>NC_079216.1:27879635-28479635 GCF_029633865.1 Lampris incognitus | reverse complement strand
CAAGGCACAGATATGACTGGAATTTTTTCTGTTTGTATGACATTCTGAAATTTCCCCAGACACATTGGCTAGTACCAACTTTTCCAAGTGGAAACTCTTTTCAGCAGGCAAGCTTATCAAATTATGGAGGGAAAGAAAGGGGGAAAAGAAGCTTGGTCAAAGTCAATTCTGATTAGTATAGTGTAACTGGCATATCGATTACTTTCCTTTTCCTCCATTTCCTAGGCAGTGGAGGGTCTTCTGGATGCTACCAGTGGAGCAGATGCTGACCTCCTGCTGAGATACAGGGAGTGCCACCTGCTGGTTCTGAAAGCACTGCAGGATGGACGTGCCTATGGACCTCAGTGGTGTAACAAGCAGATCACAAGGTGAGAAGGGCAGTGTTTCGTGTGTATGCATTCAGCAGCGCCGCCACACCATTGCTCAGTGATGAGGCCGGCTGTTCATGACCGTTAAATTTTATATAATCTCCCAAAATGCTACCTACATGCCCTCTCCGCTTCAATCAGTTGGAGGGGTGAGCAAAGAAAATTAACAACTGGAACAAGAAAATTAACAACTGGAACACCTCCCTCACGTTATCACCGTTTAGCAGTCTTCCTTTTTTCAAAAATATTTCTATTGGATTTTAAACAAAAAGCAATACTTACACAAAGATTTTAAAACAAGTGCATGATATATAAATGATAGAGGAACCTGACATATAATCTTACCCCCAATCACACCACCCCCACCCCACTAGCCCCATCTACAAGCCAGGATGCGCTATATAAGAGGGTATTTCGTCCCTGGAATGAAACAGGAAAGTGCTGGAAGTCGGGTTTAGGATTTAGAAAAGAACAGAAAATAGGTAAGTCAGTAAATAGAAGATGGGGGGGGGGGGTTAGAAACTGGTAGACCTTCACAAGTTATATTACTGACATAAATCAACAAAAACAAAGCAGAAGAGAATGGGGCAATAATTCTTCAGTTTGGCTGAAGATTCTTAAAGTATTCCAGGAAAGGTCCCCACACCTTTTGAATCTTGTCCTTAGAGTTACAGACTGAATAGCGGATCTTTTCGAGGTTTAGACAGGACATAATATATCATTCAGCCACTGAGCATGGGTGGGCAGGGCAGCATCCTTCCATCTAAGCAATATTGCACACCTGGCCAACAGAGAAGCAAAGGACAATATACGGTGTTTGGATGGGGTCAGGTGTATGTCATCCTTGTCAGTGGTGTCAAACAGGGTGACCAGAGGGTTAGGTTCTAGTTTAAAATTAAGGGTTAGGGATAAGGTTTGGAAGACAACTTTCCAGTCTTTTTCAAGTCTGGGACACGCCCAGAACATGAGGATAAGGGAAGCCTTATTTCACCCCCCACCTAAATTTGTCACAGATGGGACTCGCATCTGGGTATATATGGAATAGTTTGACTTTGGACACATGGGCTCTGTGCACCACCTTAAATTGTAGCAGACCATGACGGGCACAGAGGGATGTTGAATTAACCAGCCTGAAGATGGAATTCCATATATCGTCCAGCAGTGAAAGGCTTAAGTCCTTCTCTCAGGCAGTTTTAATCTTGTCAAGAAGGGCATGTCATATACCTGCGAGCTTGTCGTATATTGCGGATATTAAACCTCTATGTGACGGGTGTAGACTAAGGAATGCATCAGCAGTGCTCGTATCAGGTGCCTAAGGGAAATTTGGTATCTGAGAGCGGACAAAGTATCTAATTTACAGATATCTGAAAAAATTCCTATTTGGTAAATTGAACTTTCCATAGAGTTGTTCAAATGATGCAAAGATATTTGTCAGAGTTCATAGAGAATCAGGAAAGTGAAAACATAGCCCTTTTCTCTCTATGAAATGCCTTTTATTTAGCTAACTGCTTATTCAGCGATAGCAGAAATGGAACATAAACAGAATGGGTCTTCTGAGATGACTTGTTTTGATGCACTGGCAGTTGAGACAGTTGAAGCTGCTGGGGTTGCTGTGATTGGAGTTTCGGTTGCAGTGTGAGGTACACTTTGCAGAGCTTTACTTTGAAAAAATACTTTTGACTTTTTTTTTTAATCAGTCATCTTTGGTCAAAATCTCAGAACTACCATGGTATTCATATTACTGCATGTGACGACTAATCTCACGTAGCCAGTAGCGATGGGTACCGAAACCCAGTATTAAACGGGCACTGGTACTAAATTATTGAAGACTGTAGTATTGATAAGCTCCGACGTGAATGGTTCTGCTATTGGTATTTGAGAATTTAAGAAAATAAATCTCCTATTTATTTCATCATCATAATCATTATTTCCATAAACTATGGAGGTTGTAGGAGCACAGCTGATGCCTCAACAAGTCTCTTCCACCCAACCGATCTGGTATGGTGATTGAGTTTGGTTGAGTCATCATTGTGTTTCAGTAGGGGGGGACTACCTGGTGGTCCCTTATCTCCTCTCCAGGTATGGATGGCCGTTGGTTCACAGAGGAACTCATCCGTCCTTTGACAGGTTTTGTTTTTAGTCCTGCTGGGTGTCCACACACCCTCCTCACAACATTACATTACAGTCATTTAGCCGACGCTTTTATCCAAATCGACTTACAATAAGTGCATTTAATGTGGGAAATCAGGAGAACTACTAGTCATCAGAGGTCGTAAGTGCATTTAACAAGCGTCAAAGAGCAAAACCAGTGCTAAAGTAAAATTGCAAGAAAGAGATTTTATTTTTTAAATGAGTGAATACAATAAGTGCTAAGAACAAGTAACAGGGTAGTAGTTCTTAAGGAGGTGAGTTTTCAACCTGCACCGAAAGATTGGCAGCGACTCCGCTGTCCTGACATCAGTGGGGGGTTCATTCCACCACTGTGGGGCCAGGACAGAAAAGAGCCGTGACTGGGTCGATTGGCAGCAAGGGCCTCTGAGCAACGGGGCAACCAGGCGTCCCGAGGCAGCAGAGCAAAGTGGTCGGGCGGGGGTGCAGGGCTTGACCACGGCCTGGAGATAGGAAGGAGCTGTTCCACTGCCCTGTAGGCTAGCACCAGAGTCTTAAACTGGATGCGAGCAGCTACTGGGAGCCAGTGTAGGGACATGAGAAGGGGAGTTGTATGGGAGAACTTAGGGCGGTTGAACACCAGACGAGCTGCAGCTTTCTGAACAAGCTCCAGAGGTCTGATGGCTGACGCCAGGGCGCCAGCAAGGAGGGAGTTGCCGTAGTCCAGCCGGGAGATGACCAGAGCCTGGATGAGCACCTGTGCCGTCTCGTCGGTGAGGAATGGGCGAATCCTCCTGATGTTATAGAAGAGAAATCTGCAGGAGTGAGCCACCGATGCAATGTTTTCAGCAAATGACAGTTGGTCGTCCAGGATCACACCCAGATTCCTCACAGTCCGAGTTGACGTCACCATGGTTTTGTCAATGGTGATGGCCAGGTCTCGGTGTGGGCAACCTTTCCCCGGGAGGAACATCACCTCTGTCTTGTCCAGATTGAGCTTCAGTCAAGCACGCAGCAATGTGTGTCTCTACTTGTGTGTCAGAGGGAGGAAAGGACAAGATCAGCTGGGTGTCATCGGCATAACAACAATCCAAGGGTTGAAATGGGGGTGCGGTTTAGTTGCCTACAACCCGACGGTTGCAGTTTAACGTCATACCCAGGACGTGTACCCTATTTATTTATGGTACATAAATGTTATCTTGTGCCTTTTATCTCACCATCTCTGTTTCTAGTTTGTAGTAAGATTAAGGCATTTGTCTAAGATACATTTTCGTTATTCCCAATCCAGAAGAGCGATCTTTCAACTTGGAGCCTGTCGTATGTGCAAGCCGAAGGGCAGGGACAGGTCTCTGCCTCTGTCTTGGAGGGAGAGAGAGAGATAGACAGACAGACACACACACAGACACACACACACACACACACACACACACACACACACACACACACACACACACACACACAGAGTCTGCTCTTAGTGACAATGGCAGAGAGAGAACTAAACGGTCAAGTCTGGTTTTATTTCACTAGAGTCAGTGTTGACAATGCTTGTTGCCACAAGTGCAACACGTCTTTTTCATGTCAGGGCGGAAACACAAGCAATCTTTCCAAACATCTAGTGAAAGTGCATCAAATACAGATGGGGAAATACAGTTTTTGACTGCCTAGCTTGTAGTTCATCTCTTGTTGCGCCATCCACCTCAGGTATGTTATGTATGCTAGAAGCCCAGAGCCCACACGGAGTTAACTAAACTATACAAACATGGGTTGATGATTAAAAGTAACACTCAGACCAGACATGAGAAAATAAATCAATGTTAATTCTCTTCCTAATTTGTTTTGGGTTTTTTTTTCTTTAAAAAAATAACAAAAAGAGTGTCATTAAAGTACCGGATCGATAAGCAGTATCGGTAAGAGTAGTAATACTGTTAAAATCTTAAAGATAACCATCCCTAGTAGCCAGGCCTGTGTTTAGTTTTACACAGGTCTGGTTCTATGGTGATATGTGATGACTGGCCTAATTATGTTGCTTATCGGCATAGCTAACTTGGCTTGCCTAACAGTGGTGAATGTGCACCAACATTGACTCGAAAATGAAAAGAAATATTAACAACTTCAACAACAATGTTATGATACCATAAGCAGTTGACAGGGAAGTGTTTTTCCGCTGTGTACTTTTTTATCCACATAGTCACGTTCCAAGTAAGACGGTGACAGAATGGGGACTTTCTGGGTGTTTCTGCTGTAGTGTTCAGTTGTTGTGCCCCCCAGTAATGTATTTTAACCAGGAAATGCTTTTTGACCATGCCATTTGCTTACATTCTCTTGCTTGCTTTATCCAGCTTTGGTATGGTGATGACGGATGGTTCCAAATAAATTAGGCAGTGCAATGAAAAACACATTGTGGGGGAATCTGTTGCTAAGGCGGCCTGCCTTAACTATAACGTGCTGGGGGCAACACTGGTATTCCCTTACTAGACAGTAAGACAGGTCATGCAGGTAATATAGGAAAGCACAGAACGCGAGGATGGCAAGGACAGGAAAGGGGTGGAGTAGGATAAGAAAGGAGTGAGAAGGAGAGGTGAGAGCAGGAGCCTATGCCATTGAGGCTATTTAGTGTAATGTATTGAGAGAATTACTTCCACCATAACAGGGCTCTAAGTCACTAGCTAGACTCTTCTCTTCTGTAGTTTCCTGGTGGTGGAACAAGTTCCCAAACTCCATTCAATCTGCTGAGTCCTTCTCCATCTTTAAGAAGAAGCTAAAGATGATAATAATAATAAATCAATCTTATGTAGCGCTTTTCTAAAACTCAGTCGCTTTACAATAAATGGGGTGAAACAAGACGACAGATAAACATAACACAGACATACAGGGTTGGATGGGAAGGGGGCTACGAGAGAGAGAAGCGACAGCCACACACGACGCCAGCAGTACTCTCTGATTTGGACAGATACAAAAGGGAAAGAAAAAAAAACATCATAAATCACGTAAATCACAGATGAAGTCTGAAGAGGTGAGTCCCGACCAATGACCTGAATGTGGGCAGCCCGCAACAGTGTCTGATGCGCTTGGGGAGGGAGTTGGGGAGGGGGCAGGTTGAGCGCTCAGTCCCCAGCCTGCCCCAGACCAGGGGTGGATGAGTGGACGGGGGGGGGGGGGGGGCACGAGAAGGCAATGGAGAAAAGGTGTGTCTTGAGACAGGATTGGAAGAGTGGGAGGGATTTAGAGTCTCTCATGATTTGGGGAAGTGAGTTCCAGAGCCTGGGAGCTGCTCTGGAGAAGGCTCAGTCACCAAAGCCACGGAGGTTAGACCTGGGGGTAGAGAGAAGGGAGGATGAGGTGGATCTGAGGGACCGAAAGGGTTGGTGGGGGGGAGGATATCGGTGAGGTATGGGGGAGCCAGTTTGTGAAGGGCTTTGTAAGTAAGAACCGGGATTTTGAAATTGATCCGGTGGGAGATGGGTTGCCAGTGAAGGTCTTTTAGGACAGAGGTGATGTGGTGCCAGGATTTGGTGAAAGTTAAAAGTTGGGCGGATTTGTTCAGGACCAATTGGAGTCTCTTGATAGAGCTAGCACTGATGCCACAGAGGAGTGAGTTACAGTAATCAAGGCAGGAGGAGATGAAGGCATGGATCAGTATCTCGGCAGCAGGGCGTGTGAGAGAGGATCTTATTTTTGCAATGTTGCGAAGGTAGTAGAAGGAGGATTTGACCATTTGGCGGATATGTGGCTCAAGGAAGAGGGTGGGATCAAGGATCACACCAAGGTTGCGTGCCTGGGAGGAAGGGGAGACAGTAGTGCCATTGATGGTGAGTGCAAGGTTGTTGATTTGGCTGAGAGTAGACTTGGAGCCAATGAAGAGGAGTTCAGTTTTGTCGCTATTGAGTTTGAGAAGGTTTTGCTGCATCCAGACTTTAATTGCAGACAGACAGGAGTCTTAAGTGAGAGAGGGGTGGATTGTGAGAGGATTTGGTGCTGAGGTTTATCTGGGTGTCATCAGCATAACAGTGGAAGTCCAAGTTGAAATGGCGGAGAATCTGACCAAGGGGGGGGGGGGGGATGTAGATGATGAAAAGGAGCGGGCCGAGTACAGAACCTTGGGGAACACCTTGTGTGACTGTGGATGGAACAGAGGAGTGGTTGTGAAGTGAGATGAAGTTTGACCTGTTGGAGGGGTAGGACTGGAGCCAGCTGAGTACGGTGCCTTCAATACTGACATCTTTCAGTCTAGTGAGCAGGATGTTGTGGCTCACAGTATCGAAGGCTGCACTCAGGTTGATGAGGATGTTAAGGGCTCCAGTATCAGCAGAGGTGAGGAGGTCATCAAGTACTTTAAGGAGTGCAGTTTCAGTGCTGTGGAGTGGGTGAAAACAGGACTGTAGGGGTTCGAGTAGGTTGTTGGAGTGTAGGTAGGTTTGGAGTTGTGTGGCGACAATGCGTTCCAGAGTTTTAGAGAGGAAGGGGAGATTGGAAATTGGCTGATAGTGGTTGAGGCAGGATGGGTCTAGACCAGGTTTCTTGAGAATTGGGGTGACAGCTGCAGTTTGGTAGGCACAGGGGACAATTCCATGGGACAAAGACCCAGCTCTTTCTTGAATGCCTCTACACCTGATAGTGTATATATATATAAATAAATCGCTTCTATGCACCTCATGCATTGCCTTTGTGCACTGCCTGTTGACACCTATGTCCTATCAGACTTGGACCTAATTTTTTTTTTTTTTACACTTACTTGCGTTGTCGCCTCCTGACTAGATCCTTGCTTGTGTTGTATTAACTGTCAGATGTACGTTGCTTTGGATAAAAGCATCTGCTAAATGAAATTGTAAATTGTAATTATTTCTATGTTCAAGAAAAAAAGTGAAACTTCTCATAAGTGTTGAGGCATTTCATTAACCTTGGCATTTACGCTAATCATAACTACAAATATCCAGCTACCCGGGCCTCTGGAGCCTTTCTGGTACGCAAAAAACCGCCTGACAAATTCACATGCACATGACTTCATGAACATGAATAAACTTAACCCACATGACTCTAAGGTATGTTATTCTTTCAGCAGTGTGTATGAATACAAATCCCAGTGGTATTCACACTCTGAATACGCACAACAGCACCACTACTGAAGAAAATACTCAAGGAAACAATGAGGGGGTGGATTTAATCTTGTAAATGGACTACATTATATAGTGCTTTTTCCAGCTGCTACAGCCACTCAAAAGGCTTTTACAGTTAATGCCTCACAATTACCATCGCACACAAATGCACTCGTAGACTGATATCTGTCAGCCATGCAATGCAACATCCAGCTCATCAGGAGCAGAAATTAGGTGTCTTGCTCAGGGACACCTCAACACTTCTACCAGGAGGAGTTGGGGATCAACCAGCAATCCTTTAGTTACCAGATGGCCTGCTGTACCTCCTGAGCCTCTGTCGTCCCACATCACTGTAAATGGAGAATTATGACAATTTGTGAAGTATCAAACCTGTCTTTTGTGTCTGTCCAGATGTTTGATTGAGTGTCGCGATGAGTACAAGTACAACGTGGAGGCAGTGGAGCTACTCATCAGGAACCATCTGGTTAACATGCAGCAGTATGACTTGCATCTGGCACAGGTACACAGCTAACACCTTTACTTCAAAAGTTGTTTACTTATTTAATTTTGTGTAGTAACATTTTGTGTAGCTTGCCGATTTATATACAGTGTATTCAGGGTTATCATTGTTAATTTCCTCTGGTACTGGATAGAGCTTGGTAACGCCACTGATTTCCCAAATCAGTTATTTGATTTACATGATCCCAAATCGATTCGATTCAATATTGATTCAGTTAGGGATATTTCAGTTACGCAATACCAATTTTGCTTGGGTATGAAAGAGATTCTCAGAGAACTAACGCTGTAAATTGTACACCAATAGTAATAATAATGGGGGTGCACAGAACTTTTTTGGTCTGGTTCTCAAGGGAGCACCTGGAGATGTTGCTTGGTGCTCAGTCTTTACGCAGCACAGTTATCCTACAAGCTGTTGTCATCACTACCCTCCTGACTGCTCTCTTTACCGTCTTCCTCTCTTTCAAACATAACAGATGAAAATGTAGGCCTACTTCTTTCTCACTGGTTGAGTCTGCAATTATCTGTTTGCATCCATAAATCAACAGCTAGCTTTGGGTCAAAAGTCTCTTTTGTCATCTTTGACAAGTGGATGTGCATCAGGGATGAGAGGCGAGAGTCTGACAGGTGGGATCTGTACTTGCTTTTTATTATATTGAGATGTGAAAAATCCCCTCTCACATGCAGCACTGCTCAAGGGCAGCAGTGTAAGGGACAACAGAAGTACTTTATGAATGTTGGAGTAACTATCTGGATTACTTATCTTCACTGTGTTGACCAAGTCATACACAGAAGAGGCTGCCAAACGTTTTCCTGCTTTCTTTAAACCCATCCATTCTCTTACAGTGGAGTCTCTGTTAACAGACAAACTGGCCTCATATTTCTGGAGGATGTTAGTAAGTGCCAAAACTGTGTAGGTCTTGCATTTCTTGAGGCCGAGTTGAAGGATCAAAAATTAAAAATCGATCACATGATTTAAGGGATTCATATCTGCTTTCAAACTCATGAATTAGACCTCTCAATATATCAGCCTTGTCCCTGTCAGCATCCCCATTTGAAAGTCTCTTTCCTATACTTACCCTCACTGTCAAGCAGTAGTGTCAGCTGTCCAGCAGCTACCATCAGCTCATCTTTGCATTTACCAATAGTCACTTTATCTTGCTGAAACCTGAGAGAGGTGAACTGTAAAATGTTTCCAGTGTCAAACATGTTGGTAAGGAAACACCGAAAATGCTCTGCAGATATGTTTTAGGTCACTGTCGTCACTTGTAGCCACTTGAATTTGAATGGCGGGTAATAGCCTCCATATTTTCCACAGTCTCTTGCCTCCATACAGACCATCTGATGTTGGGAAACTTTCCTAGTTTCACAAAGGCAATGCTGTTCTCATCACATATCTTCTCTAGTTCTGTTCTTTTTGTGCCCCCTCTCTAAATAAAAGCCCAGCAACTTGACAACGGAGCGATTAAATGTCTCACAGTATGGTACCATGTGATCAGCTGACTTTGTGCAGTTCTCAATGGTGTGAGCAGTACACAGAATATGCACAAGGGAATCCCCAATCGCCACTATCTGACGCAACTCGCGAACGACTCCATTGTAAACTCCAACGTTGACTGCTGCTTCGTCTGTACACACCGAGACCAACTTTGTCTTCCACTGATCCCCTAAACCACAAGTATGGAAGAGCTGCTCCACTTCGTTCACTGTGTCCTGTGCTACTCGGTTCACACCCAAATTATTAAGCTGAGGTAAACTGTCCGTAGCGAGACACAGACACAATGTACACAATTTCCTGCTCCACTTGTGTTATGTCTTCTGATCCATCAAAGAACGCGCCCCAAAATTCAGCGGCCTTCAGTTTTTCACTCAATTTAAACTGATTGTCTGTGCGATGCACTACATGATGCAGGTCCCCCCCTTGTGAATGATATGCACTCCCGACATTAAACCCAAGCCTCTTGAAAAGCGCAGTATCCTCCTCATTATGAATGCATCGGGTGTGCATGTTTTGCTTTGTGAAAGGCCAACAGAAAAATATTACACAGTGCTTGCTTGACACTGTTCTTCATTCAGTTTGTCCTGCCATGTTTCAAGAGGGCAAGTGGATTTCTGATTCTGGCTGCACCTGTTATCAATTTGCACTATGTTCATGTGCTCTTTACTCTTCTCGTGCTTTTCAAGAGCCGATGACTGAAATTTTTTACCCCTATATGAAAGGCGCTGCTTTTATCTGTGAAATTTGGATTTTCACGGCATATTTTGCACCACATCTTTGTGCGGTCATCATCTGTTTGGAGCCAGGCTACTTCCTGCAGCCAGTTTTCCATGAATACACATTTTTTTTTTATGTACAGGTTCAGTCTGGCATTTCTTTGGAGGTGGTGCAACACCAAAGTAATTACTTAATGTAGCTTGCTTCTTGGACATTTTGATGAATGGACAAAAATACTGAAACCAGAGAAAAAAATGTAACATTAAGCTAGTTGTAGTAACCTTGCTAACTTAGAAAAAAACCCGCATCCACTTAATCAAGAACGAAGGTTGCACTATTAACAACTGATTATTAAAATTGGCACATTTGTCATAATGACTTTCTTACCAGTGATATATGGAGAAAATCCTGTTGTTTCAGTAATTGTGTCCCAAAAATGTTGGTGCGCGAAAGTGCCTCTTTTCTTGTTATCTGCTGCACATCATTTATTTTGACCACGTATGCGTACCAGTTATGTGCCCCGCTGGTAATAATGCATTTTATTTATACAGCGCTTTTCAAAATACTCAGATGCTTTACATATGACAAAGTAAACATAAAAGCAACACATGAAAAGCATAAAATGCACAACATTAATCACACTTTAAAAGCAGTTCTGAAGATGTGAGTTTTGATTGGTGATTTGAATAAGGACAGCTTGGTGCAGTCTCTTGATGTGTTTGGGGAGAGAGTTCCAGAGGGAGGGGGCAGCAATAAAGAAGGCTCTGTCAAGGAACCCTCTAAACCTGGTGAATTATTAAGAATGAATCGGTAATCAGGTTATGATGATCAATTCGAATCGGGGAAACGATTGAACCCAGCCCTATTACCGGATTGGATCTTTACTTAGTATTGGTATTTAGGCATATTGTTGGGGGGGGGGGGGCAGAATTACTATCTATGCTTACCGTGTGAGTATGTGTGTATATTATGGATTGAACAGATCAGATATGCTCATTTGATAGGGTATGAAGAGACCAACTCTACAATGAAAACCAGAATTGTGTAAGCTTGGCAATATGTTGATGAAAATTGCTTTTTGTTTGTTGCTCTAAACCGCGGGTGTAGTGTGTGTTCCATATATAATGCAATTGTAAGAAATGGGTGCATCTGATTGGCACATCTGAAGCAAGTTGACTGCAAATAAGTTTTGTCGATGGCAAAGTTGGGCTGAAACTGAATGTATTGTGGAACTGTGAATTACTGTGTAATTGAAATGGCCAAAAGAACACATATTGCATCTCAGCGTGCATGTGCATAGGCTGCTTATGCAAGTATAGATATGTCAGGGTAAATTATCCGAATGAAAACAACTTAGGTAGCTTAGGGATATTAAATGTAGATTTGATATAATTAATCTGAAAATATAAATTTTTCTTGATCTGCAACCCGCTTGAGCCTCAACATAAATATTTTTTTTTCCCTGACCTGTGTTACAAGTGTGTTGTCTAGTTTTATCCACGGTAGGTGCCGTGGACAAAACTGTAGGTCTAACAAACTGAGTCAACCTATGCATCACTTAAGTAGATACAGGGTCCCCACACATCTCTGAAAATCTGGAACTTTGTAGACTAGATTTCCATTCATGGATAACACCTGGAAAGTGATAAAATCGATCAGATGTCCAGGAAATATTCTTGGTCGCGGAAAATTTTGAAGTTGGATTGAAAAATTTAGTTTTTTTTTGTTGTTTTTTTTACCCACTGAGATTGAATATTTTTAACCGTATTTGTTGCTGTTTGGGTAGATCAGTACTTAATGTACTTCATCAGTGGGGCTATGTTCCATGACCAGCTAAATGTTGCAGTGCATTTAGATACTATTGAGGCTTCCACTTGTGGTTAATAATACCAGTACAACCTTCCATCAGCAATTGCTGTCATGTATATGCAAGCAAGAGTCATGCAAATTTTCCTTGATAGGTCCTGGAAAATGATTTATAAGTGGGAACCCTGAAATAACAAGCCATAAACAGTGCTGTTGTTTTTTGTTTTTCTTGCCCTTTTGTATCTGTTTAAGTGGGAGAGTACTGCTGGCGTTGTGTGTGGCTGCCGCTTGTCCCTCCCCCCTTCCCATCCACCCCTGTGTGTTTGTGTTATGTTTATGATAATAATAATAATAATAATAAATTAAACTTATATAGCGCTTTTCTAATACTCAAAGTCGCTTTACAATAAACGGGGTGAAACAAGACAACAGGTAAACACAACACAGATAAACATAACACAAGACAACAGATGTTATAAACATAACATCTGTTGTCTTGTTTCACCCTTTTTATTGTAGAACGACTTTGAGTGTTAGAAAAGCACTATATAAGTTTAATTTATTATTATTATTATAAAAGATGACATTTTGATTTTGTCTCATATTCATCTTTTGATCTCAAACCTAAATGATCCAAATATTTAGCAAAAACTAGGAATTGTCCCTGCTTTTTTTGGAGGGCTTTTTCTCCTCAATTGTACACTCTTCCGAGCCGTCCCAGTCACTGCTCCATCCCCTCTGCTGATCTGGGGAGGGCTGCAGACTACCACATGCCTCCTCCGATACACGTGTAGTCGCCACCCGCTTCTTTTCACCTGACAATGAGGAGTTTTGCCAGGGGAACGTAGTGTGTGGGAGGATCATGCTATTCCCCCAGTTCCCCCTCCCCCCTGAACAGGCACCCCGACCGACCAGAGGAGGCGCTAGTGCAGCGACCAGGACACATACCCACATCCAGCATCCCACCCGCAGACATGGCCAATTGTGCCTGTAGGGATGCCTGACCAAGCCTAGGTAACAGGGATTCGAACCGGCGATCCCTGTTTTGGTAGGCAATGGAATAGACTGCCATGTCACCCGGACGGATGCCCGACCCTGCTTTTTTAATACTTTTTGAGGGCACTTTAAACTAATCCTTCAAAAGACTATGCGACATTGCATCAGAGCTACTCTCAGTTGCTCTTAGTGGGGTGTTTTAGTAGTGGTGGGTGCAATTATTTTGTAAAAACTTCAATATAATGTGTATATTGGATTAATTGTTGATGCTCTTTTTTTCAGTCCATGGAGAATGGCCTGCACTACATGGCAGTTGCCTTTGCCATGCAATTAGTGAAGCTTCTGCTTGTGGATGAGCGCAGTGTTAGCCACATTACTGAGGCAGACCTCTTCCATACCATTGAGACCTTGATGAGGACCAGTGCACACTCCAGGGCCAATGCACCTGAGGGGTAAAGGAACACACTGAGATACAGTTTATATAGACTTGAATTGAGAGCAAGATTAAGAAAATAATTCCTAGAACTGGGTTGGCTTTCTTATAGGTATACCTTAATTAAAATGTAAGTGCTTATTGGGCCTTGACAAAGTAAAAGGGTGGTCCTCTAGTTTCGCTTAAGGAATATGGTAGAAATATTATACAATACAATTTTGTGTTTTGTGATTTACACCCATCCTTTAAAATGTTTCTCTTTTGTTAATTGATTGAATATTTCTATTGAAATAAACTCTGCAAGTAATAGCAGGGGAGAAATATACAGTAGCTATAAAGTCTACACACTCCCTGTTAAAATGGAAGGTTTTTGTTTTTTGTGATATAAAGAAATGAAACCAAGATAAATCATGTCAGTTTGTTTAAAACTATAGGTTGCAGTTTTAACAAAAAGTGGAAGTGAGTGACATGATTTATCTTGGTTTCATTTTTTACATGACAAAAACCTGCCATCTTAACGGATGTGTAGGCTTTTTATATCCACTGTAGTTTCAATACCTTACTCTACCTTCAAATGCTGGCAAGTGTCTGATTTAGCTTTTATAACTTGGATTTTTCGTTTTTGATGATCGCATCAAAGAGTTTCCCGTTTGGGAGGAAAAAAAGGCATCAGTTTATATTTTTGTAACAATTTTGGTAATCTAATTATCGACCTTGTTTCACAGCCCCCCCCCCTTTTTTTTTTTAAACCTGTCTTGCTTCCCTCTCCCTTCAGTCTTCCTCAATTAATGGACGTGGTTCGCTCAAATTATGAGGCCATGATTGACAGAGCCCATGGTGGACCCAACTTCATGATGCACTCTGGGATTTCCCAGGCATCAGAATATGATGACCCTCCTGGGCTAAGGGAGAAGGCAGAGTACCTGCTGAGGGAGTGGGTCAACCTGTACCACTCTGCTGCTGCTGGCAGGGACAGCACCAAGGCTTTCTCTGCCTTTGTTGGACAGGTAAACCAATTTTATCTTTCAGGTTTCCTGAGATTGGGTAATAGTGGTGATTCCCTTAAATCTGGCAGTGGCATGTACATTTTTTTGTCAAGTTAAACTACTGATAACCTGTAGATTAATTTAACCAACCATTCCCTTAGCAAAAATCCTACAGAAAAGTTCTCTCTTCAAATTCTAATTCAAATTAATTTCTCAAGTTAGGCTTTATCTTACTAGTCAAGACTAGTATATCTAAATGTTCCTTTTTCCCCTCTTAGATGCATCAGCAAGGCATCCTGAAGACAGATGACCTGATTACACGGTTCTTCCGATTATGCACAGAAATGTGTGTGGAGATCAGCTACCGGGCACAGGCCGAGCAGCAGCACAATCCAGCAGCCAGTGCAGCCATCATCAGGGCCAAGTGCTACCATAACCTGGACGCCTTTGTTAGGTTAATAGCCCTGCTAGTTAAACACTCTGGAGAGGCCACCAACACAGTTACTAAGATCAACCTGCTCAACAAGGTACAGGAATAGTTGTGTAAAAGTCCAACCTAGCTTTTTGCTTTTTCATCTGTAACGTCAGAGTACCTGCTGACAAAGGACAATCAACCCGGTTACCAAGTAATGGTTATATAGATGTTTAATTTTCCCTCGGGGCAATTTGATTTTATGTTGAGTAAGCGTTTAAACAGAACAAGACAATGCACATACTACAGTAGATAAAAAAAACAACTTAACAAGCGCATGCCGAAAAACTTGCTTTCATTCCAAGAACACTTACTGCAAAGCACTTCACAAGAAACTGTCAGTCTAGAGTGTTTGTTTTTTGTTTTTTTAAACTGCTGTGTGTTCTGCATGTTTACTGTTTTGTGTGCCATTTTAAGACTTTGGCTTAAAGGCTTGATTAAACCAGACCAGATTTGCTGTCCAAATCTCAACTAGTACAATAGTTGATAAACAGTTGAATGGAGGAGGAGTATTGATGTGGAGTTATCTTGGACCAAGGTTCATAACCTCCCACTAACTTTCTCAGTTCAGTAGTTGTAAACTGTTTGAACTGGAAACTGCTAAGCTGGTCCCATTTGTGAATGAGTACTGTATTTCCCTGTCTACAAGTTGCACCAGAGTACAAGTCACACTCTGCAAAAAATGTGTTGTTGCAAGGGAAAAAAAACACAACATGCTTCGGTATACAAGTCGCATTTATATGGTCATACATAAGTGATGCATGGGTCAGGGTTTTTTAATGCTCACACCCACCCGACCAGTTATGAGAGCCAATCCGCACCGACTGACCCACTATAATATGTGTTAAGTAAACACCCGACCTGATCTTCAAACCTCCAGATTTAGCCAAGGCTACAGCAAAGTGAGCAGTATTGCTCTACTTTTTGGGCTGTTTGCCCGGCATAATACACTGATAGCAAGGCATAGCATATTGTATCTTAGCCTAACAGTGTCTGGGTCTAGGCTACTAAACAACTAGATGACTTGTTCCAAATGGTGTTCTTTATTGTTGAATAGCAACAAAACAAGTTTTCCTTCATTAAGACATGAACATTGTCTCTTTCTCTCTCATTCTCACACTCTCTCTCTCACACACACAAGCCTCCTTTTTTTGACCAAAAAATGTTTTGGCTGTATAAACAAAAGCTTACAGGTACCACTTAGGGGAAAGAACTTGTAGGTGAAGCCTCAGCACTCCAGAAGACATGCATTGACCAAAACCAGGATCGCAAATTGATGATAAAGCTGCTTGAGTGCCTGCGCATGTTTGAGTTTGAGAGAGGGGAAAGAGAAGGTGGTGGAGTCGTAATGCACAGCCTAGCCCAGAGGTTGGCAACCTTTTGCCACTTTACAAAATTAAAAATAAAATAAAAACCACAGAGCCAATGCCAGTTCAATTTCAAAATGAGCATTTATCTATTTATTTATTCACTGCTGCTGCTTGTCTCCCTGTCTACATTCCACATGCCAAAAGAGCCCCATTCCACACACATACACACTTATTTAAGCAAATGTATGAATTACTAGGGCACAAAAGAAAATTAATTCAATCTTATCGATTTAGTGTGACCCTTGTTTGTTGCAATATCTGGTAACCACTGCTGGACATAGTGTCGTTCACATCCACACAGTCGTCAAGAGCTACGTTAAATACCGGTGCATCTCTTAATGCAAGGATTTGCTGGTGCCTTGCATTTTCAGCCATATCTGTAATGCGTTTCTCTACAGTTCTCGCAGAAACGGGCATTTCTTTGGTCCTGTTGATGATCATGTCTTTGTTTGGCAGCCCAGCAAATATGACCTGCGAACTGCTGAGGAAAGCCTCCTTTATACACTCTCCATCGGAGAATGGCTTCTCGTGTTAAGCAATGCACTGTGCAACTTTATAACTGCCCTCTATAGCTTGGTTTTTGGAGGCACATAGGGTTGTAAACAGGCTGCTTTACTTCCTGTACTGGGCCACTACCCTCTTGATTGATTCAGCTTTGTCAGCCTTATCTTTGAAGTTTTTCTTGTGCCTTGTTTCAAAATGACGTTTTACACATGAAGTTCGACACACAACATTTTCACAGCAGAGAGTGTACACAGCTTGGTCCTTTCGCAAAATAAATCCAAATTCGTTTACCCAAGACTGCTGAAAGAGGCGAATATTAGACAATATTGCTTCTGCCAGCGTAAGGTGTTATTGACATAAAGCAAAAAAGCAAGCTAGTTAGCTATCCTAAGTTTTCAGTACCGCTATAGTGTTGCACTGGTTGGTAGATCAGAGGGAGGGGGGGAGGGGTATGATAGATCATGTCAATTGTGTGCACTCTTGCTGTCAAAAACAAGGGTATATTTCGAAACTAGTATTTCAAATTGAATTGTTTGTTTAGTTCACCATTAAGCTAAATTTTATATTAAAAATGTTTATCAAAAAAGTATATTAAAAAAATATTTTTATTGAATTGCTCCGCTTGCCCATGTTAATAGCTTGCCTAGCCCACTGCACACAATGTTTCTATGGGTTATTGATAACTTACTCAGAGCACTGCTTTGTCACTTTTTAACCTGCCCATCTGAACCCGTGATATTTTCTAGTAAGCTTACCTGAACCCGCCCAGCCTATGCATCACTATGGTACAGTATTTTCAATTGAGTCACAAGATTAAACAAGTGCCATGTAGTGGCCTTATTTGAAATGCAGTTAATTCGTTCCACAAAATTACATTATAGAGTCGCAGGACCAGTCAGATGAGTAGAAAAACAGCAACTTGTAGTCCAGGAAATACGGTATAAACTAAGTGTACACCAAGTGTGTTCAAGCGGCCCAAGGTGGTGGTTTATGTTTTTAAGGTGGTGCGTGTTAGGCATGTTTACTGTTCTGAGTGCTATTTTAAAGCCTTTGGTTTGATCTTGCTGGGAATCAGCTTCCTAGTGAACTTTCAGACCACTCAGCGAATGAGCCTTATATATTTAGGTGGCCATACTTGGATTATGTATTTTAGCTAAAGTCATTTTTGCAACGATGGAACAGTAATTTGGAGTGATGTGCATTCTGTACGATTCTTTTTAGGTCCTGGGCATTGTAGTGGGGGTGCTGATCCAAGACCATGATGTGCGTCAGACAGAGTTTCAACAGTTGCCATACCACCGCATATTCATCATGTTACTGCTGGAGCTCAACGCCCCAGAACATGTTCTAGAGACAATTAATTTCCAGACACTCACCGCCTTCTGGTAGTACACATGCATTTAACTTTAATTTAAAAGTCAAGTGTAAGAATTTGGACAGCTTCTTTTAAACAGACAAATCATTTGGTCATAATGCATTAAGAAAATTCTTGTTACTTTAGGATAAGGTGGTTAAACTTGTCTGGCATGCAGCCAGTAATTTTGTTCATAAGTGAAGTATATTTTTCTGTGACAGTCACTAGCAAAGCTGAATATTGTACCTTTCCATTAAGACAAGCAGCAATAAATGGATGTCTGTCAAGTTTTACCAACTTAGATGCCATCCATGCATTTTTCACTGTTAGTAATTTTGATTTGATTGGGTGGGGCTTGAATAAAATACCTTTCCATCACTTGTTCTTCTGAAAAAATTTCCAACCAATTCTTTTCCGCCTCACCAGTAATACCTTCCACATCCTGCGGCCCACCAAAGCACCTGGCTTTGTGTATGCCTGGCTGGAGCTCATCTCCCACCGCATCTTCATTGCCAGAATGCTGGCGCATACACCGCAGCAGAAGGCAAGCCATGAGCCCTAAACCAGTCACTCACACAGATATATTTACTTTTGGTTTGTTCTTGGTAGTAAATACACAAATTAGAATCAAGTTCATTTACAAGTTAAAACCAGTTGTACAACAGACTGTGTTTGTCCCCCAGGGTTGGCCCATGTATGCTCAGCTGCTGATTGACCTCTTCAAATACCTGGCCCCTTTCCTTAGGAATGTAGAGCTCAACAAACCTATGCAAATCCTTTACAAGGTATTGTCTTTCCTTTGCTTTTATTTACTCACCAGATGAATAATTCTTTTTTCTTTAAAAAAAGCTAACAGGGTACTAAAGCGTATTTTTTGGCTTGAACAACCCAAGTTTTGCTATGAAGGTTCATGTATCCCAAGTAGTTTTCAGTTTATTTTTTTACATGGTAATTTTCGTGATTTGTGACATGTACTTAAAAATGAGAAAATTTTAATTGCATTTTTTGTATACCACCAATAAAGTTTTTAAATTGGTACACAATCATGTGCCATGAGGCATGTGTATGTGTTTTCATATCAACCATCCACCGTAGCAGCTGATTTTACGATCTGGCATTCTTTCATCAGACGGAAAGTTCCGATAGTGAAATTTGCTGGTATTGTGTTGGGTTGGGGAAATAACTATACATATGGCTTTCCATGTTACATGCTTGAAGTACCACTGCTTTAAATTTGAGTAGCACAAGACTTGTGCAAACTTTTTTTTTCATCTTATGTTCTGTTCATTGTTTCCTCTTTAAGGGCACCCTGCGTGTGCTCCTGGTCCTGCTGCACGACTTCCCAGAGTTTCTTTGTGACTACCACTATGGTTTCTGTGACGTCATCCCACCCAACTGCATTCAGCTCCGCAATCTCATTCTCAGTGCCTTTCCACGAAACATGAGGCTCCCTGACCCCTTCACCCCCAACCTCAAGGTAGGTGCATGCACACACAGGCAATTTGACCAGACTGACAATTGCTGTGAAGTTTGTCTCAGCTGAAGCAGGGTAGAAATCAAAAACTTCAATGTAGCAACACGACAAACACCGTGAAGCATTTACTCAAGATCCAAAATTCTTTTATTGCCCTGTGCATATACGCACAAGGAATTTTACTTGGCATTGTTGGTACAGTTGCTTAATATTGCCATCATTAAATATAGGTGTTCAGTTTTTTTTGGGGGGGGGCATTTATTGTCTTTCCCTTATTTACAAAAGTTTTAACTTGTGTGGCTCTTTATTATGAACTATGAAAAAATATTTCCTTGCTAATTGACATGACGTAGCTATGTTTACATTCATACTGCGTAAGCATCAAAAAGATGGTTGCAGTAATGGAAAGCAGCAGTCTACAGTTTACACTGAATAGCTTTTTGATGAAATAACTGGTAAAGTTTAGTGGTGACACATACTTAGGGGTTGGGTTTGTGCTTTGGTATAAATGGAAGGGGTTTTCTACTGATATTGGGATCTGAATATGCCATCTCTCCTGCCTCCATGTTGCTACTAAAGGTGGACATGCTGAGTGAGATCAACATCGCTCCACGTATCCTCACCAACTTTACTGGTGTTATGCCCTCCCAGTTTAAGAAGGATCTAGACTCGTACCTGAAGACCCGTTCACCAGTCACCTTTCTGTCTGAACTGCGCAGCAACCTGCAGGTATGGGCTAGCACACAACAAAGAGGGTTAGGCAGCATAATTTCTATTTACGTTATTGCATTTTCCTACATTAACAAGTCATTCATACCCTCTTTTCACAAGTATGGAACGGATTCCGTCCCGTTTCGCGCAGCTTTTTTGAACCGTTGAGAGCATTTCAACCAAAAATAAATTGGTTTGGAACCTGAAAAGTTGGTTCCCAGCTAGAATCAAAAAATAGTAGGACCGTAAGTGGAAACTGCGACGACATCTGTGGCCATGTCATATTCTAGGTTGGAAAGAGATGGAGAAGGCAACAACGGAGGAGTCAAGAGAAAAATTGTTGGAAAAAAGAGAGCATGCAGGGGGTGTCCGGGTGGCGTGATGTGGCGGTGTATTCCGTTGCCTACCAGCACGGGGTTCGGCGGTTCAAATCCCCGTGTTATCTCCGGCTTGGTTGGGCGTCCCTACAGACACAATTGGCTGTGTCTGTGGGTAGGAAGCCGGCTGTGGGTGTGTCCTGGTCGCTGCTTTAGCACCTCTTCTGGTTGCTCGGGGCACCTGTTCAGGGGGGAGGGGGAACTATGGGGAACAGTGTGATCCTCCCACGCGCTACATCCCCCTGGCGAAGCTCCTCACTGTCGGGTGAAAAAGAAGCGGCTGGCAACTTCACATGTATCGGAGGTGAGGGGCTGGAGCAATGACCGGGACGGCTCGGAAGAGTGGGGTAATTGGCCAAGTACAATTGGGGGGGGAGCATGCGGTGGTCTGCTGATGAAATCCAATGTTTGGTGACAATTAGGTCATTGCGTAATAGTCATAATTAGGGATGGGTACCCGAAACCTGGTATTAAATAGTCACCATTGCTAAATTATTAAAGACGGTATTATTGATACGCTCTGACGTTTGAGGTTCTGCTATTGGTATTGGAGAAATTAAGAGAATAAATTGCCTATTTAGGCTATATAAATGTTGCACTTTTTATCTCTGCAACTCCATTTCAAATTTGCAATAAGATTAAGGCGTTTTCTAAGATGCATTTTTGCTATTCCCAATCCAGAAGAAAGATCTCTTTCACTCAGAGCCTGTCGTATGTGCGAGCCAAGGGACGGGGCCAGCTCTCTGCCTCTCTTAGACACACACACACACACTATCCCTAGTCATAATAGTTGATTAAAAAAAATTGTAATAACAGCAAAAAAGCTCACAGGCAATCAATGCGATCCGCCATCTTGCTACTACTGTTTTCTTCCATTGTGCAATGCCCTCAGTTGATGATGCATCCTTGATTCCAATGGTACCACTCAAAACTTATGGAAACATGGGCGGGTTCACTAGATAGCACCAAGGTTTCAAGAATCTTGAACGAGGGGTCCGCGGTGATGTAGCGGTCTAAGCATCGGCTTTGTGTCGATGCAGTTGCCCACTGGGGACTGGGGTTCACGCCCCGGTCTCGTCAGAAGCTGGACTCGACGAAGGAGCATAATTGGCAATGCTGTCTTCGGGGGGTGGTGGAGGCAGCGTGTGTTCGTCACATGAATGCGTCTCTGTGTGTGTCAGAAAAAGCAGTGGTTCGGCCTGGATTCGTCTTGTCACGAAAGTAGCGAGGCGTCTCCTTTGAGACTGCCGGCCGGAGAGATGCAGTTGGCGAACGCATGCAGTATGAGGGTGGGTGTTTGAATTAAAATAGGGATCGATTGGCCACTAAATTGGGAGAAAAAGGGAAAAATCAGAAATAAATAATAAAAAAAAATCTTGAACAAGTTAATTTATTGGAAAAGAGGTATCAAGTGTTGCTTTTGAGATGGGCATTTTTCTCCATTCAGCAATTTGAGGTACAATGCAAAAATTAACAACCTTATGTTGAGCCACCTGAGGGTCCCCCTCAAATGGCCCAAACAATGAGCTGCTTGCAACTCTTGGTTGAAAAAGGCCCTTATAAACCCTAGGGCTGGACCCGAATATTCGGCTATCTTGATATTCGTTCATTGGGTAGGTATTCGGTTTCAATTGTGGGATTCGGATATTCGTGTTTTGTTTTTGTTTTTTGTTGCTTAATGTAGGCTATCAATAAAGGTGAACTGCAAAAACACATTTTGTCGGCACATTCTTGCACTGTATACTTTTTAATTGCACTGTTAAAGTGTGGTATACTATCTCAGCTTGGGTGCCTGACATCCCTCTTACTCACAGCAGTGATGTCGCGTTCCAGTTCACCTTTGCCGTTAAAGGGAAGACAAAATGCTGAAAGAGCTCAGCTGTGCTGCTGTTATTATAAATGTGCTACCTTTTTCTGTTTATTACAGTTCATCAATTTATTTTTCGTTCTTTACTGTGTCGGTAATTGGTGAAAATAATTTCTGAGTGATTTGTCAGAAAAATGTCAGAGTATTACATTGTTAGCCTACTGTTATGGCTATGTCATTAAAAGTATTATTACAGAAATATGGGTGTTTTGTATCTCTGACTCTTTTTTAGGTTCAGGTTGTAAAACGTTATAGACTTAGGCTAATAGCTGATGGAATCTGGAACTGGAGTTGATCCCCACGTGCTGCACTGTGGCTGCCCACTCCTTCTAGAGTATAGGAAAGGATAAATGCAGAGGACAAAATTCACGACTACTGAGAAATGGCAAGAAATTATAAATAAATAGAGATCTTATTGATATAAATCTCAAATCTTAAATTTGTTGAAGCTAGTATGCTGTTTCTGTGCTTCTGTTTCACTGCGCTTTGTTGGGTGTCATCTCGAATTCGGGGGCTTTTATTATGAGCATTTATGTAGAGCTATAATTTATCCATGATAAGAAAGATGTCAAGCTTTTATGTCACAAGAAATGCATAGATAGGACCCCGTTCAACCAAATTCCTCAGGATTACAAACGTGCATCAAATACACCAAACCTTTTGGAAAATATTTTTTATTAACAAATAACACAAACAACAATACTGTAGCAATACTGTAACAACAGAATCCATAACAATTAATGCCTTTAATGAAATCAAGACACATGTTGCACTGCTATGCCGTCCATCTCAGCCGAGAACGGAGAAATGTATGCCCCCCCCTCCCCCTCCAAAAAAAGAAGCTCCGAATATTGGCTGTTGATTACAACTGAAGCGCCAGAGCCCAAAAAAATGGCATTTGGAACAGCTCTGATAAGCCCACATGCCTACTTAACATAAATTCACCCAGTCTTTACTTGCTTGGACTCAATAACAGTACTGCGTTGCATCCATGGCAGTGTCCTTTCTCAGTAACAGTTTAAATTCCCCTGACTGTTTTAAACATGTCGATGAAAAGTGCTAACATGTACAAGTAAAAAGAATAAAATACACACTACATTCTAATTTCTTCTGTGCTGTCCTAGGTGTCCAATGAACCAGGGAACCGCTACAATATCCAGCTGATCAATGCTCTAGTACTGTATGTGGGAACACAGGCCATTGCTCACATCCACAACAAGGGCAGCACCCCCTCAATGAGCACCATCACTCACTCGGCACACATGGACATCTTCCAAAACTTGGCAGTGGACTTGGACACAGAGGGTGAGACCACAACTGCTCAGTTACTTTCCCTCTGGTCAACCAACCTTGTTTTGTTTTTGTTTGTTTTTTGTCCCTTCACTGAAACTTTATTTTTAGAAGAGATTTTTGTTTTAAAGTTGCTCTTTGTGTCCCACTTGGACATCATATTTCATCATGCATGTAGTTGGACAAAACAGATGGGAAAAGCTTTTTCGTGGATTTTTTATTTTTATTGATCCCCTACAAATACGTACTTCGCAAATATTTAGTGGAAAAAATCTGATCACTTTGCATCATTTGTTGGACGCTTACTTAAAAGTTGGACTTGATAAAGGGTGGTGCAAAACACTTTTGTTTTTGTGTGTCCCCTGCCCATTCCAGGTCGTTACCTGTTCCTGAATGCGATAGCCAATCAGCTACGCTACCCCAATAGTCACACCCATTACTTCAGCTGTACCATGCTTTATTTGTTCGCTGAGGCTAACACAGAGGCCATCCAGGAGCAGATAACCCGGTAAGACAGCTCACCAAAGTGAAACAAGAGGCTGTATGAGATTGTTTCGATCATACGTATTATAGCATTAAGTCTTCTGTCACACTGATGCTAAGACACAAATTATTATTGTAATCAGTTTCTGAGCTTCCAACTTCTTAAACCTACTAAATGTTAAGCTGACTTGAACTCTAATCAATTCCTTGTGTCTACCCCCTCCTTCCTTCCCCTGTCCTTGCCCCTACCCTAGGGTTCTGTTGGAGAGACTGATAGTGAACAGGCCACATCCCTGGGGACTGCTTATTACCTTCATTGAGTTGATCAAGAATCCAGCCTTTAAGTTCTGGAGTCATGACTTTGTGCACTGTGCCCCTGAGATTGAAAAGTACGTTTTGATTTTTCCAGTTATGAGACCCTTTACGGTGCAGTTTTTACTTATCGTCTACTTGGGTTGAACCCTTTGTAATGGTTGATCAACTGTGCTGTCCCCGCTCCAACAGATACTAAATCGTTGTTCTTCTGCTCTCCATTCCTGTCTCAGGTTGTTCCAGTCAGTAGCCCAGTGCTGCATGGGACAGAAGCAAGCTCAGCAGGTGATGGAAGGCACTGGTGCCAGCTAGTCTGTGTCCCAGCCAGTCTGTAGCTTATGGGAGAGATGCTGGATCCACCCCACACACATTCTTTACTGTTGGCACTGGACAAACTGGCATTGACACTTACTTAAATGTGGATGAAAGGACTACTGCTCACAGCGCTAAAGTTTGATTTTTGAAGGCATTTGGACATGCTGTTAAATATTTTAAGCTTTGATGTAAATATTGGGAGAGGGAGTGGGGAAAGATGAGGAGAAATATGAAATGTCCAATGAAAATGTAATATGACATGTATAGACACATGTAAACATATTTCACTCACTACCAAAGTCCCCAGTTTGCCTCCCTCCCACATGAACTAGGTGTTTTTTTTCCCCTGAAGTTTTGCATTCAGAAGTTTAATAAAAGCTGCCTGCTATTTTTTTCTTTTTTGACTGGGGAGAGAAAGTGTAGTTCGTCCCCCCCCAAGGGGGTTTGGGGGTGCACTCGTGATGTGTGTGTGGGGTGGTGTTGGAGACTGTCCATTTGAAATTGTGGCTCTGAAATCCTCTCCCTGGCATTTGTAAAATTGTGGAAAGTTAGAATGGCAAATAGAGTCTTGAAAATTTGTACAAAGACCCAAATTGCAGAACAACAAAAGAAGGACCAATACAGCCCATTTTGTAAGGATTTTGAATGTTTTGTAAATGTATTGGTCCACGTGTTGTATTTTGTAGTCCTTTCTAGTTGCCTTTAGTTCTTGCTACTTAACTGCAATATGCATACATACAGGAAATAAAGCATTAGATAATTGAACTGCATCTTCATGAGTTTATTTGGAACCACAAAAATAAATAGGTGATTGGCCAGGATTCTCTAGGTAAGAAATAACCAGGAAATGTCAAGCAACTTAATTGATTTATGTGTAGAAGTAATTTGTTGTGTAAGCACAAACAATATTGGGGTTTGCCTCTTAAGCTCAACAGTGTGAAAGCTCACTTTGCACTTAGCTTAAAGGACTGCTACTGTCGAATTTGGAACACTTTTATACATGTCATAGATGTACATAGTTTATCAGCACAATTTAGGAGGCATACTGTTGCTAACCAAACAACCACAGAACCAAAAAAAGTGACAATACTTTTATGAAAATATTTATTTTCAAATAGTCAGGAAGTAATCAGTGTGATATGACAGACTTTAAACATTGGGGTTTTTTTTGGGGGGGGGGGGTTACTCATGTTTCTCCTTAGATCACAGAACCAATGGCTTAATTTAGGCACTTGTATACAAACACAAGATAGAGTTGCTCAGTTTCATTAACAGTTAGCCAGTAAAGATGATAGCAAACCATAATGATCATGCAAAAAAAAATGAATGGACGCTCAAAAGCTGTACATCAGATGACCATGTAAATCAGGGAGAGTCTGAGCTTGATTGGACCCAATCCGCATCATGTGGATTCATGACTTTGTCAGTTCAGTCAGTTTGCGCAAGATGCTCTTTTGTCCATAGCGCACCTGCAGCGCCCTCTGCTGCCTGCTGCTGAGCCCTCCTCGCAGTACCTTGTCCTCCATCAGCACCCGGTCGCCGTCCAGCCCCCGGCTTTCTTCCTGCCCGGTTCCCTCTCCATAGGAATCCATAGTGAAACATGCTGCCATATGGATCAACTGGCGCCAGTGAGCCTTTAGGCTGGGGAGACCATCATTGGAGAAAGCCAGGGATATCTCATCCTCATCCTCTTCCTCCCAGCCCTCATTCTCCCTGAAGTCCTCAAAGTCCTCCTTTGACATGCACAGCACCTGGAGGATAGAGAGAAGAAAATGGAACTGAAACGAATGAAATGTTCTTAAAAGATGAAACCGCAGTTTTATCCCTTCTCTAAAACTTAAAAACGCTTAGAGAATAAAAGGTATTTTTATCAGTTTTTTTTTTTTTGGTGTGTAAATATATTGTAAGTTCACAAAGCTTAAAAGCTCTTAATAGGCTTGGGTGTTTTTGATCATTTCCCAGGTGTTATCTCTTGACTGGAAAAAAGTCTAAATTAGGGATGGGATGGTATGAAAATTTCATGTCATGGTTATTGTGACCACAGATATCAAGGTTTTTGGTATTATCACTGTATATTGTTCAAAATATTTAAAAAGTGCTAATGCATTAATAATTAAACATACTGCACAAGTGTATCGCATGCAGTGAGAGTGCAGCACAACAATGCACATGCAGTTGATGAGTTTACTAGTTTAGAGCATGTAGTATTTAAAGTTTCAGTTTAAACATTATTGACAAACTATCAAGTTAGACAAAGTCATTTCCCCAATACTAAGTCCTCAATGTGCATGAAGTAACATTAAAAGTCAACTTAATCGGGCATCCGGGTAGCGTAGCAGTCTATTCTGTTGCCTATCAACACGGAGATCGGCGGATCGAACCCCCGTGTTGCCTCCGGCTTGGTCGGGCGTCCTACAGACACAATTGGCTGTGTCTGCGGGAGAGAAGCCAGGTGTGGGTGTGTGTCCTGGTCGCTGCACTAGCACCTCCTCTGGTCGGTCGGGGCGCCTGTTCGAGGGGGAGGGGGAACTGGAGGGAATAGTGTGATCCTCCCACGCACTACGTCCCCCTAGTGAAACTCCTCACAGTCAGGTGAAAAGAAGCGGCTGGCATCTCTACATGTATTGGAGGAGGCGTGGAAGTCTGCAGCCCTCCCAGGATTGGCAGATGGGGACAGCTCGGAAGAGTGGGGTAATTGGGCGAATACAGTTGGTGAGAAAAAAGGAGGGGGGGGATTAAAAAAAAGGTTAACTTAATTTCACTTACTGTAAAGCGAAGGATGATGTTTGTGGAAATTGGTAAACATGTTGGCTGTGTGCCCCTCTTTGCAACAACTTTCTTCTTGCATGTTCTGAAGATGGGGTAGTCATCTTCTGTTATCTTCCCATCAGAATTTTTAAAATAACCAAAATATGCCCAGACTTCAGACTTTGTCTTCTTAGATGGGTGAAAAATCTGAGCAGCACTATCACTGAGCTATTGTTTTGGATAAAACTAGCTAGGTAGTGTAACACGTTCAGCTAACAGCATGGCACACTGCACCTGCATGGCTATGTAAATTATGTTGAAGTGATAAAACCACAGTAAAGGAGGTTATGAAAATTTGACATGGTATGATAATGGTCAGGAATTTTATAGTTTCAACTTGCCTGTCTGACATTAAATCTTGGATGTCTAAAAAATTCCGTGATGGTAAGTCAGGTGATTCTGTTTGGTCCCAATAATTCCATCAGCCCTTGTGTTATTAATCTTGGTGGTCTGTCAGGTAATTTTAAGCAGGCTGCTAGGAATCTTGGGGTAATAATTAGATGCTAACCTTGGTTTTGATAATCAAATCAAACATGTTCAGCCATGCATTCTCCAGCTCAAGCTAATCTTCAAAATTAGGTCATTTTTATCAATTGCTGATCTGCAAAAAGTTGTACATGCTTTTATCTATTCCCCGCTTGTTGTAATGCACTTTATTCTGGTATCAGCAAGGGCTCCCTCCACCATCTGCAGTTGGTACAAAACGCCACTGCTCAGCTCATTACTGGGACAAAGGCATGCCCATATATCACTCCTGTGCTTGCCTCCCTACACTGGCTCCCTGTTATATTTCGATTTGATTTTAAAATGTTATTGCTCACTTTTAAGGCTTTAAATGTTCTTGCTCCTACATACATTTGTGATTTACTGACTTGGTATACACCCTCTCGACCATTACTACTTACTACTTTTTTTTATTAGTCCCCGTGGGGCAATTCTTTCTCTGCATTGAACCCATCCTAGCTGTGTAGCTAGGAACTGTGGGCAGCTGCTAGTGCAGTGCCTGGAGAATTAATATTAATTAATTAATTAATTATGCAGATCTTAATCTGCGGATTAAGATCTGCAGATGCAGCCCTGCTAGTTTTCCCAGGTCTCGGTTTGTCACAAAGGGTGATCGGGCTTTTGCTGTTAGAGCCCCCACACTATGGAAGTCAAGTCAAGTCAAGTCAATTTTATTTGTGTAGCCCAATATCACAAATTACAAAATTGCCTCAAGGGGTTTTCTGTAATTCTCTTCCTGTTGAACTAAACAAACCAAGTCTCTAGCTTCTTTTAAATCTCGTCTTAAAACTTCTTTTTATGAAAGCTTTTAAAAATGTTTGATATTTGTTTTTATTTATTTATACAGTTTTTATTTTTATTCTTACTTATTTGGTCTTACTGTTATTTTTGCCTTGTCTGGTTTTATTTCTTTGTAAAGCACTTTGTAACATTGTTTTAGCACCCGGGTAGCATAGCGGTCTATTCCGTTGTCTACCAACATGGGGGTTAGTGGTTCGAATCCCTGTGTTACCTCCGGCTTGGTCGGGTGTCCCTACAGACACAGTTGGCTGTGTCTGTGGGTGGGAAGCCGGATGTGAAGAGTAAGGTAATTGGCCAAGCACAATTGGAGAGAAAAAGGGGGGAAATAAAGAAGAAAAAAAACACACAAAAAACAAAACATTGTTTTAGAAAAGTGCTATATAAAGTTATTATTGAAAAAAAAAAACAATAACCGTCCCATCCCTACAATGAATTCTAGATTTTCTAAAACACGGGAACCCTGCATCAAGCTCAATGAAACGATATTATGGTGGGTTGTACACATACTTACAAATCTAGGCAACATGAACAGCTGGTATAGGTAGTCCTTTACCTTAAGTGTGGTATGGAGCTCAGTGTCTGTGAGGCAGCCATGTTTGCCGAAGATAAAGGCTCCTTTCTCTCCCACGGTCTGACACAGCATCTCCCACTTCTCATCTAGGAGTTGCCGGTTCAAGTCAGACTGAACATCTGGGATCAGGACAGGAGGAGGACAAGACAAAGCGGATGGGTAAAGTGAATGGAGAGAAACCTGGAGAGTGGGGTTTATGTAAGGTGACCTCACAAACCAAAGTCCAGATTACAGTCAAATGGGGACTGGGGTCAAAACTATGATTGACTTGGTGTCATAGTTCAGTGCTTATCCTGTGGCTGTTGAGCCACCATAGGCATACTCTTCATAGGTTTTTTTTTTAACAAAGCCAAGCCACTGTAGGGTTAACAGCAGAACTGGACTCAGGAAAAGTTCATACAGTTATACAGAGTCAGTAGTAGGGCTGTCACTGATCATCATTTTGGTAATCGAATAATCTATCAAATATACTGATCAATTGAGTTGATCGGAAAATAAAGTTTTATTTTAGATCAACATTGTAATGTAAGATTCACACTGGCCTCGAATTTACACTCTGGTTCCCCCCTGTTGCCAGCTGTAATGTGATACCTCCCTCTTTGTGATACGCTTTTTGATTTCTGGTCCATGTTTTTATGTTGTCCCTGTTTAGTTACATCTTTTAATGCAACCTTGAGTGTGCAAAAATAAAATTACACACTTCTGTCGAGGTACTGTAGCATGGATGTTGTGGTAAGTTAAGCTTTGCAATGCCCACAGACCACTGTATTTTCTTTGTGTTTTAGTTGAAAATGGTCCAACATTTTGGCCATTTTCTGTCATTATTTGGCTCCTGCGTCTTTCTTTTGCTCATGTTTGCTTTCCTACAATTTCTTGACTTATATACATGCAACAGTACCCTGATCATTCTACATGCCTAGGCATCATTTGTTACATACTGATATAAAATAATGAATAAAATATAAAAAGCAAATGTGAATTTTCATTATTGACAGTCACCTTGCAAAATCACTTTGTAGAGGCTGGTCAAGGGAATGTCAACAGTGTCATTATTGTTGTTAGCGTACAGCTCTGTGAAGCCGTACATGTGCAGCAGCTGCCAGTTGGCCATCTGTCCATAGGTGTTGAATATCTCTTCCCCTTTATGAATGGGACGCACACACACCATATTCAAATTGTCCTGAATGAGATTGTCAAAGACAAAACATATATATATATATATATATATATATATATAAAAAGTTCTACTCACACAGGGACACTATAACACAAACCTTCTATTGCATATTAATTGCAATAGAAACAAGAAGAAATAATTTTACAGTAGTGTGCCTCTAGACTGAGTTTCATGAACTGATCCCTTGGGTATTTCAAAGTTAGGGTTTTGAGAGAAATATGCTAAACATGCAAGTTCATTGCACTTAGTACAAGTCCATACTCTCAAAATATTGTTTAATGGTGTCTTTCCCACAGGTGATGTTTTTAGAGCAGATTGAAAAAATAACTATCAGATATCTAGGACATAATCTTAAAAATTATATTTTTCCTTATCTGTACATTTTTAGCAATCACAGCCAATGATGGTGAAGTAGACGTGTCCCCTCACCGCTGTGTATTCCAGATTGGCATTGTGATTGGACACATGGTTAAGCATGTCAGCCATGGGAACCATCATTGGTGGGTGGGAGGTCATCTCCTCTTCCTCTTCTTCCTCCTCGTCATCTTCCAGGGGCTCTTGGAAACTACAGAGAGGAGAAAATGGGGTTGTTGATGGTGGGACAAGAGATTATTACAGTCAAAGTCACAGACAAACTCAAGAAAGGCCTAAAAACTTTTTTTCGAGGCCTAACCCACAGACGTCATCATCATCGGCGGTCATTTGGGTCGAGTATGACTGTCCTTTGTTGGGGTTGTCACTTGTGCATCTTCGGGTGGCTGTGGAGGCCAATCCTCGATCCACACACTTTGGTGCAGTGTGGGCAGGGGTGAGTAGTGGTGGTAGTTGGGCCCTTTGCCTCTCCTTTTGGTTGTGGCACTTTGTCTCTACGGCATGGTGGAGTTCAAATTCATGTTGTGCTGCTCTCTCCTGCCCAGATTTTGTCCAGGACTGTCTGTCTAGCACAGTGTCTTCCCAGTTGCTGTGTGGAACTTTTTGAGACTGATCTTAATGTCTTTGAAGCGTTTCTTTTGCCCACTGGTGGAACGCTGACCCTCCCTCCGCTGTGCATACAGGAGTTCCTCAGAAAGGCGTGTATCTGACATTCGAATGATTCGGTGCTTCATTATTTTAGTGTTGATGCTGTCAATGTTCGCTTCCTCTAGAACGCTGGTGTTGGTGTGTCTGTCCTCCCAGCTGATCCTCAGAATCCTCCGTAGGGCTCTTTGCTGGTGGTGGCTGCTGTAGGTAGTCAATGATTCAACACCACACAGCAGGGTGGGGAGGACAACAGCTCTGTAGACCAAGAGTTTTGTTTGGGCCTGTAGGTCTCGATCTTCGAAGACTAAGATGTACTGTAACTATGACCGTAATCTTGATCTGTGGCATTGTCTAGCTAATTTGTCATTTGAATCTATCATTACTCACATTGTTATTGATTATCTACCTATTGCACACTTTATCAATTGCACTTAGGATGACACACACTATAATATTACTATGATATTACTATTCATTGCAAAGATGCCTTCAGGTTGACATATAAACATAAATGCCAATTGCCGATTCACCTGTAAATTGCTTTGGACAAAAGTGTCTGCTAAATGAGAACATGTCAGTAAATGTAAGTACAGAAGAGAAAAGGATGAACATGTAAAGAATGATGAAGGAAGGAGTACACCGTGTATGTGTTTGTGTGTGTGTGTTCTAGTAATGTGTGCTGCGTAATATGCATCTTCACCTGTAGGCCATGACAAATGCCACCAGTTGTGTGTAAAGCTCCAGGGTGTGTGTGTCAGGACTCCACAGATCAGGATGTCTAGCAATGAAGGGAAGGACCACTGTTGTATATTCTCTCTGAATGTTCATCAGGTCTGTGTCCACTGCCTCTGGAATACCCGTACCCCTCAACAGCATGTCTCGCTCCTCTTTGGACCTGAATGGGAAAACATTTATCAATTGTCTTGATGCATGCTCGATAATCCAAGTAAGTTGAATCAGCTGAATGAAGGTACAATGCTATTGACAGAATTTTGTACCACAGATTATACCCAGGGAAAGCTACACCTAGTGTGTATGGCTTACCTAAGATACATAGACGTGATGTGCCATTACGGCCTATTGTTATTATGATTAACTCAGTGACCTATAACATCTCCAAGTTTCTGGCATCTATTCTTAACCCGTTGGTAGGCAGTAATGAACATCACATTCAGAACACCATGGATTTTGTGGATAAGGTGAGGGACATCATTATGGAGGGGGATGAAACAATGGTCTCTTATGAGGTTATGTCGCGCTTCACATGTGTTCCTGTTGATGCAGTGGAGGTGGTCTGTATGAAATTACAGGATGACCCCACCCTTAGCAATAACACTGATCAAGTGTGTCTGCTCCTGAAGCTATGTCTTCACCCACATACTTCGCATACAGGGGGCAGTACTATAGGCAGAAACATGGATGTGCTATGGGTTCCCCAGTTTCACCTATAGTGGCCAATTTGTACATGGAGAAAGTGGAAAAGAGGGCTCTGATGTCCTATCCAGGGTCACCACCTAGCCATTGGTTCAGATTTGTGGACGACACCTGAGTTAAAATTAAATCTCAGGATATACCACATTTCACCAACCACATTAACTCTGTGTGCAACCACATCAAAACCAACACATACTGATCAGTACTTAAGGTTTGACTCTCATCATCCACTGGAGCATAAATTAGGAGTCATCAGGACACTGTACTACCAAGCTGACAATGTCCCCACTGACACAGCGGCCAGGGAAGGGGAGAAATCCCACATTAAACAGGCCCTGGTTAAGTGTGGTTATCCTAAATGGGTGTTTGTCAAAGCCATGAAGATGCCCAAACAGTGCACTGAGGAGAAGGACAACAGCTGCCTAAGCATAAACCAGTGGTGATTCCATATTTGGCGGGAGTATCGGAACAGTTGAGATGCGTATTTTTCAAACACTGCGTCTCAGTTGCTTTAAAACCCCAAAACACTAGAAGTTGGTCCACCCCAAGGATTGGGTCCCCCTGCACAAACAGAGCAATATAGTGTATGCTGTTAAGTGCCAGGAGGATTGTTGTAACTTGTACATCGGAAACCAAACAGGCGCTGACGAACAGAATGGCACAACACAGAAGAGCTAACATGTCAGGCCAGGACTCCGCAGTCTACACCCATCTACAGGCCAGTGGCTACTCTTTCAAGGATGAGGATGTGCACATCCTTGATAGGGAGGATTCCATGTACAGGCATCCTCCCGAAAGGGAATCAGACCGTTTAACATCCCGGACAAAGGCCTGTGGCGATCAGGAAGTGGTGACGGGGGCAGGACCATGAAGTCTGGCAGCTTCTAGCCACAACCTGACACATAGGCGGTGGGTGTCTGATTCAGTCGCTAAGCTCTTGGGCTGAGGCAGAAAGATCTTTTTGGCAGCTGCACCCACGACTGAGCAGCTCTATTTCGGATCCACTCTGCTCAACCCAGTAGGGGAAGGGGCTGGAAAAGGTGCCCTAAACATAGCCTGCCTCGAAAACTCCTGTCTGGGCTACCGCACCCAGAGGGATCACCACTAAGCGGTCAGAAACATAAACGGAAGCAAACTTACATTGGAACCTGGAACATGCGGACCCTCATAGACAACAAACAGTGATCGACCCGAAAGACGAACTGCCATCATCGCCAGGGAGCTAAGGAGATTCCGGATCGATATCGCAGCACTCTCCGAAACCCAACTGGCTAATGAAGGGCAGCTGAAGGAGGAAAAAGGCGGATACACTTTCTTTTGGAAAGAAAAACCTGCTGATGAGCCAAGGATCCACGGCGTGGGTTTTGCTATTAAGAACAGTCTCATCAACCACCTCTCCGAACTCCCTGTGGGCATCAATGAACGCCTAATGTCCATATGCCTGACGCTTGCAGGCGGCCAAAAGGCCACTGTTGTTAGTGCCTACACTCCAACACTTGATGCACAGGATGACGTGAAGGAGGCCTTCTATGCTGCCCTTGACAACATCTTAACCAAAGTCCCCAAGGAGTACAAGCTAATTCTGCTTGGAGATTTCAATGCCAGGGTGGGACGAAACCACATTCTATGGGGAGGCACAATAGGGAAGGAAGGAGTTGGCAACACGAACTCCAACGGCATATTACTGCTATCAAAGTGCTCAGAACACAGCCTGGTCATCACCAACACACTTTTCCGCCAAAAGAATAAACTCAAAACATCCTGGATGCATCCTCGCTCCAAGCTCTGGCACCTCATCGATTACATAGTCGTCCACGCCAAAGACTGCCATGATGTGCTCAACACCAGAGCGATAACCAGTGCTGATGACTGCTGGACAGACCATCGCCTCATCTGCTCCATCATGTCCATCAGTCTCACGTGGAAAAGAAGGGTGCAAAAAAGACAGTGCCGGCCAAAGTTCAACATCGAACGGCTGGGTGACACCACCTTTCGAAAACAGCTCCAGGCTACTCTCAGCACTGCTCTGCCCAAGCAATATCCAGAAGATATTGATACACACTGGGACATGCTTAAGTCTATCACCATGGATTCCTGCAAAAGCACTCTTGGTTACAAAACCCGGAAACATCAAGACTGGTACGATGAGAATGACAACGTAATCCAACAGCTCATTGACATCAAGCGGCAAACCTTCCTGCCTGGCAAAATGACATCAACTGCAAGGCTAAAAGAGTAGCCCATGCCATAGCAAAGGCAGCTGTTCAATCTCGGGTTAGGCAACTGAAGAACCAGTGGTAGACAAGGAAGGCTCTGGAGATCCAGCAGCTTGCTGACTGTGGGGATACCAGAGGTTTCTTCGATGCCACAAGAGCGGTATATGGCCCCAGCCACCATTGCCTAGCCTCCCTTCGCTCCAAAGATGGGCTAATGTTGCTGAAAGACAATAAGTCAATTACCAACAGATGGAAAGAGCATTATGTGGAGCTACTGAACAGGAACACAACTACTGAGATGGAGGCCCTTGACCAACTCCCTCAACAACCCATCAATGAGAATATGGGAGCACCAATCAGTCTGAACGAGGTGCAGGATGCCATAAGGAAGATGAAGAACAACAAGGCTGCTGGACCTGACAGCACTCCAGCAGAAATCCTGAAGGATGGTGGGCCAGTCACATCCACGCCCTGCTTCTCAAAATATGGGAAAAGGAGGAAAGCCCTGCACAACTTAGGGATGCCCTCATTGTCTCCATCTTTAAGAAGGGAGACAAGGAAGACTGCAGAAATTACCGTGGCATTCCCCTCCTATCCACCACTGGGAAAACTCTCGCCCGGGTTTTGGCTAATAAGGCTCCTCCCCCTGTCAGAAAACATTCTCCCTGAGTCTCAGAGTGGATTTTTCCCAAATAGAAGGAAGTACCATGGACATGATTTTCATTGCTCGCCAACTACAAGAAAAATGCCGGGAACACAATCAACCACTATACATGGCCTTCATAGACCTCACCAAAGCCTTTGACTCTGTGAACCGTCAGACTCTGTGGCTGGTTCTGGCAAAAATTGGCTGCCCGGACAAATACATCCGGATACTGAGACTATTGCTTGACAATATGTCAGCCACAGTACTCAGTGGCAGTGGAGATGAAACGGAACCCTTTAGGGTTCACACTGGAGTCAAGCAGGGCTGTGTCATTCCTCCTACCCTGTTCTCCATTTTCATTTCTGCTATCCTCCATCTTATGGGTAAACACCTGCCCCAAGGAGTCAGATTCATGTACAGAACCGACGGACAACTCCTGAACATCAACAGATTCAGGGCTAAAAGCAGAACCACCACCATATCCATCATGGAGCTGCAATATGCCGATGACAATGCCCTCGTGGCCCATTCAGAAGAGGACCTACAGTGCATTCTGGATGCTTTTGCCAAGGCATACAAGCAGCTTGGTCTGGCCCTTAACATAACAAAGACCCAGATCCTCTACCAGCCACCACCCACCACAAATAACCCTGCTCCACCCCCAACTATCTATGTTGACAAAACCAGACTGGAAAATGTGGACCACTTTACATACCTCGGAAGCCTCCTATCCCCCAAAGCTAATATTGATCAGGAAATACACCACCGCCTCAGTTGTGCCAGTGGGGTTTTCTCAAGACTGAGGAAAATGGTCTTTGAAAACCGCGACCTCCAGGCCAGAACGAAAATTCTGTTTTTTTTTTTTAGCTCAATATCACAAATTACAAATTTGCCTCAGGGGGCTTTACAGTAATACAATATCCTGTCCTTCACATCGGATAAGGAACAACAACAATTCTGTTCTTTCTCTTTTCAGACTTGCATACATTAAATAAATTGTCATTCGATGAGATCTTTTTTAATCTAACCTTAATTTACCTTGTGAAGGCTTGACGAGAATGCTTCTTTCACCTGCACTCCAATGAGCTGTTCAGGTGAAAAACTAAATTATGTATCTAACCATTATAATATCTGCAGGTGAAAAACTAAATTACGTATCTAACCATTATAATATCTGCTTAGTATCCATTCGCTTTCCATTCAGTCAGTTAGGATTCAGAAAGCAGCATTTTCTTTGTATGCTGACTGGATCCAAAATTATGGCGATTTGACAAAATGATGACGTGTTCCTCACCAGAACATGGGCTGGTCCAGGCTCTTGAAGTTGGTCCAGAGGGAGAGGTAAGGACTCCAGTATGACTGTGGGGAGGTGTACTCATACAGCAGAGCCAGCAGCAGAGGTACCCAGCCTGAAGAGGTCTCCAGAGAGGCTTTCTCTAGGGAAGAGAAAAGGAGGACAAGAGGAATAGAAAGAAACAAATAGAGAAAGGGGATGGGGATGGTAAGCTCTCATGTGCTTCTAAAACCACAAGTGTCTCCATTTGCTTCAATGACTTTCTCAACTCTTTCTCTCCTCTGTCTCAGTAAACAATAAACACACAAATAGAGATTGGACCGCCCCACTCACTGCCTACTGGCATCTGGTGTGCTAGAAAATACACTGTCCATTTCTTTCTCACCTTTCTCCAGAAGGGCAGAAACTTTGGTTGTTCCCTGGTGGAGAAGAACGGCTCGGGGGATTGTAAACAGAACCTCCCCCTTCTTTATGTCTTCTCTAGCTAGCATCCCATACTCTGCCACTGTCCCCTCCTTACTCACATACACCTAGGGGAGAGAGACAGAGAAATACATCTAACTAAAAGAAGTGATCGTGAGCTGTACTGTATGAAAATGATGAGTCATTAGAAGATTACTTAAGTGCTGATTTTGAGGGTAATTTTGCTAAACACCTAACCGTTTATCCATCCATCCATTATCTATACCCCCTTAACTAATTCAGGGTTGTGTAGGGCTGGAGTCTATCCCAGTATGCATTGGGCAGATGGTAGGGAGACACCCTAGACAGCTCACCAGTCCATCACGGAGCTCACACAGAGTCACACACACCATTTCCACCTATGGGACATTTAGGTACTCCAATTCACCTGATATGCATGTCTTTGGACTGTGGGAGGAAACTGGAGTTGAACCTAGGACCCTCTTGCTATGAGGTGACACTACACAACTGTCATGCCATCACCAGAATAATATTTGATAATTTCCTTCTGCTGTCGTATTAACTACTTTGTGAGACACAATGATTTTGACCCATTTGTAAAGCCCCACACCACTAATGTCAATGTAGCTCTTCTAGACGGACTTAAAATTTTGCCGATTTACCATAGTCATCAGGACACAATACTGAAATAGTGTGTGAATGAGCAAGTAAGTGAATGGCTGGCTGAATTACTATAGAATACAAAACTTAAGATGTAGTAATAACTCTAGTGAATTGACTAACATGTCTGCTTAAGCTAAGGATAGACATACAATTAATACAATACTAAATAACTGGCTAGATGACGGACACAGAGGTAGACTTATGTGACATAATATTCATGGTGTGACAGCTTGTACTGTAGGCTACTGTTAATTTCACCTTCTCGCTGAGTGTCAGGCCAACTCTGTAACACCAGTGTAGAAAATTCTGCAGGGGTTCAAGTTCTGAGTGGTCATCAACCTGTAAAAAAACAGCAATTTCAAAATATCATCGGAAGGAGAAGACAACTTTGGTTGAAAGTGTTGCAGAAAACAGAAAAATTAGGCTTCCATGAGTAACTTCAGTTCTTTATGTACTCTAATTTTAACCCAGCCACTGAGGATGCACAAACCAGTGCATTCTTAGTGCCAGTCCCAAGCCCAGATAAATGGGGAGGGTTGCGTCAGGAAGGGCATCTGATGTTAAACTTTTGCCAAATCAAATATGGAGATCATAAATCAGATTTGAATAACGGATTGATTGAGGCCTGGGTTACCAACAACCGCCACCGGTACTTTTGGCCAGCAGGGTGCCAGTGGAAACTATGTTACTGTTGGGCGAAGGAGAAGGAGAGGGGGAAGGCATGTCCAGAGGCAGCAGGAGAGGAGGAAGGGTAAGAGTGTGGAGGTGAGAGTCGGAAATTTGAATGTTGGCACTATGACTGGCATAGGGAGAGAGCTGGCTGATATGATGGACAGAAGGAAGGTAGATATACTGTGTGTGCACCAGGTGGAATGGGAGTAAGGCCAGGAGCATCAGAGGTGGTTTCGAACTCTTCTATCATGGTGCGAATAAGAGGAGAAATGGGGTAGGGGTAATTCCGAAGGAAGAGTATGTCAAGAGTCTGCTGGAGGTGAAGAGCGTGTCGGACAGAGTGATGAGTAGGAAGCTGGAAATCGAAGGGAAGATGAATGTTAGCTGATAACATTCATCATCTCCCGCAAGTTGGGTGTGAGATGGAAGAGAAATTGGAATTCTGGAGTGAGTTGGATGAAGTGGTGGAGAGTGTACCCAAGGGGGAGAGAGTGGTGATTGGAGCAGACTTCAATGGGCACATTGGTGAAGGGAACAGAGGTGATGAGGAGGTGATGGGCAGGTATGGTGTTAAGGAGAGGAATGTGGAAGAACAGATGATGGTGGAATTTGTGAAAAGGATGTAAATGGCTGTGATACATATACATATAAAATACATATAAAATACATATTTCAAGTAGAGTGAGAAACTCAGGGTGACGTATAAGAGTGGAGGAAAGTGCACACAGGTGGACTATATCTTATGTAGGAGGCGCAATCTGGAAGGGATTGGAAACTACAAGGTGGTGACGGGAGAACGTAGCTAGGCAGCTTGGATTGTGGTCTGTAGGATGACTTTGGAGATAAAGAAGAGGAAGAGAGTGTAGGCAGAGCCAAGGATCATATGGTGGAAATTGAAGGAGCAAGACTGTTGTGAGGAGTTCAGGGAGGAGTTAAGACATGCACTGGTTGGTAGTGAAGAGTTACCGGATGGCTGGGTAACCCCTGCAGAAATAGTGAGGGAGACAGCTATGAAGGTACTTGGTGTGTCATCTGGACAGAGAAAGGAAGACAAAGAGATTTGGTGGTGGAATGAGGAAGTATAGCAAAGTATACAGAGGAAGAGGTTGGCAAAGAAGAAGTGGGATAGTCAGAGAGATGAAGAAAGTAGACAGGGGTACAAGGAGATGTGGCATAAAGCAAAGAAGGAGGTGGTGAAGGCAAAGGAAAAGGTGTATGGTGAGCTGGATGAAAGGTTGGCCACTTAAGGAAGGAGAAAAGGACTTGTACCGATTGGCTAGACAGAGGGACTGAGCTGGGAAGGATACGCAGCAGGTTAGGGTGATCAAGGATAGATAAGGAAATGTGCTGACAAGTGAGGCGAGTGTGTTGAGAAGGTGGAAGGAGTACTTTGAGGGGCTAATGAATGAAGAAAATGAGACAAGAGAGAAGGTTGGATGATGTGGGGATAATGAATCTGGAAGTGCGCTGGATTAGCGAGGAAGTGAGGGCAGCTATGAAGAGAATGAAAAGTGGAAAGGCGGTTGGTCCAGATGAAATACCTGTGGAAGCATGGAGATGTTTAGGAGAGATGGCAGTGGAGTTTTTAACTAGATTGTTTAACATAATCTTGGAAAGTGAGAGGATGCCTGAGGAGTGGAGAAGTGTACTGGTCCCGATTTTCAAGAATAAGGGTGATGTTTGATATTTGTTTTATTTATGCTGTTTTTGTTTTTGCTGTTACTTGTTTGGTCTTGCGCTTGTTTTTGTCTTGTCTGGTTTTATTTTTTTGTGAAGTACTTTGTCGCATTGTTTTAGGAAAGTGCTATATAAATAGAATTATTATTATTATTATTTCTTTTGTGTTTCCTGTTTTACATCCTGTAGAGCTGGGTCCAAACTGTAGACAGACCTGAGGCACTATAGGGCAGATGTCACTTGACTGACAGTACTCGTTGTAATATGTAGGCTGTTCCAAGTAGGGCGATCTTCTGGACTGCATGGATGTTGATGTTGCCTGGGATATAGTTAGTGAACTTTTCCATTCCCTTCTTCATGAGTCCTACAGCTCCGATGACCACTGGTGCTGTTTCAGTCTTCATACCCCACATCCTGTTGATTTCAATCTCCAGGTCTTTGTACTTGGTCAGCTTCTCTGTGACTTTCACTGAGGTGTTTTTTTCAGATGGTATTGCCATGTCGATGAGCATGCACCTCTTTTCCTTCCTGTCCTTGATAATGATGTCGGGTTTGTTGGCTTTTATCTCTCTGTCAGTATAGATGGGCATGTCCCAGAGGATGGTGACATCATTGTTCTCAGTGACCGTTTTTGTCTGATGTTCATACCACTTCTCAGTCATCTTCATCTTGTAACTCCTGCAGATCTTCCAGTGCAGGTATGCTGCCATCTTGTTGTGCCTGTATGTGTACTCAGTCTTTGCCAGTTCTGGGCAGCCTGAGACAATGTGGTCGATGGTTTCTTCGTACATTCCACAGATTCTTCATTTTGGGTCTGTTCCATCTTTGATGATGCGATGGTGATAGGATCTGGTTGCCCGGCTCTGGTCTTGTGCAGCGATTATCAGGCCCTCCGTCTCTGCTTTCAGTCTAGTGCTCCTCAGCCACTGGTGTGTCTTTTGTTGGTCCATGTCTGCGTTGTTAATTCTTTTTGGGTACTTCCCGTGCATTGCTTTGTCCTACCTGGTTTTTTGCAGTTGCTGCTGGCCATGGTGTTTTGCCTTCTTCACTCATTTGGCGTAGATGATAGTTGCCTCATTTTCTGTTGGTGGGGTTTCTGGGACATCAAGCTCTTACTTGAATTGTGCAGCTTCTTTATTGATGGAGTAGATCTGACGTTTTACTATTCGGAGGAGTGGGTCATCTGTTTTTGTCAGGTATGCATCCAGCCCGATAGTGGTAGTCTTTGAAGGTCAGTTCGAGTTGGACTAGGCCTCGTCCTCTTGAAGCTCTTGGTAGGGACAGCCTGTCGTCATCTGGTTTTGGGTGGTGCATCTTCTCCATGGTCAGCATCTTTCTTGTCTTGGTGTCTATTTTATTATCATCATTATTATTATCATTATTATTATTATGTGCAGAGCTGTAGTAACTACAGAGGTATAAAGTTGATTAGCCACAGCATGAGGATATGGGAAAGAGTAGTGGAAGCTAGGTTAAGAGGAGAGGTGATGATTAGCAAGCAGCAGTAGTTTCATGAAAGCACTACAGATGCGAAGTTTGCTTTGAGAATGTTGATGGAGAAGTATAGAGAAGGTCAGAAGGAGTTATACTGTCTTTGTGGATTGAGAGAAAGCATTTGACAGTGTTGAGAGAGGAAATGTGGTATTGCACAAGGAAGTCGGGAGTGGCAGAGAAGTATGTAGGAGTAGTACAGGATATGTATGAGGGCAGTGTGACAGTGTGCAGTTGAAATGACAGATGGGTTCAAGGCGGAGGTGGCATTACATCAAGGATCGACTCTGAGCCCTTTCTTGTTTGCAATGGTGATTGACAGGTTGACGGACGACATCAGGCAGGAGTCTCTGTGGACAATGATGTTTGCGGATGACACTGGTCTGTAGCGACAGTAGGGTGCAGGTTGAGTGAGAGAGCCTGGACAGGTGGAGGTTTGCACTGGAGAGAAGAGGAATGTAGGGGCAATATGGAATACGTGCGAACAAGAAGGAGGACAGCGGAATGGTGAGGATGCAAGGAGCAGAGGTGACAAAGGTGGATGTGTTTAAATGCTTGAGGTCAACTGTTTAAAGTCATGGGGAGTGCGGAAGAAAGGTGAAGAGAGTGCAGGCAGGGTGGAGTGGCTGGAGAATGGAGTGGGTGGAGACGAGTGTCAGGAGTGCTTTGCGGCAGAAGTGTACCATAAATAGATAAAGGGAACGAGACCAGCTATCTTGTATGGTTTGGAGACATTGGCAATGATGAAAAGACAGGAGGTGGAGCTGGAGGTGGCAGAGTTGAAGATGCTAAGATTTTCATTGGGAGTGACCAAGGACAGAATTAGAAACAAGTATATTAGAGGGACAGCTCAGGCTGGACGGTTTGGAGACAAAGCAAAAGAGGCAAGATTGAGATGGTTTGGACATATGCGGAGGAGAGATGCTGGGAATATTGGAAGAAAGATGCTGAATATGGAGCTGCCAGGGAAGAGGAAAACATGAATGCCAAAGAGGAGATTTATGTATGTGATGAGGGAGGATACGCAGGTGGCTGGCATCACAGAGGAAGATGCAGAGGACAGGAAGAAATGGAAACGGATTATTCGCTGTTGTGGCCCCTAACAGGAGCAGCCGGAAGTATTCGTAGTAGTAGTAGTAGTAAATGTACTCTCAATTTTACAACAAGCAACAGATTAGATTAGATTAATTAGATTAGATTCAATTTTATTTTCACTGCACAGAGTACAAGTACTAAGACAATGAAATACAGTTTGGCATCTAATCAGAAATCGCAAAATAGTTAAGGGGCTCCAGGATATAATTTTTACACTAGTCTAACATACAGCTATTTAGCCCTGTGCCTATATAAGCATACTCATGCACTGTTATAACATGACTTGTGGGCACTGACAAAAATCAGTTAATGTTGCGTCCTGTGTTATTTGTGTTAAGGTTGGTTTAACATTACAACTAAAACCTTAGAAAAGACATTGACAAAGCAAACGAAAACATATAAAAGGTCAGGAGTATAGATTAAACAAGTTAACAATACTTATAACAATAATAATTTTACAGATGGTGTCAAAAGATGCTATTCTGCCTGTCCTTCCTCACTGGCAGTAATAATAGAGATTTCAGTTAAACCAAGGTGATTATAAGGGAGTGCTTCTCTGACTATGTTTCTGATGACCTGACACCCAATAATGAATGAGTGTAACTGGCATCGTGGTATTTATAGAAGCTTATATTAGAAATCTATTTCAGGTTATCGTAAAAAAAATCAGGTTATCATCCATCAAAGCTATTGTAATTGGGTTATTGCAAACTTAAACAAAATGTATTATTTTGCAAATCCGCCAAAATGCAAATAGCATTTTTGGTAGACACTGTAAAGCAAATTATACTGATCCTTTGTTTCATTGTATAACACAATTATGGTTACAGCAGTCTGGACTGAATACAAGTTAATTACACCGGCCCGTGTCGCTACCTTAGGAGACCTTTGCTACATATTTATTTTTTAGAGATGACTGAATAAATATGAACCATCTACAACATACATACACAGATACATACATACAAACATACAGAGCTACATAAGGGACCTAAATGGATTAATTCTAACCTTGATTCTTTTTGCTTCGGTTGCCATTTTGCGAATCCAATAGGTAAAATGTTGTTTGATTTACAGAATCAGACAGCTCTCGCTCATAGAGCTAAAAAAAAAATTACTAAAGCGTGAGCTATACGCGTCTCAACGCACGCCGCCATTGGAGTCACATGACCTTCTTCTTCGGCTTCCTTTCTTCTTCTTCAGTACGTGGGCACGGTTGGCTGTTCGCTCGCGCGTACTGCCACCATGGATGTATAGTAGAATTTGATACGGCGCCACCGCTCAGGCAATTTTTCCAGTGGTCACTCGCGGTATTGCAGCGAAAAGTCCCCTGCGGCCCTAAAAGCATTTCCCCCCACCATAGGCCCTTTTCACAATGACGTCAATTAACTTCCGCCTTTTCGCGAAGCAGGTTATCTTTTCACTTCCGTTTGCGCCGTAGCGGACTCGATGTTTTGGGTTTTTTTTTTAGCTGTAACAAAATATTTTATTTTTCTCTTTGCTTTCCTAATTAAAAAAAAAATAAAGCTGACATTTTCTCTCCATGTTCCAGCCATTTCAACCTGGATCTTACAAAGGCCCCTCAGCACTCTCTATACAAGTCATCTGCAACTTTTTTTTATTATTGTCAATATTATACAATCAACAAGGCACAACATATTCAAGAGAATATATTTTTTTACAACAAACAAAAGAAACTGAGCGAGCATAATCATAACAAAAAATAAATTACAAAAAATAAAATAAAAATAAAACACAAGTGGTCAATCAGGAATTAAGGTACATAGGTACTGATAAAGACATAGGGCTTTTTGAGTTTTACAACATTTTACATATTTTTTATATAGTATTATCTCATTTTGATATGTAGCAAATATTGGAGTAATTTTTAAAAAGCGGCATTTGTGTATGAAAAATTTAGCCAAAATAACTAAATTAATATTCCCAAATTCTGTTTTCTTGTCCTCCAATTGTAAACCAAATTTTATATTTCATACGTTAGAATCTGGGTAATTTGATCATTGCAGGTTATCCAGTTTTGAAAAGCATCACAAAAGGCCCTAATTAAGCTACACGAGAAAAAAAAGTTCCATTGTTTCAATGTCTGCATTACAGAAAGGGCAACTATTTAAATCTAAATTAAACCTTTGGTGTAAGAAGTCATTACACGGGTAGATCTCGTTCAACATTTTAAAGTGAACTTCTTTAACCTTGGGTGGGATTGGAAAGGAAAGGTAACTGGTTCTTATCTTAATTATAAAATTTCTGGTGTATTCTTTGAACAAAAATTTCCTCTTCAAGGGTGAAGAGAAACAAACTGAGGTGAGATTAGTCCTTAATAATTTATTATTGCATTTTTATCTAAAAAACTACATCCATCTATGACTAAAGTAGGCATTGATGGAATAACCACAGAATAAGTCAGTATGCCTTTGACTAAAATAATCACTGCTTGTGGAATTGCCTCGATTACTGCGTTGTATTGTTTATGAATACAAACCAGATTGTATTTTCCAATGAAAGCACCATATGTTAAGAAATTTCCACGACTATCTAATAGATGCAAAATGGACCAGATACCTTTCCCCATCCAGTCTTTGTAATAGAAAGATTTTCACTTAATTAATATGTATCTGTTATTCCATTTTGGGACTGTGTGTGGGGTAAAGTTATGCTTGTATATCCATTTCCAATAACGGAGGACTTGTTGATGAAAAGCAGATAGCTTAACAGGTAGTTTAGGAATATCATAATCACATCTTAATAGGAAGTCTATACCACCAAAATTCCTGAAGATTTTGGATGGAAAATCAAACCAAAAACTTTCACATTTTTTAACAAAACTTTGTAACCAAAGGAGTTGAATCAAGTGTAACTGGACTTCGTATATATCCGTGAAGACGTTTCGCCTCTCATCCAAGAGGCTTCCTCAGTTCGTGCCTTTCTGACTGTGCTGCCCCCAGATCATAGCTTGGCAGCCAGCTAAACTCAATTCCCTCTATCAAAGACTCTGAAGAAACTTCTTGATTCCACAGGTTTAATGATAGACAGGATCAGGTGAAACGGTATGAATACATAGAGTGCAAATTGTAAATACAATTGTAAATACTTGTAAATGAATCTACATGAAATAAACTATTATGAATGACATAGCCTTTCTCCTTTTAACCTATTAACTCTTATTTATGAATTGCAACTTATGACTTTATGAATTGTACATGAATTATGTATATAAACATAGCTATTTATCTGTATCATCCTCCGTTTTTAGTGAACTATGAAATGAGCCATGAGATGACGTCACGTGATATCATTTTATGATCTGTGCATTCAACATAATTGATCACTAACATGTTAATTGCCTTTCTCTCCTGTCTCCTTTTTTTTAGTCCACTGAAATAAGTCGGGTTTTTTTCCCCTTCTTCTATCCACTTTGCACGAGATCTTATATAGGCACCTTGTGCTTTTTTAAGATATAAATTGTCAAGCTTGGCCTGTAGGCTAATATAATTGCTTTTATCAACATCAGATACTAATGTCTTATTACAGCAATCACTTATGTCTTTTACCAATTTGACCTCATACTCTCTTTGTTGTCTACATTTAGATTTACTAAAACTTATTGAAAACTCTCACTTTAAAAAAATCCCATCTACTACCGCAGCTAGTTATACTCCTATCTTTCTTAATTTTCTGTAATAAATCTTGACACATTTAACATATACGCCTCATCTTTTAGGAGGTCTGCGTTAAACTTCCAATAATCTTTTTTACATTTAGTCCTACTCTCTGGATTCAATACAAGATGAATTAAACAATGATCTGTTAAGGGAGCGCTAGAAATGGACACATCTGACACATACTTTACAATTTCAGATGTTGCTAACCATAAATCTATTCTGGATTTACAACTGCCATTTGGTTTAACCCACGAAAATTGATTAAAATCTGGATTCCTGTCTCTCCAAACATCTATTAGAGCATTGGAGTTAATAAAATCAAATCAAATATTATCATACTGGTTAGTACTGTATCTAGAAGGGCACCTGTCCTGCCATTCATCAGGCGTCAAATTTAGGTCTCCACCAATCAGAATAAAGTCAGTATGATAGACGTCCTTATATTCAGAAATAACATCAGTCACTTTCAATAACAAAAAATTGTTTTGGTTGCTATTGTTATATCCATCGACATTTATCAGAATAACAAAAGTTCCCATAACTGCCGGAAGAGGTCCCAAGGGCTCCACAGGCTAGGCCTGAAGGGGCCCCATGTAGCACTTCGCTTCTTGGCTCGTTGTTGAGTCTGCCACTTGGGAACTGGAGTGGTTTGAGGGTTCTGCATTCTCTCCTTCGGGGTCAGCAACGGAGCTGTCGTCTGTTGGAGCTGGGACTGGTCTGCAATGGGTGGCGTGTATCCACGTGGCTCTTTCAGCAACCTTGACGGCGGTCTGCGTCATCAACAACACCTGGAATGGACCCGCCCATCTGTTGGACCGCCAGGTCTTTCTCCGGAAACACCGGATGATGACCCAGTCGCCGGGGAGGTAGGAATGAAAAATCTTCTCAGCTGGGGTGGGGAGAACAGCTGCCACCTGTCGGAGAGACTTGGGAGAGAGCAGAGGAGAGATTACAGCGGTACTGTAGCATATCATGCTCATAAAGAGCAGTTAGGGGAAGAGCTCCCGCATGCGCATGTACATAAGTACCAGTGGGAGACATTTGACCCAAGATAGTCCGGTGTCCTCACAGCACTTGGCCAGTTTTTTTTTTAATGTGACGTTCTGCCTTTCCACTGCCCCGCCGCTCGCCGGGTGATATGCACAATGGTGTCTTAGATCTATGCCGAGAAATTTGATAACTCCGTGATGGCGCCGTTGACAAAATGACTGCCGTTATCACTGCTGAGTTTGTTGGGGATGCCCCACCGGGGAATCATTTCGGTGAGGAGGGCTTTTGCTACGGCCGAGGCCGAGGCACGTTTTGATGGAAACACTTCCACCCATTTGGACCACATGTCCACCATGACCAGGCAATATTTTTTTTCCTCTTCACATGGCGTTAACTCAATGAAATCCATCATTACATGGTGGAATGGCCCCGTTGGGGGGGGGGGTTGTGCCTGCAGGCAACCGAGTAATCACACGTTTTCGTTAAATACTTACAAATTTAATCAAATACATCTCGTAACTATATGCGAAAATATCGTATCTATATAACGAGCGTCTAGTTCCTGGTTCCCGGTTACGTTGTCCGGCTATGTTTCATTAGTTATTTTTTAAACTAAAAACAGTAAGTCTATTTCGGAGGAAATAAAATAAAATAGATGGATGGATTGTATTTTGTCATTCAGGAAGACATGACAACATGCAAAACTTACGTTTATTTGGTCCAACCGAGTAACGTTATGGAGAAACGATGGTTAATGGTAGCCGTCAGTACGTGAAAGACGTTATTTCGCGAATAGTGGGGACGAGCGGGCGGTCTGTGTATTACTAATATAATGTGAATTCTTACTTAATGTTGTAAACTGTTTATTTATTTAATTTGCCTCAGCAAACTTAACATAGCAGCCATGTATGTGGCAACACAGGTTGAATTGCAGGTAGCCCACATTTTACATAACAGTTAAAAGGTACAGTATAGACTTGTGTGCGCGCATCTACTGCATTCTAGAACGGCAACACAAAACGTGCACTGTAATAATAATAATAATGAAACAATTAACTTATAAAGCGCTTTTTATTGTCAGACGATCTCCAATCTGTATGGTTATGAGGGATGCCTTTGCTCTCAAGAAAATGCTCCACATCAAGATGTATGGGACATAGATCCTTGAAAGCAGTATCTTTAGGAAGGGATCGAGCGACCAAGGGAACAACGAAGGAAGGACACGTTTTTATTGGAACTGCACCTTCGCGCGCCAATCACAATGTCCCTGTTAGAAGACTAGACTAATACTTTATGTCTATCTCTGCGCAGATGAAGTGGATTATTAAACCGTTATAAAGAATCGTACTGACTCCCGAACTTCTGCTGGAGGGAAAAAATGCAGCCTTCGTTTATTCGGTAGTTTGGGGAGAAGAAGAAAATGAACCGCGTCTCAGTGACGTAATCAATCCGCGCATGCAAGCGCAACACCGTCCACTTGTGGACAAACAAAGTCGTAAACAAAATAATAGTACACAGTAACACATAGTCATACAAATACATTGGTGTCATATCTCAACACTCCCACTTATGAATCATGTGCTTACTGTATACCTTTTCATAATCATAGAACAAATGAAAATAAACTTGGTATAACCCATACCACTCACATTTCACACACCAAACATTGCCTTAGCAAATGTCTTCAGTTTTACCTTGGATGCGGGCTTCGTCATTACATCCGCAACCATTTCGTCTGTAGGGCAATACACCAATGACATCCTTTCCTCTCTTATGGTAGACCTTATAAAGTGGTATTTGATATCCACATGTTTGCAGCGTTGCCTACACACCGGGTTCTTCGCTAAAGCTATTGTCCCCTGGTTGTCCTCATAAACCACTGTTCTCTTGTATTCATAGGAATCAATTCCTCCCAGTAACTGTTCAACATAAATACATTCCTGGATGGCTAAAGCCAGAGCCATATACTCCGCCTCGCACGTAGAAAGTGCCACAGTAGCTTGTTTCTTGGCTTTCCAAGAGATAAGTGCACTTCCCCTGCTCATGCTCACACAGTAACCTGATGTGCTGCGTCTATTCGCAGTATCTGAAGCCCAGTCGGCATCACTATATGCCTGTAAGCCAAGCTTCTCGTCGCTCTTCCTGTAACAGAGCTGTTTGTCTGTGGTGCCCTTAAGGTAACGAAACACATGTTTTACTGTCACCCATTGCTCTTCAGTAGGCTCTGCAAAATGCTGAGATAGCTTGCTCACAACAAAACATAAATCTGGACGTGTACATGTAGCTAAGTATATTAGACTCCTGACCACCTCTCTGTACTTTTTCCACATCTAACATTTTTGGTGCATCTTCTGAGTAGTCTAATTTCTGCTCACATGGGGTTTCTCTTACCCTGCACTCGTGCATATCAAAACGCTCCAATATTTTCTCAGAGTACCTTTGTTGTGAAACTGTTACACAGTTGGCGGACTGAGTGAAGTCCATCCCAAGAAAGCACTTTAACCTGCCCAGATCTTTCATCCTGAATTTTGTGGACAGCATCTTTTTCACTTTACTCAGCATCTCTGTGCTGCTTGATGCTATGATAAGATCATCTACCCAGGTTATAATGATCGTTTTCCCTTCCTTTGACTCCTTGGAGTACACACAATGGTCTGATTGGTTTTGTGTAAAACCATCACCTGTCAAACACTCGTGTAACAGTAAATTCCAATTGCGGCCAGACTGCTTGAGGCCGTAGGTTGACTTCTCTAGTTTACACACTAGTTTTTCTCCCTTCTCAATATAACCCTCAGGTTGTTCCATGTATATGTCATAGTCTATGGGGGCATGAAGATAGGCCGTCTTTACATCCATCTGGTGTAAAATCAAGTCATACTGAGCCGCCTTCTGTAGAAGCACTCGAACACTTGTTAGGTTGGCTGTTGGCGAAAATGTCTCCCCATAATCCACCCCAGCTCTCTGGCTATATCCCTTTGCTACAAATCTAGCCTTGTACTTGTCGTGTCTGTCTTTATCGAATACACCCACCTTCCTCCCACTGTTTTCTTGCCCTCTGGCAATTTCGTAAGGGTGAATGTTTTGTTGTCTCTTAGAGACTCCATTTCCTCGTCCATTGCCCTGGACCACTTTTCTGATTCTGGCGATTCCATGGCCTCTTTAAAGGTCAGAGGGACACCACACACTGCCCTGTATGCATAATCTATAGTAGTGAGTGAGCTGTCATCACTGTCGCCCTGACTATAGTCAATCAGGTATCTCGGAGGGTTGCGTTCCCTTTGGGGGTACCTCCCACTGGCTGAGGCTTGTGATGTCACCCTTGGGTGCTCCTCGTCATCATCCTCGGGTGCTGACTGTGTACCATCAGTCTCTACTCTAGGCTGAGTTGCAGCTGTCTCAACAGACTTTCTCTCTCTTACCCAGTCTTCTGGGTGCAGACCTGGTGTCTGAGTCTCATTTTCACTAGTTGCCTTGTGTACAAATTTAACTAGTCTGTGTTTCTGTACTTTCTCTTGGTCAGGGTAGTAGACTAGGTAGGCCGGGCTGTTCTTGTTTTGGGTAAACTTCCCTTCTATGCATACTGCACACTCTTTGTCAGGTTTACACACTTTACCCTTTATATGCATACCATCAGTGATATCCTGTAGCTTTATGATATCGTCATAGTTGCAGTGGCCCATTATCTCATGCCAAGTTTCTATATCATGGCTCACATGGCACTTTTCAACAACACATTCAGTTTGCAAATAGTACATTTTCCCCTGTACAAAAATGTCAAACCTGGTACCATCCGGTGACATTAGGGCACCTCTGCCCTCTTCGAAGAACACACTGGCTCCGTGTGCTGTCGCAGACTTCACAGAGAAGAGCTCTTGGGGGTACGATGGAATATATAGTGCGTTCCGCAGTGTCACTCTACACCGTCGCCCCTCACTGTCGAGCAGACATACCGTAGCATCTCCCCTGCCCTGCACCACACCAAAGGTGCGCTTACCGTCCGCCAGCTCCATGCAGTGTTTCTCTGGCTCGAACGAGCTGTCAAAGCTCTTGAACTTCTTCTTATCATTGACTATGTGGGAAGAAGCCCTACAGTCCACAATAAATCCTGGTTTGAACTGTTGCCGTCGTCCTGGTCCTGCTGAGCTGGTCTCTCCAGCCTGCACTCTGAAGATGTAGTCCTCTTCTTTCGCAGTATTCCCCGGTCCCTGACCTCGACCTGCTCCGTGACCACCGCCGCCACCTTGCTCGCGTGCACATCTGGCTCCATCAGCGCGGTCCTTCTTCTTGCACACTTTGTCCGTGTGACCCTTGATCCGGCAGAAGCTGCACCACATGCTGCGTGAACAGTCCGATTTCCGATGGCCTTTGTCACCGCATCACCAGCACACCGTTTGATCATCTTCTCCCTCACAGCGTTTCACTGGCTTTTTCTTAGGCGCTGCGTGGGCCTTCATCACCCTCTCGGACGTCTCGTCCGATGCTGTAGCATTAGCTACATCTTCTGCCGCCTCAAAGTTTCTCAATTTGGCCTTAAATTGTCCCAATGTCAACTCACTGTCGCCATGTGTCACCATTAGAGTGAATGGCTTATATCTCTCGGGTAACCCCCTCATCACCATGGCCATCATTAGTCCCTCACTCGGTGCTTCTCCCGCCCCTTTGAGAGCCGTAATGATTTGTTCAGCTCGGATAATGTATTCGGTTATCGTCTCATTATCAGCTTTCTTTAGCCCAGTCAATGTTACATACAGAGTGACAATCCGGGGTCTGCCCTTACCAATGTAATGTTCCCGCAACACCCGTAGACTCTCTCTACCGTTCTTCGTTTCTCTGAAGATCAGTCCCAAGCTTGTGTTGTCCAATAAAGGCGCCAATGCGCAGTAGGCGTCCGCGTTCCGCTCCTCGTCTAGGGCCTGCTCTTCCGCTGTCAAAGGTCCCGCGGGCTCGGTAAGAATGGTGGTTTTCAGCCCCACACCATGCATGCAACAGAGCATTCGCTCTTCCCACAGTTCATACTCATCGGCCTGTCCGTTGAATGTGGGCCACCTGCTCTTCTTTCGCTCCATCTCCGTAGGTAGCGTTAGCTTAGCTTAGCGTTCCGTTAGCTTCCCGATAGCCTCTCTCGATGCTAACTAGCTTCACACTTGCTAACTTGCTACTCCGTGCTAACCTGCGCGCATCCCGCCATCCGAGGTTATCACACTTCGTGTACTTCTTTTATCAAACTACTAAATAATCCAATGTTATCTGGGCCCATAACCTGTTAGAAGACTACACTAATACTTTATGTCTATCTCTGCGCAGATGAAGTGGATTATTAAACCGTTATAAAGAATCGTACTGACTACCGAACTTCTGCTGGAGGGAAAAAAATGCAGCCTTCGTTTATTCGGTAGTTTGGGGAGAAGAAGAAAATGAACCGCGTCTCAGTGACGTAATCAATCCGCGCATGCAAGCGCAACACCGCCCACTTGTGGACAATCAAAGTCGTAAACAAAATAATAGTACACAGTAACACATAGTCATACAAATACATTGGTGTCATATCTCAACAGTCCCACGCGCACAACGGCACTACTTTCATTGCGACGTCGACCTTTTCTCTGGTAAGTTGAAGAAATATCCATCAGGCTTTATCTTACGCATATAGTAGCACGTGCAGTTCTGTTTGAGAAGGTTTTGGCTACCATCCATACGTTTCTGCTATGTTACTCATTTGTTTGTCAAAGTATGGCCTAAACATTTGGTCCAAATAGTTAATGAGAGTGGAATTAGATCGCTAATAATGTCAGCTAGCTAGCTTGCTAGCAAGCAAGTTAGCTAGCTAGCATAGTCCGCAGAGCTAATGCGTTGCAAAGTGGGGAGGGGGGGGTGCTATTTTTTGGAGAATGGAGAGCCTCACAAATGACATTTTCTGGCTGACACAACAATTTCGTGTAACTGACTTGCTAACCTAGTTGACTAACAGTCCTTATAGCTTGTACATAGCAATAGCATGAAATGAGCCCAAGTTTCGCCACGAGTTGCTAGCTGCATTAGCCAACTCGGATCACCGGTATACTGTAGCTCGACTGGTCGGAGAAGATGAGGACAGAGAAAATAGATGGTTTGAAAGAGGGGAGAAGGAAGCCATCTATGCGAAACTGGAAAAACCATCCCTCAACAGAGGAGGATGTCTGCGACACCACCTATCTCCCACTTACAATGCCGTCCTTTCTTCTCTACCCAGGAGACTCAAGAAGCCTAGCCTCCAAGAACAACAGTCGGTCACTAACTGCTCCAACGACTCTCATGACCACTGAACAATGAAGTCGAAACTAACACCCCCAACCACCGTCGCTGCTAAACAAATGCAAATCAATAGCTCCGATGGCGACGTGCGCGGCTGGACATCGGAGCACAGGCGAGCCACTCATGTCTATGGCTCTGTTAGTGACGGGCGTTGGTAAACATCGGGACACAAAGAGCCACGCATATCAATAGCTCTGACAACGACTCCTAGAGGATAAATATCTGAGTCTCATCACCAGCCAGTCAGACTAACTTGGTCTAGTCAGAAAGGCACGAACTGAGGAAGCCTCTTGGATGAGAGGCGAAACGTCTTCACAGATATATACCAAGTCCAGTTGCACTCGATTCAACTCCTTTGGATGAGAAGATGAGGGTTTCTTCTAACCTCCAAAAAAAGACAACATTGCATGAGTGTTACTGTATGTGGCAATTTAGTATTCACCCCTCTTTTCCTTTTCATTGCAGCTCCAGCCATTGTTTTTGCCCCACCCTTGGATCCCTCGATGTTATTAAACCCAAAGGCTCTTTTAAGAGCCAACCTCTGTCTGTCATTCTCTCTGTCCGTCCACCCACCCACCCACCCACCCACCCATCCATCCATCCATCCATCCATCCATCCATCCATCCATCCATCCATCCGTCTCTCTTTCACTCTTTTGTCTATCCGTCCCTCTCTCTCACTCTTGTATTTCCAACATCTTTCTGTCTGTTCGTCTCTATCCTGTCTGTGTCTGTGTCTGTCTATCCATCTGTCTGTCTCCCTTTCTAGCTCTCTCACTCTTTGTTGGTCTGTCAAAAATGAGTGTTCCAACAAAAAAAAGGTTCCAACAAAAAGACCTGCACTTTCTGCAAGTTTGTTTTGTGCAGCAAAAGTGTGTTGCCACTGCAACAGGGATCAGCCTAAAAAGCAGCGGCTGCAGAAAAAGCTACAGCATTTTGATACCAAGCGGGAGGACTGGCTAACTTGCCTGCAGAAAAATCACAATACCGCATCCTTAAACGATGAAGCCATGTTGTTGGTATGTAGGTCATTTGGATAGATTGAGTTGAACTTAGTCTGACAAGGATGGACACTGCATCATTCTCATAATTTTCCAAATCTGCACAGCCCTTTAGAACCTTTGTATGAGCTATTGCAGTATAAATGATTTGCAACCTAAACGTACACAGCCTCAGTGTTGTGGCTGTGAATGAGAGAGACAAATATTAATGAAAGTAGGGCTGATAGTCAGTGATTATTTTGGATGGTCATATTTTAGATGTAGTTCTGCTACTACATGTCCTGCAGTAGAAGTAGCCTAAAAGGGCTTCTGGTATTCAATTAATTCAACCATACAGTTTACATTTCCCTCTGTCCAGCTACATTTTTGTTTTGTTTTGACTATTGTGCCTATGATCGCGGCACAGCCGTTCTGATATTCATCTTATTATAGAATGGCTTTGAGTGTGCTATTGCCTATTGTATTGACTATATTAACCTTCATACTGTATCCTTAATGTCATTCCAGCTTGAGAAACTCTAGGCTGTGGGGTACAGACCCACCCTTCTCCTTGGCAAGCCAAGGAAAAAGAAGCTTTTTGACTGTGAGGTCCTACTTCCCCATTCCAGGCCCACAACCAATGCTCGAGCAATGGTCAAAAAATTTGAGGGGATGTATGACATGGTCTGTGAAGGTAAGATCAATTTATTTTGAAGTCATAATTCAAAAATAATGTATAATTTTTCTGTGACTAATACGAATACTTGTTCACCTTCTTTTTGTACAGGCTGGGTCCCTGGTTGCAGTGATGAACATAGCTTAATTGAGGGGGTCTGTTTGGCTATTCTCTGTCTGCATTGTGCATATAGCCTTGGGGGTGGCTGTGGCTCAGGAGGTAGAGCAGGTTGTCCAATGATTGGAGGGTTGGGTTTGGATAAAAGTGCTATATAAGTGCTATTTATCATATATATTGAATTCCAAACATCACTGTACATACATTTGCACTGTATCGCTGTAATTTGCACTGCTATGACACGTCAATGTATTGTTTTCTGAATGCACTAATTGACCAAGTCAAATTCCTCGTAGGTGCAAGCCTACGTGGCAACAATAAAAGTCATTCTGATTTTCACAGACATCAGACCTTGTGACCCTGAACCTGACAGCTGTAGACCCGGAGGAACCCATGGTCCACGCCACACCCATGGAGGCACTTGAGGATCCCATGGTCCACGCCACACCAACGGATACACTAGTGAAACCTGTTGAATCGGGAGAAGAAGGTACCAGAGAGTGTTGACATTTCTATAATGCCTATGAATACCTACAGGATGTTTTTGTTTACAACCTCACCATCTCTTTTTTTTTATTCAGTCATCACAAACTCACCGTGAGACCTCACTGATCACTACAGTAATTATTCGTCTCACTTTGCCTTCATTTTGTAACCCACATGATTACGTGTACCCTGTGACGTATGTAAGTTCCACGAGTAGCTTCTAGGAGGCACACGAGCTACAGAGTTTAAACCATACAACCAACCGTCAACAATAGAGAAGAGAAATACGGATATTTAGAAATACGGACAACTTTGACTATGGATACTTGAATTATTGATATTTGAACTACGGATATTTGAGCTACAGGACATTTGAACTACGACAAAAAAGATCCCTCCCACGAAGCTTCCTTGGTGAGCCGCTAGCCAAAGCTAAAAAGTAAACAGCTTTCTGTGTTCCATGTAATCATAGCCATTTACGTAGGATATCTTGATTTTATCCAAAGACAGATGATCTCCCGTTGAAGGAAGAAGGAAGACTCTTTTCTCTTGTGTTTTGTACGCGGCTGGAATCCTGGTGAGAGAAGAGTTTAAAATCTTGAAATCTAAAGACTGACAATTTTCCATTGGTTGCTAAGCTAAGCTAACCCAGCTAAAACGTATATCTATGATCCTTAGCAGTTCCCATATGATTCAGAGCTTTAAAACCAGTCAGGACACCCGGTCCATAGGGTTTATTTGATGTAGGAATGTTAGACATTTTAATATAATAATATGCTTGTTGTTAAAAAAAAACTGTAAGCTCCAGTTGCCACTAGCCACCGAGCCAACTCGGGCTACATGGCATCCATGGAACCCATAGCAGCCAGCTAGACGTGAATTCACATTGATAGTGCCGCAGCCTGGCTGCGATGACATTGTTTTTAACTGTTCTTACAGCAATAGGCTTTTGTCATTCAGCCGCATATTAGTTATATGTAGGAAATGATTTAATTCTGAGAATTGACTCTAGATTTGGGTATTTTTATTTTGTTTGTAATTGTTTGATAGAGATTACAATTAATAAGGAATCTGTACAATTTTGTGCAGACTGTTTTTTTTAGTCCCCCGAACAACCCCCCTTGCTACACCTTTTGGAACCCTTGGATACCCCCTTTGGATTGCCCCCATCATCGCCCTGGATTTGGATTCATCATCATCGCCTCTACATTAACTTGCCCCTGTGATTGTGGTAGGATCTGGACATTGCGCCTTGCACAGATTGGAAGACTGAATCATTCCCCCTTTTCTTTTCTTTATTATTTTCTTTGAGTGCACTCATACTTTATTTTGGATTATTTTCTTTAATTTGTTAGTGTAGAATATGGCTGCATAAGTAATATATTAGAAGGGTATAACATAGAATATAGATAGATATAGACAATAAATAGAATATTAGGAAGAACTTTTAAAAAGTATAATAGAGTAAATATATATATATATATATATATAAAACACATCTCATTTAGCATTGATATTGAAATAACTTTAGTTTGAACTGTTGAAATAAATTGGTTTTTTTTATTGTAAACTATACCCACGAGTGTGTGTGTTGTCTTTGGGGTGAGTACTAGAATCTGGTCTAGAAAGAAACATACACCAATCTCCACTGAACTTAGACATTAGACTGTAAACTGTCCCTGCGCAAGCATAGGCCCATTCCCCTGTTGTGCAGGTTACAATTTTATCTGGAATCTAGAGAGGCCAGGCTGAGGCCAGGCTGATTAGGAGTGAAGCATGTGAGCTTCCAAGAGTATGCTGGTTTAATGGGGTACACAGCTAAACTTCACAGGAACAGTCCAGCTGTGATGACCAGTTTAATATGATAAATGAAATATTAAGAGCACTTTATCTTTCTCAAACCCACAGCTATCTCCACCAGATCCTCCTCAGCCTCAAGGAGGGGGGAGAAAGGGACAGGTATGTACAGAATGTTAAGACTGTGACTAGATATTTCTCTGAGAAATCTGAGAAAATGTGTACATTCTCTAGTCAAGGCCAATCCCCAGGGCACCTGGAGTGACCTAAGAACTGATCTCAGTGTACCATAGAAGAATTATGAGTTTCCTGGGATACCGAAGTGAGAAATTAAGTCTTGGAAATCTGTGTCCGTATGCCTTATAGAGCCTGTGGTTTCAGAGTGAAGAGGTTGCCATCTGATAATTGCAAATCTGATTTAAATTTGAATGCTTGTGCCATTTTAAAAATATTGAAGCATCTCCTGTAAATACAAAATCTCACCCACAGTTGTCTGCAGGCCAAGGGAGGCTAAAAAGCCAACAAAGGGTAGATTTTCACTATGCCTACTGCATAATCATCGCTCAAGGTATTACCAGATTTTTCAGCCTTTGATCATAACTCTTAGGTTTTTCATTGACCTTTCACCTACTGTATAGTCTGTTTGCCTAGCTGCAATCAATGTGAGTTGATTCTGCTGATTCCTATAGACCCTTTTCCTAGTATCCATTTAAACATGTCATACCAGGGAAAACACGAATGGCCCTGTTCTATTTAGGGTAATTCATACAATCATTCTGAATCCCAAGACTTGAGAGTGTCACCTTTCAAATGAGCCAAACATCATGACTGTAGCCTAAAAGTATGAGGGAACAGTGCTCCTTTTATTTTGGGTATGTCGTTTCAGGGAAAAAACGTTAGAAAGGGGTGATTGTTAATCAATTACACCTACCCTACCATGACACGTCAAAATGGCTGCTGGGGAAAGGGTCCATTGTCGTTCAATAGGGTTGGTTGTCTTAATAAGCATCCACAATAATCTGAGTAAAAATAAACATTCAGAACTATTAGAAAACCCAGTTCGAAAACGGCTCATTTTGCTGTTCAGACAATTTCTCAAGACTGGGTGGGCGTGGCCGACTACATTTGATTGACAGCTCCATGTTCCAATGGTTACGCACAACAATGGCAGCAGCTAATTTTCATGTTGTCCAGCCCTATAGAGACAGAGCGCATTCAAGTCCCGCTCCCAACGGAGGGTAAAACAGTATTATCGTTCCATTGATTCTGTATTGCGTGAGGTGCCTCCCTTCGCTTCCATCTGCTAGAAAGTAACATCGCATTGTCTAAAAGTTTATGTGTATATAAACTAGCCTATACCAAGAGGGTAAAGAACCCGCCACTAAGTTTTTATAATCCGCCAAACCGAAAAACTGAGCCTTTCAAAAAGACAAAAGTGGATACCACCAGGCACAGTGCAATACTGAGGAACATCGGCTTTGCCAATCGTGTAGCCTAAATGTGTTGTCAAAACATGTGGCCTAAATGTGTTGTCAAAACATGTAGCCTAAATGGGTTGTTGAAACAGCCGTTTGGCAACCCCCATGTGTGTTTGGCGGAAGTGTTGGAACTGGTCTTGAGGGAAATGTGCGCTGCATATGCGGCTGCTGTTTCTGACAACACCACCGCGGCTCACCAGAAACGTGGTCCACTGTTTCTCCACCAGTTGGGGAATAAAAGAATGACACATTTTCACTGATAGATGTGCACCAGTGGACAGCACAAAGAGGCATGACGGGGAGCGGGAGATAGATAGAAAAGGTTAGAAAGACTCAGACTCATCACTTTTTTTCAAGCAACAAGCAAGACAGTGTTGGGGGTGGGACAACTGTCGTGAATTTGTTCATGATTGGTTGGATTTATGACGCCATAAATTGTGACCATAACCCCGCCCATTTCAACCCTACTGAAACAAACATTACAAAATCAAAAATGACAATATTACGGATTCGGATTGAAACTAATTTCTAATACTTCGAGATGCTTATTATAATGTACATAGGACCCTCGATTACATAATTAGAAGGATATTGTGGATCTGGTTTCCCAGGGGCTTTAAATTCTAGAAGACCACATTCTGTTAACAAAACCATTTGGCATCTCTTTCACCCACTGGCCGAGCCACCGCTTCGTTTTTCAATGAAATCTTTCTTAATTAATCACTAAAAGCTTCAGCACTTCACTTCGAAGTGGCCAGAGACCACACAGGAGTACAAGCGGACCAGTGTGTGGTTGTTTGTTGCATAGTTTTGGTATGATTGAGGTGTTCTCATCTCTCAAAACATACCATGGTGATGTTGAATGCCATCCAGTGTTCAAACGGACTAAATGTGAAAGCTGTTGGACATTTTTAATTTCACTTCTCTATTTGGTCATCACAACTGCTTTACTAATGCATGCTTTTGCTATTTTCAGAGTGCTCCTATCACAGTGGGCTGGAGGTTTTCCCTATCAGGAGTGTGAGCACTACCAGAGTGAGAAAGGTTAGAAAGGCATAGGATAAGATGCAAGACATTTAAATTATATTATCCTCACTGTGACACTACGTAGCATTGTTAATGCAAACTATTAGGCTTTTTAAGCATAGACATAGCATGTTTTGTATCAATTCTGGAAATAATTAATCATACACCAACATTGCACCAATGTTCCTTACTCATTTGTTGTGGTTACACCGCCCCGAGCTGCCTCCCCGGCACGTTCAAGCCATTCCCCCAGCTCGGACGTGCCGGAAACATCCGAGCGCTCGGCTCGCGCTCTGAGGAGACGAGCGCTGCACTGCCCCAGGTGTTTGCCATTATCCATCAGGCACACCTGCGGCAATCAGGCAGCCCTCTACAAGAAGTCTCCCAGAACACCACTCCGTGCTTCGACGTACTGAACCCTGTGGTAAAGCTCTGACAAGCCCTCCAGCGTTCCTTACCCTCTTGCAATTCTGTTTATTCCCCAGTGTCTTATATTCGTATCTCTCTGTTTCCTCCCAAGACTCTCCCTCCGCGACTTCCACGGCTCCCTTCGTCTCCCTCGTCCCCAGCGACCGTCACGTTTTTCTCCGGCCCTCTCCAGTGATCTCCCCCCGTGTCCCTCTACCTGGACCCCTCCTTTCGGACTCGACTTCCCGGATCTCGGACCCGGACTTCCTCGGACAACCCCTTTTGGATCACGGACTGGACTTTCTTGCCAGGTGCACGCACATTATTCAACACCTCCTGGTCATTTACATACCACACCACACATAGGCTAAAAACACTCACACATAGTCATACACGCAAACCACTGGACACCACACATAGTTTATTCACAAATCCCACTAACAGAACGTTTTTGCGCCATACATTCCCCCACTCTATTCCACTTATTATTTGGCGGCAGTATTTGTTATCTCCCCTCCTTGTTATTCCCCTCCCCCCAATAAAACCGCCTTCTTGGATTTTGAAGTCATCCTGTGTCTGTCTGCCTTGGGTTTCGCCACACGGGTCGGGTTCTGGTGCGCGAGTATAACACAATTGGTAACTCGTTCTTTATTTATCTCTCTCCCCTTAATAGGGCAAAGCAGAGACTTTTGCGGACTGGCAGCCCTGCCCAGTATGGTATGTACCCAGTATTTTTCTTGAAACCGTTATCACCTGGACTTGTCAGAGTAGGAGGAAGGAATGCAGCACTCGACTTAAACATCAGACTCAGGGCTGTACAAAGAGGTTCCACCAAGTCTGTGGTGGTGCCAACAAGAGTGGGAATTAGCCTGTTAAGTTATAAAACAAGCAGGACAGTACTGAATTTGGCACAACACACAAATGATACCACATTGATATTATCTGTTATTATTATTGATGTTATTTTGTTTGTTTTCAGTGGAGAGGAATGGCCCCCTTCCTGGCAGCCGAAAGAGAACATCAAGATGACTCGAATAAATAAATGAAAATGAGACATTGGACTTTGAGTTCCTCCTTGCTATCGCTATTATGAATAGTGTTTGTTGTGGATAGGTGGTATTTTTTCAACATGGTAACTGGTGCCATCAAGAGAAGGCAGACAAAATGCAACAATTGAATCTGAAAAGTTCTATATTTTGTCAGTGTACATTGCACATAAACAGATGTCAAAGGGATAGATGGGTAGAATGACCCAAAAAACATCATTTAGTAAAGCCTATATGTCAGTAAAGGGATTGTGTTCTACACCAGCGTTTCTCAAACCTCTCCTGGAGGACCACTTGTCCTGCATGTTTTAGATCTCTCCTGCTCCAAACTCAGCTGATTTAAATGATCAGTTTTGTTATTAGGCAGCTTCGGGAGCTCATAACGAGTTGATCATTTGAATCAGCTGTGTTGGAGCAGGGAGAGATCTAAAACATGCAGGACAAGTGGTCCTCCAGGAGAGGTTTGAGAAACGCTGTTCTACACAATACCTGCACTCTTCATATGTCAACAAAGGTGAGGAAACTATTTGTAACTGGTAGTAGATCTGATCAAATAAAACAGTGTAGCCTGAGCCAAAATGACCAAGCAAAGAATGTACATTTTGTTGGTCAATTTAAGATTTCGCAGTAACTACAATGGTTAGAAGTAACTATAATGGTTTCAATAGACACTATTTGGAAGTGGAAACAATGAACCATCCCAAGAAGACGGATTGGATGACACGACTACAATGCATGAACAGCGTCGACGAGTTCCGAGAGGGCGGAAGTATTATCTGACAACTGGACGAAACATCACATTTGCAGAGGCCTATCATTTCCAAATCATTGAACACTTTTTCAATAATTGTAATGCACAATTTCAAGCGACAACATATTTTAAATTATAACAAATATTTAGAAAAAACTTACAGGACCATGGAGAGACAACCAAGGTACAGCCCCGCCAAATATGGAGGTAAACTAGAAGAACCCCGCTACAATGTAACGGTTTGGTTATCCACCCATCTAAATCTCCCTCTTCATCCTGCCAGCTAACCGCCTTCCCCCTGCCCCTAAACGCCCCCCCCCCACTCAAACTCCCTCCCGCCAAATGCTCAGAATCATCTGAAATGCTGAGAAAAGTGGTTTTTAGCCATTTTTAGAAAATGCATATTTTGCATAATTATGCATAATTATTTAATTTTCTGCTATTTTTCTGGTCCTCTCTGGAACAATACCTACCACCTCCAAAAAAATTAGGATCATAAGTGCATTTTTGCAAAAATGCATTTATTTAGCATAATGCAAAAAAGTCCCAGAATTTTTTTTTATATAGGTGAAAAAAATCAAAGATGCTCAGAATCATCTGAAATGCCGAGAAAAGTGGTTTTTAGCCATTTTTAGAAAAAATGCATATTTTGCATATTTATGCATAATTATGCATACTTTTAATTTTCTGGGATTTTTCCCTTACTCTCTGAGACAATACCTACCACCTCCAAAAAGAATTAGGATCATAAGTGCTTTAGTTTTCGGTCCCGCTATCTACACTAACACACACACACATTCCGAAAATATATGAGTAGATGTGCCATCACATGCAGTTGTGAAGTTATCTCCCCTTGAAAGGAATGAGTTGCTTAGCCGAAGGTTTACCTGCATTCTACCAAAGCCACGTGACAGGAAGTTACTTTCAACTTCGCTAACTCGTGAGTTAAGGTGCCCAAATCCCACTCCCCGCAAGAATCTCACTCCCCTTCGCGTAAGTGGTTGTAGCTACGGCTGTGGGGGTGCTGGAGACATGAGCCAATATACTTGTATACACGCCAGAGTCTCCTGAACACGGAGAGACTAACCCCAAGTTGATCGGCGCTTTCTCGGCCGAGCTATAGCTTCTTTTCCGCACCTACTCCCACACCGGCAAATGCCTCAATTTTGCGTCTTGCCTACCCAGGCTAGGTGGTTAGTGGTAGGTGCAGAAAAGTGACCATAGCTCGGCCGAGAAAAATCCGATCGACTTGGGGTTGGTTTCTATGTGTTCAGGGGACTCGGGCGTATAGAAACGTCTCGGGCTCATGTCTCTATCACCCCCACAACCGGAGCTACAACCGCTTATGTGAAGGGGAGTGAGAGTCTGTCGGGGAGTGGGATTTCGGCACAACACCGGCGCTCAGGGCGTAGGCTACATGGACATGAGCACCCTTCTCCGGTTACAGAGGGCGCCGATGATCGGTACCTCTCGCGGCACCTTACCGCCGTGGGCTGCATAGCTACATTTCAAATTGTCGCTGGTGACACACATTACATAGATAGACTAACAGACAGCTATATTGATAGATAGCTAAATAGATATTTTAATGACCCCGCTATAGCAAAGAACAGTGAAGAGCCACAGCAGTCTGCTAGCCCGTTGAAAGCTCGACGTAGCCTATCTTATAAGGCATGCTTCGTCAAGAGACTTCAGTGTGTTTCTGTCATTAGGATACTGTATGTCACAATGACATGCATATAATCTAAATATTGAATAAGGAACCTCAAAGAGGTTGTTTCATTAGAGACCAAACATATGTTTGTAGGTGAAGAGGTTATAAGTTATAAGCCTTTATCTACAGTAAGCTGGTGTCCAAGTGTTCCTCCATCCATCCATCCATTCATCCATAAATCCATCCTTCCATTGTGGCGGACAATAGGGGCTATGCCTCTCACCCAGCAGGACTGTGAGCTGGGGGCGTGGTTTACGTTCCCGGGCTCGCCGGGGCAGGGTTGTTCCTGCTGCAGTTGGTTTTTGGAGTTGAGGAATAAACATCAAACTCGCCTTGGTCTCATGTGTTTTTCCTCATTCCTGCCACATTGGTGACCCCGAATTGAACATGTTTGGAGCAGAAGATGTGTGTGAATCCACTTCGGCCACGCCGCCCCAACTCTCTCAGCCGGCCGTTCTCGCCGCGGCTGTGAAGCTCCCAGAGTTCTGGCAGAGCGACCCGGCCTCGTGGTTCCAGCATGCCGAGGCGCTGTTCCACCCGCGTGGAATCTCCGCGGACGACTCCAGATACTATCTGGTCGTCGCTGCGCTGGATCAGCAGTCCACACGCCGGGCCATGCAGCTGTTGCGCGCCCCTCCGCAACACGATAAATACGTCGCCCTCAAACATCTTCTGCTCCGGAGGTACAGCCTGTCTGCCGCAGAGAGGGCAGATAGAATCCTTTCCCTATCCGGTTTGGGCGACGGGACGGCTGTGGATCTCATGGACAATATGCTGTCGCTGCTAGGCTCAGACGAAGGTGGCTTCCTTTTCCCGCACGTTTTCCTGCGCCAGCTCCCGTCTCCTGTGCGCGCGGCTTTGGCTAACTCCCCGTGCCTGGCCGCTGGTGACTGCCGAGGTTTGGCTGAGGAGGCCGATCGGGTCCGGCTGGCTACCAGACGGTTCTCTGTGCAGAGTGTGGCATCGGAGCCTCTGCAGCCGACGTCGGAGGACGCGGACCCGGCAGTGGTGGCTGGAGTGACTGCCCGGAGACGGCGCGGGAGAGGCCTCTGTTTCTTCCACCAGCGGTTCGGCGGCAAGGCGAGGCGCTGCGTCCCTCCGTGCACGTTTGAGACGGCGGGAAACTCCAGTGCCAGCGCTCAGTAGCAGCTGTGGGCGCTGGCGGACGTAGTGAGCTGCTCTTCATTAAGGACACGATGTCAGGAAGACGGTTTCTGGTGGACTCAGGCTCGCAAAAGAGCCTACTCCCTCCTGCTAAGACAGACAGGTCGGCCGAAGGCGGCGGCCCACAGTTAAGTGCGGCTAACGGTTCGTCCATTGCGACGTTTGGCACAAGGTTGGTGACTGTTTGCTTCCACGGGCGCCATTTTGAGTGGGACTTTGTAGTGGCCGCCATTACTGTTCCTATTATCGGCGCGGATTTTCTGTGTGCTAATGGTCTGCTGGTTGATGTTTTAAACCGCCGTTTAATTGATGCTGTGTCTTTCGCCACTGTTCCGTGCGAGACAAGGGGAGCCGGGCCGTTAACACACGCTAACTTTTTAGCATTAGGGGATGTTTTTCAGCGCTTGCTGGCGGATTTTCCATCGGTGACTACGCCTGCCTTTTCCACCGCGGTTACTAAACACGGGGTACAACATTTCATTCCCACTCTGGGACCGCCAGTTTTTTGCGCGCGCGCGGCGCCTCAACGCGGTAAAATTGGCTACAGCCAAGGAGGAGTTCACCATCATGGAGCGTCTGGGTATAGTGAGGCGTTCCAACAGCCCGTGGGCCTCGCCGCTTCACATGGTGCCCAAGGCGGATGGGTCGTGGCGGTCTTGCGGCGATTTTCGCCACCTGAACAACGTCACCGCCAATGACCGCTATCCCATCCCACACATACAGGACTTTTCCATACGCCTGGCAGGTACCACTATTTTCTCTAAGGTGGACCTGGTGCGCGGCTATCATCAGGTTCCCGTGCGCGCAGAGGACGTGCCCAAGACCGCAGTGATCACCCCGTTTGGGCTTTTCGAATTCATGCGCATGCCTTTTGGCTTGAAGGGGGCAGCGCAAACCTTTCAGAGGCTGATGGACTCGGTGTTGCGTGACCTTGATTTCGTGTTCGTTTATCTCGACGACATATTAGTGGCCAGTCCGTCAGCTGACGAGCACCTGGCGCACCTGAAACAGGTTTTCCGTCGTCTGGACGAACACGGCCTGATAGTCAACCCGGCCAAGTGTCAGTTTGGACTTCCGGTGATTGACTTCTTGGGTCACCGCATTTCGCCGCAAGGCGTGGTCCCGTTGCCTTCTAAGGTGCAAGCGGTGGCGGAATTTCCCCGCCCAGTCTCTGTTAAGGCATTGCAGGAATTCTTGGGAATGGTGAATTTCAATAACCGTTTCCTCCCTCGCGCTGCCCACCTCCTTCAGCCACTTTACGAAGCCCTGCGGCTTAAGAAGGCTAACGACCCTGTCGACTGGACTCCCGAACAGGTCCAGGCCTTTGACGGAGCTAAGTGCGCCCTGGCTAACGCTGCCCTCCTCGCCCATCCCACACCCACGGCGTCCATAGCTTTAACAACCGATGCGTCTGACATAGCCGTGGGGGCTGTGGTTGAACAGCGTGTGGCGAATGCGTGGCAGCCACTCGCATTTTTTAGCCGCAAACTGCGAGATAGCGAGCGCAAGTACAGCGTTTTTGACCGGGAGTTGCTGGCACTGCACCTTGCAACCCGGCATTTCCGCTTCCTGCTGGAGGGTCGCCCATTCACGGCATAAGCCGCTGACTTTTGCCATGTCCAAGGTGACTGAGCCGTGGTCTGCTCGTCAACAGCGCCACCTAGCGGCGATCTCCGAGTTTACAACGGACATTCAGCATGTGGCCGGGAAGTCCAACCCTGTTGCTGATTGTCTGTCGCGTGTGCTTGTGCGTCCTGTGCACCTCGGTGTGGATTTCTCCGCTATGGCTGCCGACCAGCCCTTAGGTCAACGCGTACCGGTCTCAAGCTAGAGGACGCTGTGATGCAGGAAGGCAGTCCTGCCCTCCTCTGCGATGTCTCCACCGGCCGTCCGCCCCGTTGTTCCAGTGGCCTGGCGCCGTCGAGTTTTCGATTCGATTCACTCCCTCTCGCACCCTGGAGTTCGGGCATCGGTGAAGTTGGTCGGTTCCAAGTTCGCCTGGCCTGGCCTCCGCAAGGACGTCAAGGGGTGGGCAGCTGCATGTGTAGCGTGCCAGCGCGCTAAGGTCCACCAGCACACTAAATCGCCCCTCGAGCCGTTTCCGATCCGGGCCAGACGTTTCCACCACGTGCATGTGGACCTGGTGGGCCCTCTACCTTCTTCACAGGGTTTTACGCACCTGCTCACAATGGTAGATCGGACCACCAGGTGGCCAGAGGCTGTCCCTCTATCCTCCACAACATCCTCGGATGTTGCACGCGCTTTTCTTTCCTCCTGGGTCGCCCGTTTCGGCACTCCGTCAGATATCACCTCAGACAGGGGCCCCCAGTTCGTGTCAGAGCTCTGGTCGGCACTTGCGCGATCCTTGGGTGTGCAGGTACACCGCACTACCGCGTATCACCCTCAGGCTAACGGGTTGTGTGAACGTTTTCACCGGTCGCTCAAGGCAGCGCTGTGCGCTGCGCTCTCGGATGGTAACTGGGTGGATCGTTTACCTTGGGTTATGCTCGGGTTGCGTTCGGCTCCTAAGGAGGACCTCGACGCGTCACCTGCTGAGCTGGTGCTCGGTCAGCCACTCCGCGTCCCTGGGGAATTTTTGCCTGGGAGTCCCGCTCCTCGACCCCGTCCGGCCGTTTATCCTTTTTTGTCCGACAGCACTCGGGTTCCAGGCCCCGTTCACCACTGTTTTCCGCGGTCGTTCGTGCCTGCGGAGCTCATGTCGGCTCGTTTTGTTTTTGTACGGCATGATGCTCACCGCTCACCCCTCCAACCCCCATACGATGGCCCATTTCGGGTTCTTGAGACGGGTCCTAAGGGTTTTGTGCTAGATATGGGTGGGCGTAGGGAGCGTGTCGCGCTTGATTGGCTTAAACCGGCGCACAGGGTTGCAGGCGAAGTTGTGTTTCCGGCCCAGGTTCCCCGTTGGGGTCGTCCTCCTTCCAGGACCCCGGCAGTGTCTTCACGGGTTCAGCGTTCTGCTTCTCAGCCGGCTTTGGACTGTGTTTCACCTACTGTTTCGGCTGAGGGACGGCGCAGCCGTTATGGCAGGCTGCTTAAGCCTCCAGTGAGACACTAAGTTTCTTTCCAGGAGTCCCTTCTGGGTGTTCGGGGGGGGGGGGCTGTGTGGCGGACACTAGGGGCTATGCCTCTCACCCAGCAGGACTGTGAGCTGGGGGCGTGGTTTACGTTCCCGGGCTCGCCGGGGCAGGGTTGTTCCTGCTGCAGTTGGTTTTTGGAGTTGAGGAATAAACATCAAACTCGCCTTGGTCTCATGTGTTTTTCCTCATTCCTGCCACACCATCATCAATCCATCCATCCATCCACCATCCACCCACTCATCCATCCATCCATCTGTATCCCACATAAAGTAGCCAACATGCAGTGTTAGGTTATTTCCTAGTTTTATATATGTAATTTAGTTTCCTTGCCATTTTCAACTATGCATTTTCCCTGCATATTAAACTTGACCAGTAGATGGCAATAGTAATGCTGCAGATAGTAGAAACTGTTACAGTGTTTACAGCAAAGAAGAAGAATGAAACTCGTGCTCAGCAGAGCACGAGTTTCAAATACAAGAGATAAAAAGTGAAAATATGAGATTTAACAGCTAGTTAATGAGTTTTCTTTCAAGAACGCACTTTTCAGCAAGTAATACAGCAACATGTGTCGGAGTTCTTAGGAGGATTCCGTGAACTTATAATTATTTTCTCTGGTGAGTGTCTTACCTTAACTTCGCCATGTGCGTTGCTAGCACAGTCAATGTATTCCATATGTTGATCATGCAAGGTTCTGGTTGAAAGACTTAACTGTATTATGTTCTTTTTGTTAGCTCGATCATTGCCTTGGTATTGAGTAAATGTCTTGATAAGATGTGTACAAGTTAAACAAAAACCAGTCGGAGGTGAACTTTAGTCTAATAAACTGAAGTGCGACGCAGAGCCATTGTTGAAGTAATACTTGGGGTAGTATTGGTCGAGGATCAATGACCACACCGGGTTATAGAACTCAGGTTTAATCGTGGCTCAGTAGGCAGACGTAATAACCATACATGGTAGTGGTGTAACCATAATAACAGTCCGGGTAGTACATAACACCTAGTGTAGTTCCAGTGGATATACATGGCGTTATATCACTACATCCCCCCTGTTTAGTTTTCAATTTTTTCATTACACAGAGGTTGCCTTCCCTTTTTAAAAAAAATTTTTTAGACAACACACTCAGAATTGTCCATCTCAAAAAACAATAAACATATTCAGAGCCCTCCTTTTGTGTGTGATTGTCTCTACTCATAGTCCTTGTAGTGAGCTGGTTTGGAAACAGCTCTTCCATATCTTGTGCGTACTGTCTTGTGTGTTTCACAGGTTTGGCTGGAAGAAGTTCCAGCTGCATGAGTGTCCCGTTGAGGTTCTGTGAAGCGGGTTCTTGCACTCCTCAGTGCATGGGGGTGGTGAATTTCCCGCAGGTGGCTCCTGCCACGTCTGAGTTTGTTCCCATTTGATGTTTGCACAATGTAGCTCCTTGGCTCATCGCACTTTTGTACGACGGTGGCTGGATACCAAGTCCCTTTTTCCTTGTTTAGGACAGATACGTGCTGTCCGGGACCGAGTGGAGGTAGTTCTCTGCCGCTGCTGCTGCGGTCATGATGTTCCTTCATGTTTGCTGTTCTCTGCTCCAGGTGGAGTCAGTTTTCCTCCTTGCCTGGGTCCCCTCGACTCGGCAGCAGGGTGGTGACCGGCCTTCCGAAGATCAGTTCTGCTGGTGATGGTAGTTTACTGTCGATGGGTGTTGCTCTGACCTGTAGTAAGGCCACTTGTATGTTACCTCCTTGTCTCATGGTTTTCTTCACAATGGATTTGATGTGTCGCACAGGCCTCTCTATGAATCCATTGCTTTTTGGATAGTGGGGTGAGCTTGTCACGTGCCTGATTCCCCAGTCAGCCGTGAATTTCTGGAACGCGTGCCCTGTGTACTGGGGTCCATTATCTGTAAGTATCTTGTCAGGCCTTCCAAAAAGAGACATGTACATTTCCATTTTTTGTGCAACTGCCCGGCTGGACACAGGCATGGGCATTTCTACATCCTACATGCAGCTGTTCGAGTATAGAATCAGTCATGGAGTCTGGGATGAGCACCTGTCTGCCTTTGAATATGACTCCTGCTTCAACTGCGAGCTCATCTCTGAATGACCAGTACTCACGTAGTTGTCTTGGTAGAGCTTTGATGTTGTCTGGCCATCCCTGGTGGATCAGCTCTTTCAGTGCATTGAGTCTGGGGTCGCTGGTGGTTACCGTGCGGAGTGCGTCCTGTTTCTCGGGAGAGAAGTTTATCATTGCAACAGTGAGCATCTCTGGATCCTCGACTTCTGCCTCTATTCCGTCAATGGGCTCGTCCAGCTCGATGTTGCTGTTGTTCTCAGGGTTGGGTAGTCGGCTGAGTGTGTCTGCCAGGACCATCTGGTTTCCTGGTCGATACGTGACCTCGTAGTTGTATCCTTGTGTTTTTATCAGCATTCGCTGAAGCCGTGGCGGGGCGGCATGCAGTGGCTTTGTGCATATGGTAACGAGGGGTTTGTGGTCTGTAACTACAATGAATGACTTCCCATACAGGTAGGTATGGTATCGCTGCATTCCATAGACTATGGCCAGCATTTCTCGCTCTATGTTGCTGTACCTGGATTGGCAGTTGTCCAGTGTCTTTGAGCCAAAAGCTATGGGTCTTTTGTTCTGCACTAATGCCACGCCCAGTCCTTTCTGTGATGCACCGACCTCAAGTGGTGTGCTTGGATCATAGTACTTCAGGCAGTCATGTTCGTTGATAACTGATTTCAGGTCCTCGAAGCTCTTTTGGTGGTCAGTGTCCCATGTCCAAGGCACGTCACTTTTCAGCAGCACCCTCAGTGTGTGCTTTGTCTGCGAACTTTGGGATGTAGGGTGACAGGTAGGTCAGCATCCCCAAGAATCTGCTCAGTTCATCTTTGTTCTGGGGTGTCGGCATTTTCTGGATGTCCCTGATTTTGGCTGGGTCAGGTTTGATACCTTTGTCTGTGTACAGGTTGCCAAAGAATGAGATGCTTGTCTGTTTGATTGTGCACTTGTCACTGTTGAACGCAATACCTGTCTTGGCTGCTCTCTCCATCAGGTTGGTCAGGTTCCTGTCATGCTCCTCTTCGCTTGCTCCGTAGACTGCGATATCATCGGCTATGCTGACGACACCATCGAGCCCCTCCAGGATGTGGTCCATCTTTGCCTGGAAGAGATCTTGAGAGACACTGAGACCAAATGGCAAACGTTTCCAGCAGTATCTACCAAATGGAGTTCGGAATGTGGTTAGCAGTTGTGACTCTTCCTCTAGGTGTATTGACCAATATCCAGCTTTTGCGTCAAGTTTGCTGAATATTTTTGCATTTGCAAACTTCGGGTTCAGTTCCTCCACAGTAGGAATCTTGTGTGGGCATCTCCTAAGGCTGGCATTAAGCTTTTGGGGGTCTAAGCATATGCGAAGGGAACCGTCTTTCTTTGTGCTGTATGCCAGACTCGAGCACCAGTCTGTGTGGTGTTCTACTTTTCTTAACACATCTTGTTCGACTAGGTTATTCAGTTCATCTTTCAGTTTGTCTTTGATGTGAATGCTGCACTTACGTGGTGGGTCTATGAATGGTTCAGCATCCTTTTTCAGGAAGAGCTTGGCCTTTCCACTGAAGTTGCCAATTTTGTCAAACTGGTCTGGGTATGCTCTCTTTAGGTCTGCACTGTTAGATATGGTCATTTTGGGTTTTGTCTGTCTTGTGTTGACTTTTTTCTGGTTTGCATGTCCTTTCTCGGTCACTGCATCTACATTGACAGTCACTAGGTTTAACAGTTCACATGTTGGCAGCCCAACTATGGCTGGCCCTGGTACGTCTACAACATAGAACTTTGCATTGATCCATTTGGATTCTTTGTACTGGCATGGAATGTCAATGGTGCCTAGGCAGGGGATGGCGTGACCACTGTATGCAGATAGCCTCCTGTTGGTTTTTTTCAGTCGTTTCTGGGTGCATGCATTTTCACCGTACATCTGCTTGAAGGTACGCAATGGGAGTGTGTTGCCTGACGCACCTGTGTCTATCTTCAGACGTAGTGTGTATCCACGACCAGGTAGGTCAGGTGGTGTCACCTTCAGGACTGTGTACGCCTCCTCTCTGGCCGGCTTGCTGTCTATGCTATGCATGCACTTTTCACTGATAGTTATGGAGTGGAACTGTTTCTGGTAAGTACTTTCGTTCTCACTGTCTGTTTCACTGCTACTCTCTACAGCATGTATGTGAGTCCTGCTCTGTTGCTTTTTGTCTATATAGGTTTTGCGCTTGTGCTGTTTGTCTTGTGGTGTGTGGGACTTACTTCCCCCGCTCCTGCTCTGGCTGGAGTGTTCCTGGCACTCTCGTTTGGACTTCCTGCAGCACCGCTCCCAGTGACCTTTTGCACCACATGCACTGCATTCATCATCATATGCAGGACATCGACGTGGTTTGTGGCTTCTCCCACAGTTACGAAATATGCGGTCCCTGTCCACAGCGTGGATTCTCTCATTGTGTGACAGGCTAAGTTTGTCTAACTGTTCATTGCCTGCTGTCAGGGCTTCATATTTTCGTCCCTCGGCCAGAACCTCTGCTAAGGAATATCCTTTTGGTTTGCTGTATAGATCATTCCTCAGGGCATCATGGAGAGTGCTTGCAATAATAAGCTCTATCATACGCTCGTTAAGCTCTTCGTCTGAAAACTGACATTTCTGTGCTAGTGTTCTGGCTCTGGTCACAAAATCATCAATATTCTCATCTGGTTTCTGTCTGTGTTGCATCAGTTGCAGTCTATGGATTCTGAAATTTACGTTCAACTTTAGCTGTTTTTCAAAGAAGTCCCATAGTTTGGCAGGCTTTTTCTTTTCATCATCAGTGAGACCATTGGCGTTCAGTCTTTTTAATCCTTCATCTCCGATTCCACGATATATTTTCCTAGCTTGTTTAGCTGCGCCATTTATTTCTTCATCTTCTAAATACAGAGTCATTTTCTGTTTATACAGTGAAATTGCCTCACCCAGGTCCGGGTCGGACCAATTCATCGTCGGTAGATGCGATGCCATGACGTCTCCTGTTACTAGCTAGCTAGTTAGCTTTGCGGCTAGCTCAGCTCCGGCGCACTCTTGCTTGAATGATGACAGAAATTATCCACGGACAATTTTATCAGTCTATCTTCATTCTTCATAGAGAGTACTTTACCGCTGTCACCATGAAGTAATACTTGGGGTAGTATTGGTCGAGGATCAATGACCACACCGGGTTATAGAACTCAGGTTTAATCGTGGCTCAGTAGGCAGATGTAATAACCATACGTGGTAGTGGTGTAACCATAATAACAGTCCGGGTAGTACATAACACCTAGTTTAGTTCCAGTGGATATACATGGAGTTATATCACTACAATTGTGAACCTGTATTACTGTGTTGTAAGCTAGCGTCTGAACTCGCATGAGTAAATGATATGATTGAAAGTAAAGTTCCGAGTCATTATGCGTTCATGAATACGGATCATCGAGTGATACTAATTCCAGATCTGGTAATGTTTATTTTCTAAAGAGTAATTGAGTATTGACCTGCTATGCAGGTTGTTTTTTTGTTTATGCAAGAAATTGAGACGATCCAGTGGACCGCTAGACATTGGACAGACGAGTGCGCAGCCGAGGAACAAAGGGCGGAAGTGGAGCATCTCACCGCCAACACGAACTGTTCCAATTCCACGCTGTCTCCATTTCGTCACACAGATAAGCGCTTGAGATCTCACCACACTTTGAAAGCATACTACTCGGGTAGATGGACTTTGGGTTTTATTTTGGGTTTATTTTATCAGAGCTCTGAATAGGTACTTTTATTTTATATTTTTGGGCTACACACGCATTTTGCTTTACTACAACTGAAAGGACATTGAAAAAGAAAGTGAGAAATCACAAAGTGTGTTGAATAGTTCCTGTTTAATAAATGCCGGCTATTGTTCTGAGTTAAACTAAAAGAAGTGTTTTTGATTTTCATTGAGTCACTCCTCCTCAAAAAGGTCCTTAGATCTGGGGCATTTGAATATTGTAAACATATCTAGTCAGGTGCCCTGTCTTACATAATTTGGCGAGCCAGCAGCCAGGAGGAGAAAAAAAATAAGATTAGTATTTTTTGTGATATTGCCGGTTGAAATTCTAAATTGGCACACTGATATTTTTTGTTAATTTATAAGTTTAGATTTGATATTTGTGAAATTCTGCTTCATAATGGCTTCTGAACAAGCCAATGGGAGCAGCCAAGACTCATTTTGTGAGCAGATTTGTGGGATCACTTTGAAGAGATCTGTGTCCGTTGAGGGAATAACCGCAGATAGTACTAACGAACAGATAGCTGAATTTGGTTCAGCTTTTGGGTTTGTCAGGAATGTTGTTAAGGTGAGACAGACAGGACAAGAGAATGGCATCAAAGCCACAGTAGAGTTTGAATCTGAGGAAATAGTCACAAGCCTAGCACTTAACCTCCCCCAGCTTTACCCTAGCGTAGGAGACCCCAATGCTATGTGGTGTGTAGATAGGGCTTATAAAGCAGCTCCTAAACCCCCACACACAGTAAGGGCAGATGTCCTAATCTTAAGTGACAACTCAAACTCTGATAGTGACGCAGACTCTGATGATAGTAGGACCCCTTTAGTCCGCAAATCACACACAAAGATGTATCCACCTCAACATCGCGCTTCTGCCGAACTTTCTAAGCCAAGAAAGCAGACAACAGTAATACAACAGTCAACTTCAGTCAACCAAAGACTCTCAGACAGTGACATTTTCAATCCACCTGATGTCCAGAGAGTCATTGTAGAGCACGTCATTAAAAACGACAACTCCAATGCCTCAGGCCAGGGATCCAAACGACTCCGTCCATTTTCAGGCAAACTTCCTAAGCCTCCAAATGAAGCTGATTTTCAGACATGGTCACTCCATGTGGAACTCATGACTCAGGACAAAACCCCTGTAGACATGCAGAGGCGTAATATCCTAGAAAGCCTACTCCCCCCAGCCTCTGATTTAATCGGACAACTAGGCCCACGTGCAGCCCCCCGTGAATATGTGAAACTGCTTGATTAAGCATATGGACTAGTTGAGGATGGGGAAGAGATTTTTGCAAGGTTTTTAAGCACTCATCAAAACACAGGTGAGAAAGCCTCATAATATCTAAAAAGACTGCATGTGCTAATTGCTACAGCCATAAAGAGAGGTGGCATTGCTAAAGCCAACGCCAACAAACAGCTACTGCGACAATTTCAGCACGGATGCTGGGATCAGTGTCTCATTATGGCACTACAATTAGGACTTAGATCAGACATACCTCCCGACTTCTCTGACTTCCTACTCCAGGTGAGGACTGAGGAGGACAGGAGAGCTGCAAAACAGGATCGCATGCAGCGTCATTTAGGCACGAAGCCCAAATACTCTGTGAACACGCACCTGGTACATGAAGTGCCTGCCACTCATGATGCAAACTCAAATGGTGTATGTCCTCCAGACATACACCACAGAAACTGAAAATTTGCGTTAACAGGTTGCTGAACTTAAAATGCAACTTACAAAAAAAAGAACAAAGGAGGCAAAAGCATGCAACCAAAACTAATGTAGCACAAGAAACACCCACAGCTAGAACAGTTGACGTTCAAGCCCATCAAACTGCACTGAGACATATGCCAAAGGCTTGGTTCTGCTTCAAATGTGGCAATGATGGCCATCTAGCAAGACAGTGTGAAAATCCTCCAAATAAGCCTCTGGTGGATCAGAAATACAAGGAGCTTAAAGCAAAACAAGATGAATGGCAAACCAAATACGGTCATTTAAACGTGACTGGGTTGCAGTGGAGGGACTGACTGCACCCGAAAATAGTCTGAAGTGTCCCATGCAAAACCATGAATCAAAAACGGTCATCTGCAAAGCTCAGTCCCCCACTCAATCATTTACTGATGGCCTCCCAAGAGGACTGATAGGTCCAAAATGTACCTCAACTGTTATTATTGAGGGAGTTCAGTGTGATAGCCTTCTTGATTCAGGCTCCCAAGTTAGCACAATTTCAAAGTCATTCCATGAGAGACAGCTTTCACACCAGCCCATCTTATCTATTCAAGACCTTTTAGACATAGAAGGTGCTGGCGGTCAGGAAGTACCCTACCTGGGCTACATTCAAGTCGACATACATTTTCCAGAGAACATCATGGGAAAGCCTGTGTCAATTCACACCCTGGCACTTGTTGTGCCTGACCACCGAACAAACAGGGATGTCCCCCTGCTTATAGGCACCAACACACTGGACCCTCTGTACGAAAAATGTGCACCTAGTCAGCATGGGAGTGTAAAACCCAACAAGAGCTCCAACTGCTCTCCCCTTGTGAAACATTTGTTTAACAGATTCAAAATAAATCAACAAAATGGCGAAGTTGGGATTGTGAAGCTGCAGAGCAAAAAGTGCGTCATCGTACCTGCAGGAGAAAGGGTGGCTTTAACAGGATATGCAAGAAAAGTCTTGATGGCAACCGATACGACCCTCCTAGTTGAGCCCCCGCAATCCAACTTACCTGCTGGTCTCCTGTTCTGCAGCTACATCATGACTAGCCCCCCATTCCCATCTTTCAAGGTGCCTGTATTAGTAAAAAATGAGATGGCACATGACATTAAAGTGTCCACATGTCACCCAATTGTCAAGCTTTCGTTTCCCAATACTGTGTCATCTCTGCCAGCCCAAGATGCCAAAGCTGCACAGAGTGAACCGACCCAACTTACCTCACCTTTTGTAGCATGCAACTCCATGCAAGTGCCTGGTGCTGGAAAACTCACTTTTGACTTCGCTGACTCTCCTTTGTCCGAAGAGTGGAAGGGGAGAATAGCCAAAACGTTAAATTCAATGCCAGAAGTTTTTGCACTCAATGACCTCGATTTTGGTCACACCACTGAAATCAAACACAGAATACGCCTCTCAGATCCAACTCCATTTAAACAAAGGCCTAGACCGATCCATCCTTCTGACTATGAGGCTGTCAGACGTCATCTAAAAGAGCTTCTAGATACCAATGTCATACGTGAATCAGAGAGTCCCTTCGCTTCTCCTATTGTTGTGGTGAAGAAAAAGAATGGCGACATCAGGCTATGCGTTGATTACCGCAAACTGAACGGACAAACCATCAAGGACGCATACGCCTTACCCAACATAGAAGAAGCCTTCTCAGTCTTGACAGGTCCCAAATGGTTCTCAATAATGGATCTTAAGTCTGGCTATTATCAACTGGAAATGGAGGAGGAAGACAAGTGCAAAACAGCCTTTGTGACACCAATGGGCTTCTGGGAATTTAATCGAATGCCACAAGGGGTCACCAATGCCCCCAGCACTTTTCAGAGAGTAATGGAAAAGTGTATGGGTGGTATGAATTTGCGAGAAGTTTTAGTCTTTCTCGACGACGTGATAGTATTTTCTTCTACACTTGAAGAACATGAAGACAGATTACTTAGAGTTCTGCAGAGGTTGAAAGAATTTGGCTTGAAGCTTTCACCCGAGAAATGCCAATTCTTTAGAACATCTGTTAAGTATCTCGGACACGTTGTGTCTGCTAATGGAGTAGAGACCGACCCAGCCAAAATATCTGCTCTCACAACATGGCCCAGACCTACTAACATCAAGGATCTTAAGTCATTCCTTGGATTTGCCGGATATTATAGGCAATTCATAAAAGATTACTCCAAAATAGCAAGACCTCTCAATGACTTAACGGCTGGGTACTTACCACCTAAGAGAAAGTCGGCCTCTTCCCACAGCAGCACAAGCCGTCCCTCAAGTGTGGATTACAGAAAGCCTTTTAACGACAAGTGGATGTCAGCCTGCGAAGATGCGTTCAAATCGCTTACCCAAAAGCTCACCACAGCTCCGATTCTCGGATTTGCAGACCCGAAGAAAAAGTATGTTGTACACACAGATGCAAGCACCCATGGCCTGGGTGCTGCCTTATATCAAGAAAAGGAAGGCAAATTGAGAGTAATAGCCTATGCGAGCAGGGGACTTAACCGCTATGAACATCGTTACCCTGCACACAAGCGTGAATTCCTCTCTTTAAAGTGGGCTGTTACAGAAAAATTCTTTGATTATCTCTATGGAGCAAAATTCACCATTGTGACAGACAACAATCCACTGACATATGTACTGACATCTGCAAAGCTTGATGCAGTGGGCCACCGCTGGCTTGCTTCTCTTTCCAGCTTTGACTTCAACATCCAGTATAGGGCCGGGAAGAGAAACCAAGATGCAGATGGTCTTTCAAGGCGTCCACACCCTCATGACCAAGACCAGCCTGACTTCACTTCCCAGGATGAGGATAATCGCATCCAGTGGTTCATCTCTCAGTTCCTACAGGATGACAGAGGAGCTGACTTCCCATGCGAGGCAGGGTGTCAGAGGCATCACGTTCCAGAAACAGGCCCTGGGCTAGACACCATCCATCTGCCTGTGCCAATTAAGTGCCTTGTGATTGAGGCCTCTGCAATCCCAAGAGAATTCACTCAAGCTGGTGTACTCGGTCCAAGCACCTTGCCCCAAATGTCACTCAAAGATTGGGCACGTGAACAAAGACAAGATGCAGATATTAGAAGAGTAGTAGATATAGTCAAAGCAGGAAAGCGGCTTGCGTATAGATCAAGGCGTCAGGAAGAGAGAGATATCCAGCTGATGCTCAGAGTCGCAGGTCAGTTCGTCTTCTCCAATGACGTCCTGTACCGAAAACACGTTAGCCAAGGTGAGCCTCTCCATCAACTCGTCCTTCCTAGGAAATTTAGAAAAACAGCACTTGAGAACCTCCATGATGCTGTTGGACACATGGGCACTGATAGGACACTGGACTTGGTCCGTGCCCGGTTCTATTGGCCTCGCATGGCCATGGACGTCAGTGAAAAAATCAGGACCTGTGAGAGGTGCATACGGGGGAAGGCACGAGCTGAAAGAAGTGCTCCCCTGGTGAACATTAAGACCAGCCGTCCATTAGAATTGGTCTGTATGGACTACCTTTCCCTCGAACCTGATGGAAAGGGAACAAAGAACATCTTGGTCATAACTGACCATTTCACTAAATAATGTAGTGGCAGTTCCAACACCAGATCAAAAGGCAAGAACAGTTGCCAAAGCCTTATGGAACAATTTATTCATTCATTACGGATTTCCTGAGCGGTTGCACAGTGACCAGCGTCGCGATTTCAAATCAGCCCTGATCAAAGACCTGTGTATGCTGCTTGGCATTAAAAAGACCAGAACAACTCCTTACCATCCACGGGGGAATCCTGTTCAGCGATTCAACAGAACACTGCTTGAAATGCTCGGTACACTCGAAGAGGAGGACAAGATGAAGTGGAAGGAGTTTGTGCAGCCCCTCTTCCACGCATATAACTGCACTAAAAACGATACTACTGGCTACTCACCGTACCAGCTGATGTTTGGTCGCCAGCCAAAGCTCCCGGTAGATATAGCTTTTGGGCTATGCCCTGAGGAAAACAGTAAACAATCCTACTCTGAATATTTCAAGAAACTAACAGAGAGTCTTAATGAAAGCTATCGGCTAGTCACTGAACACAGTCTGAAGAATGCCTTACAGAACAAACAGAGATTTGACAGCAAAGTGAGAGAGTCTACACTGGCAGCAGGAGACCGAGTCCTTGTGAGGAATGTCGGCATCAGAGGAAAGCATAAGATTGCGGATCGATGGAGTAAAACCATATACACAGTGGTTAAACAAATCCAAGATTCTCCTGTCTATGTCGTCGTGCCTGAACACACAAGTGGCCCTGAAAGAGTCCTACACAGAGACCTGCTTTTGCTGTGTGGGTTTCTCCCATCCACTGTCAAGGATGTACAACCGCAACAGTCAAAGCCCAGACAGAAGTCGAATAACTTCCCTCTTTCTGCGGAAGCAGATGGAGATGAAGATGACGAAGAACTGTCTGACATGGAAGATGAGGTTGAGTATTACTCCCTCTATGACCAACCTTTGACCGAGACAAAGATTACCCGAGAGGAAACCAGACTTCAACAAAAGTCTAACTCTGAAGAGTCACCTGAAAGGGATGCTCAGATGGAAGTTGAGTCTGTTCTGGAGAGTCAAGAAACCAATGTGAGTTTAGATGAGTCTCCACTAAATCCTGAAGCTCCAGCATTCAAACCTGTAGATGCTGAAGGTGATGGACACAGTGAGACAAGTCAAGTTCAATTCTCGTCTGCTCCTGAGATCACCAGAGTCGAAGAAATCCTTCCGAATCCTCCTCACTCAAACTCGAATGAACCTTGTAACTCCAGAAATGTATCACAAACTGAAATGGCAGACAGAAGTGGAAGTGCTCAAGAACAAACAGAGTCTGAGAACACTTAAGTTACTCCGGAAGAAGAAATGCCTTTAAGGAGGTCCACTAGAGATAGAACAGCAACCACAAGGTTTACTTACCCAACTTTAGGGAACCCCTTAGTTACTGTCATGCACTCAATTTTAACTGGGTTAGACCAAGCCTTCTCCCAAACTCTAGATACTGTGGCCTACATATCAAGCATCTGAAGTAGTGTAGGTCGCGACATGCAAGGGTGCATGCCGATTAAGGAGGGGAGGATGTAACCCACATAAAGTAGCCAACATGCAGTGTTAGGTTATTTCCTGGTTTTATATATGATTTAATTTAGTTTCCTTGCCATTTTCAACTATGCATTTTCCCTGCATATTAAACTTGCCCAGTAGATAGCAATAGTAATGCTGCAGATAGTAGAAACTGTTACAGTGTTTACAGCAAAGAAGAAGAATGAAAATCGTGCTCAGCAGAGCTAGAGCAAAAACGAATTCAAATACAAGAGATACAAAGTGAAAATATGAGATTTAAGAGCTAGTTAGTGAGATTTTTTTCAAGAATGCACTTTTCAGCAAGGAATACAGCAAAATGTGTCGGAGTTCTTAGGATGATTCCGTGAACTTATAATTACTTTCTCCGGTGAGTGTCTTACCTTAACTTCGCCATGTGCGTTGCTAGCATAGTCAATGTATTCCATATGTTGATCATGCAAGGTTCTGGTTGAAAGACTTTACTGTATTCTATTCTTTTTGTTAGCTCGACCATTTCCTTGGTAATGAATAAATGTCTTGATAAGATGTGTACAAGTTAAACAAAAACCAATTGGAGGTGAACTTTAGTATAATAAACTGAAGTGCGACGCAGAGCCATTGTGAACCTGTATTACTGTGTTGTAAGCTAGCGTCTGAACTCGCATGAGTAAATGATATTGTAACTGGTTATTTTCTTGCCCGGTGCGGGATTCGATATGGGGTGTACTGCACCACAAGGCGACATCACTAACCGTTAGCGATGTCGCCTTGTGGTGCAGTACACCCCGTATCGAATCCCACCAATGTAACCGGTTATTTTCTTGCCCGGTGCGGGATTCGATACGGGGTGTACTGCACCACAAGGCGACATCGCTAACCGCTCGGCTAAAGGGTCAGACCCGTTAGCTAGGGACTAAAGTGTCTTATTAGTAGTTTACAATATGATTGAAAGTAAAGTTCCGAGTCGCTATGCGTTCATGAATACGGATTATCGAGTGATACTAATTCCAGATCTGGTAATGTTTATTTTCTAAAGAGTAATTGAGTATTGACCTGCTATGCAGGTTTTTTTTTTGTTTATGCGAGAAATTGAGACGATCCAGTGGACCGCTAGACATTGGACAGACGAGTGCGCAGCCGAGGAACAGAGGGCGGAAGTGGAGCATCTCACTGCCAACATGAACTGTTCCAATTCCACGCTGTCTCCATTTCGTCACACAGATAAGCGCTTGAGATCTCACCACACTTTGAAAGCATACTACTCGGGTAGATGGACTTTGGGTTTTAATTTGGGTTTATTTTATCAGAGCTCTGAATAGGTACTTTTATTTTATATTTTTGGGCTACACACGCATTTTGATTTACTACAACTGAAAGGACATTGAAAAAGAAAGTGAGAAATCACAAACAGTGTGTTGAATAGTTCCTGTTTAATAAATGCCGGCTATTGTTCTGAGTTAAACTAAAAGAAGTATTTTTGATTTTCATTGAGTCACCCCTCCTCGAACAGGTCTTTAGATCCGGGACATTTGAATATTGTAAACATAGCTAGTCAGGTGCCCTGCCTTACACATGTGTGCAAACACTCAGAGCCTTAAAATAAGTTTTTCACCCATGTGTTTTTACACAATTTCCAATCATCATTTACTTTTGTAGCTTGGTCTATGGCAGTGTATAGCAGTGACTATAACAGTCTTAAGCAGTGAATGTTATTTTTTAATCTTGTTATTTCCCAATTTCCAACCATTGCACAAGTAATAATCGTTTCTAATTAATGCCTGAAGCAATAGATGATTAGAAATTGTGAAATGATTGGAAATTGTGAAATAACAAGATCAGGAAGGGAGTCGTTTTTATTGCTTTAAATGCATTTTCTCCTCAAGAGAAATATGAATTCATTAAAACCGTTATAATTGAAAAATACCCGTTGTACGGGTCTGCAAACACTCAGAGCCTCAAAATAGGTTTGTCACCCATGTGTTTTTTTCACAATTTCCAATCATTATTTACCTTTGTAGCTTGGTCTATAGCAGTGAATAGCAGTGACTATAACAGTCTTAAGCAATGAGTGTTATTATTTGATCTTGTTATTTCACAATTTCCAACCATTTCACAATTTCTAATCGATTGTAATCATCTAATGCCTTAGATGATTAGAAATTGTGAAATGATTGGAAATTGTGAAATAACAAGATTAGGAAGGGAGTCGTTTTTATTGCTTTAAAACGCATTTTCTCCACAAGAGAAAAATGATTTCATTAAAAACATTGTAATTGAAACATAACTGTTTTACATCTCTGCAAACACTCAGAGCCTTAAAATAGGTTTTTCACCCATTCGTTATTTGGTGAGAAACCTTCTATTTCAAGGTTCTGTGCGTTTCCAGACACGTACAATATGTATTTTTGGCGATTCTGATGAAATCCAACCATTTAAATGCATTTTCTCACAGAAAATTAGTCTCTCGCCATGGGAAAATGGCTTTTCTTAAAAATGCATATTTTGGTTGAAGTAATACTTGGGGTAGTATTGCTCGAGGATCAATGACCACACCGGGTTATAGAACTCAGGTTTAATCGTGGCTCAGTAGGCAGACTTAATAACCATACATGGTAGTGGTGTAACCATAATAACAGTCCGGGTAGTACATAACACCTAGTATAGTTCCAGTGGATATACATGGCATTATATCACTACATCCCCCCTGTTTAGTTTTCAGTTTTACAGTATCAACATACTCTAGAACATTCAGTTATATAAACCAACATATCACACAATTCCAATGTGGTACAATCATTGATCAGCATTGTACAGTCATTACACAGAGGTTGCCTTCTCTTTTTTTTTTTTTAGACAACACACTCAGAATTGTCCATCTCAAAAAACAATAGACATATTCAGAGCCCTCCTTTTGTGTGTGATTGTCTCTACTCATAGTTCTTGTAGTGAGCTGGTTTGGAAACAGCTCTTCCATATCTTGTGTGTACTGTCTTGTGTTGACTTTTTTCTGGTTTGCATTTCCTTTCTCGGTCACTGCATCTACATTGACAGTCACTAGGTTTAACAGTTCACATGTTGGCAGCCCAACTATGGCTGGCCCTGGTACATCTACAACATAGAACTTTGCATTGATCCATTTAGATTCTTTGTACTGGCATGGAATGTCAATGGTGCCTAGGCAGGGGATGGCGTGGCATCGCATCTACCGACGATGAATTGGTCAGACCCGGACCTGGGTAAGGCAATTTCACTGTATAAACAGAAAATGACTCTGTATTTAGAAGATGAAGAAATAAATGGCGCAGCTAAACAAGCTAGGAAAATATGTCGTGGAATCGGAGATGAAGGATTAAAAAGACTGAACGCCAGTGGTCTCACTGATGATGAAAAGAAAAAGCCTGCCAAACTATGGGACTTCTTTGAAAAACAGCTAAAGTTGAGCGTAAATTTCAGAATCCATAGACTGCAACTGATGCAACACAGACAGAAACCAGATGAGAATATTGATGATTTTGTGACCAGAGCCAGAACACTAGCACAGAAATGTCAGTTTTCAGACGAAGAGCTTAACGAGCGTATGATTGAGCTTATTATTGCGAGCACTCCCCATGAAGCCCTGAGGAATGATCTATACAGCAAACCAAAAGGATATTCCTTAGCAGAGGTTCTGGCCGAGGGACGAAAATTGCTTGCTTGCTGGTTGTCCATCGTGCCCGATGATGACCATCTTCTTCTATTTGTGGGTCCTCTGAGGACTCAGATAGCAGAAGATACCTGCGCAGAGATGGTTTTTAAAGTGGCATGGGGGGTGCGCTTCTCCCAACGCCACATGACTTGATTGTAGAGGAGATAATTCCGATGGCAAGGGGGATCCCTAGACGACCGGCACCTCCACACAACTGCAGGGGGCTGCCGGAAATCCAGTTTTTCGGAAACCACCTCGAAGCGTGCCGCCACAGCTTGCTTTTCTGTTGGGGTAAGCTCCCTTAGCCTTATGTCTTCCCAGACTCACCCACAAGGCAGCGGGGCAGTGGTTGATAGGTGCCAGGGCATGTCCACCAGGGTGGGCCTGCACACCATATCTCTGGGGCCCACTGCTGCTCCGAGATCCCCTGCCAAGTTAGCCTGGGGCCGCAAGAGCCCAGTTACCACGTGTGGCCACGGGGAGGCCTGGCAGGAGTCTTGGTGAAGGAGAGGCTATGTACTGGCAAGGGAAGGCTTACACGCTAGCATGCTTCCCTATTCGCCACAAAGGCTAGCCAGCGGCAGCAAGCTAAGGGCAGGGACGAAAATATGAAGCCCTGACAGCAGGCAATGAACAGTTAGACAAACTTAGCCTGTCACACAATGAGAGAATCCATACTGTGGACAGGGACCGCATATGTCGTAACTGTGGGAGAAGCCACAAACCACGTCGATGTCCTGCATATGATGATGAATGCAATGCGTGTGGTGCAAAAGGTCACTGGGAGCGGTGCTGCAGGAAGGCCAAACGAGAGCGCCAGGAACACTCCAGCCAGAGCAGGAGTGGGGGAAGTAAGTCCCACACACCACAAGACAAACAGCACAAGCGCAAAACCTATATAGACAAAAAGCAACAGAGCAGGACTCGCATACATGCTGTAGAGTGTAGCAGTGAAACGGACAGTGAGAACGAAAGTACCTACCAGAAACAGTTCCACTCCATAACTATCAGTGAAAAGTGCATGCATAGCATAGACAGCAAGCCGGCCAGAGAGGAGGCGTACACAGTCCTGAAGGTGACACCACCTGATCTACCTGGTCGTGGATACACACTACGTCTGAAGATAGACACAGGTGCGTCAGGCAACACACTCCCATTGCGTACCTTCAAGCTGATGTACGGTGAAAATGCATGCACCCAGAAACGACTGAAAAAAACCCAACAGGAGGCTATCTGCATACAGTGGTCACTACATTGGTCAAGAAAATGTGTTTTAAACAATAAAAACGACTCCCGGCCTTATTAGTTCACATTTTTTACACTTGGTAACCTAGTCCATATGCGTAAATTACTACATCGTTTTATCGCGTTAAACGCATTTTCTCGACAAGAAAAGCACAATTTCAACAAAAACATTCAAAACAACAAAAAAAGGATCTATTCAACAAGTCTGCAACACATCCTTAAGAGTTACGTGTTTTCACCCAATTTCAATGTGTAATTTCACCAGTTCTGATCATTGTTTAGCTTGTTGGTAGCTTGGTCAAAATGCCAGACACAGTGAATCGTTTTCATTGCTTTAAACGCATTTTCTCCTCAAGAGAAACATGATTTCATTAAAAACATTATAGTTTAAAAATACCTGATGTCCATGTCTGCAAACACTCAGAGTCTTAAGAGTTTTTTAACCCATGTGTTTTTTGGTGAGACACCTTCTATTTCAAGGTTCTGTGCGTTTTCAGACATGTACAATATGTATTTTTGCCATTTCTGATGAAATCCCTCCTCTTAAATGCAGTTTCTCACAGAAAATGAGTTTCTCACAATGGCAAAATTACTTTTTTTAAAAACGCATGTTCAGGTCGAGAAAATGTGTTTTAAACAATAAAAACGACTCCCAGCCTTATTAGTTCACATTTTTTACACTTGGTTACCTAGTCCATATGCGTAAATTACTACATCGTTTTATCGCGTTAAACGCATTTTCTCGATAAGAAAAGCACAATGTCATCAAAAACATCCAAAACAACAAAAAAAGGATCTATTCAACAAGTCTGCGACACATCCTTAAGAGTTACGTGTTTTCAGCCAATTTCAATGTGTAATTTCAACAGTTCTGATCATTGTTTAGCTTGTTGGTAGCTTGGTCAAAATGCCAGACACAGTTAATCGTTTTTATTGCTTTAAACGCATTTTCTCCTCAAGAGAAACATGATTTCATTAAAAACATTATAGTTTAAAAATACCTGATGTCCATGTCTGCAAACACTCAGAGTCTTAAGAGTTTTTTAACCCATGTGTTTTTTGGTGAGACACCTTCTATTTCAAGGTTCTGTGCGTTTTCAGACATGTACAATATGTATTTTTGCCATTTCTGATGAAATCCCTCCTTTTAAATGCAGTTTCTCACAGAAAATGAGTTTCTCACAATGGCAAAATTACTTTTTTTAAAAACGCATGTTCAGGTCGAGAAAATGTGTTTTAAACAATAAAAACGACTCCCAGCCTTATTAGTTCACATTTTTTACACTTGGTTACCTAGTCCATATGCGTAAATTACTACATCGTTTTATCGCGTTAAACGCATTTTCTCGACAAGAAAAGCACAATTTCAACAAAAACATTCAAAACAACAAAAAAAAGGATCTATTCAACAAGTCTGCAACACATCCTTAAGAGTTACGTGTTTTCACCCAATTTCAATGTGTAATTTCACCAGTTCTGATCATTGTTTAGTTTGTTGGTAGCTTGGTCAAAATGCCAGACACAGTGAATCGTTTTCATTGCTTTAAACGCATTTTCTCCTCAAGAGAAACATGATTTCATTAAAAACATTATAGTTTAAAAATACCTGATGTCCATGTCTGCAAACACTCAGAGTCTTAAAAGAGTTTTTTAACCCATGTGTTTTTTGGTGAGACACCTTCTATTTCAAGGTTCTGTGCGTTTTCAGACATGTACAATATGTATTTTTGCCATTTCTGATGAAATCCCTCCTTTTAAATGCAGTTTCTCACAGAAAATGAGTTTCTCACAATGGCAAAATTACTTTTTTTAAAAACGCATGTTCAGGTCGAGAAAATGTGTTTTAAACAATAAAAACGACTCCCAGCCTTATTAGTTCACATTTTTTACACTTGGTAACCTAGTCCATATGCGTAAATTACTACATCGTTTTATCGCGTTAAACGCATTTTCTCGACAAGAAAAGCACAATTTCAACAAAAACATCCAAAACAACAAAAAAAAGGATCTATTCAACAAGTCTGCGACACATCCTTAAGAGTTACGTGTTTTCACCCAATTTAAATGTGTAATTTCACCAGTTCTGATCATTGTTTAGCTTGTTGGTAGCTTGGTCAAAATGCCAGACACAGTGAATCGTTTTCATTGCTTTAAACGCATTTTCTCCTCAAGAGAAACATGATTTCATTAAAAACATTATAGTTTAAAAATACCTGATGTCCATGTCTGCAAACACTCAGAGTCTTAAAAGAGTTTTTTAACCCATGTGTTTTTTGGTGAGACACCTTCTATTTCAAGGTTCTGTGCGTTTTCAGACATGTACAATATGTATTTTTGCCGTTTCTGATGAAATCCCTCCTTTTAAATGCAGTTTCTCACAGAAAATGAGTTTCTCACAATGGCAAAATTACTTTTTTTAAAAGCGCATGTTCAGGTCGAGAAAATGTGTTTTAAAAAATAAAAACGACTCCCGGCCTTATTAGTTCACATTTTTTACATTTGGTAACCTAGTCCATATGCGTAAATTACTACATCGTTTTATCGCGTTAAACGCATTTTCTCGATAAGAAAAGCACAATGTCATCAAAAACATCCAAAACAACAAAAAAAGGATCTATTCAACAAGTCTGCGACACATCCTTAAGAGTTACGTGTTTTCAGCCAATTTCAATGTGTAATTTCAACAGTTCTGATCATTGTTTAGCTTGTTGGTAGCTTGGTCAAAATGCCAGACACAGTTAATCGTTTTTATTGCTTTAAACGCATTTTCTCCTCAAGAGAAACATGATTTCATTAAAAACATTATAGTTTAAAAATACCTGATGTACATGTCTGCAAACACTCAGAGTCTTAAAAGAGGTTTTTCACCCATGTGTTTTTTGTTGAGACACCTTCTATTTCAAGGTTCTGTGCGTTTTCAGACACGTACAATATGTATTTTTGCCGTTTCTGATGAAATCCCTCCTTTTAAACGCAGTTTCTCACGGAAAATGTGTTTCTCGCCATGGCAAAATTACTTTTTAAAAAAACGCATGTTCAGGTCGAGAAAATTTGTTTTAAACAATAAAAACGACTCCCGGCCTTATTAGTTCACATTTTTTACATTTGGTAACCTAGTCCATATGCGTAAATTACTACATCGTTTTATCGCGTTAAACGCATTTTCTCGACAAGAAAAGCACAATGTCATCAAAAACACCCAAAACAAAAAAAAAAAGGATCTATTCAACAAGTCTGCGACACATCCTTAAGAGTTAAGTGTTTTCACCCAATTTCAATGTGTAATTTCAACAGTTCTGATCATTGTTTAGCTTGTTGGTAGCTTGGTCAAAATGCCAGACACAGTGAATCGTTTTTATTGCTTTAAACGCATTTTCTCCTCAAGAGAAACATGATTTCATTAAAATCATTATAGTTTAAAAATACCTGATGTACATGTCTGCAAACCCTCAGAGTCTTAAAAGAGGTTTTCACCCATGTGTTTTTTGTTGAGACACCTTCTATTTCAAGGTTCTGTGCGTTTTCAGACACGTACAATATGTATTTTTGCCGTTTCTGATGAAATCCCTCCTTTTAAACGCAGTTTCTCACGGAAAATGTGTTTCTCGCCATGGCAAAATTACTTTTTAAAAAAACGCATGTTCAGGTCGAGAAAATGTGTTTTAAACAATAAAAACGACTCCCGGCCTTATTAGTTCACATTTTTTACATTTGGTAACCTAGTCCATATGCGTAAATTACTACATCGTTTTATCGCATTAAACGCATTTTTTCGACAAGAAAAGCACAATTTCATCAAAAACACCCAAAACAACAAAAAAAGGATCTATTCAACAAGTCTGCTACACATTCTTTAGAGTTACCTGTTTTCACCCAATTTCAATGTGTAATTTCAACAGTTTTGATCATTGTTTAGCTTGTTGGTAGCTTGGTCAAAATGCCAGACACAGTGAGTCGTTTTTATTGCTTTAAACGCATTTTCTCCTCAAGAGAAACATGATTTCATTAAAATCATTATAGTTTTAAAATACCTGATGTACATGTCTGCAAACACTCAGAGTCTTAAAAGAGGTTTTTCACCCATGTGTTTTTTGTTGAGACACCTTCTATTTCAAGGTTCTGTGCGTTTTCAGACACGTACAATATGTATTTTTGCCGTTTCTGATGAAATCCCCCCTTTTAAACGCAGTTTCTCACGGAAAATGTGTTTCTCGCCATGGCAAAATTACTTTTTAAAAAAACGCATGTTCAGGTCGAGAAAATGTGTTTTAAACAATAAAAACGACTCCCGGCCTTATTAGTTCACATTTTTTACATTTGGTAACCTAGTCCATATGCGTAAATTACTACATCGTTTTATCGCGTTAAACGCATTTTCTCGACAAGAAAAGCACAATGTCATCAAAAACATCCAAAACAACAAAAAAAAGGATCTATTCAACAAGTCTGCGACACATCCTTAAGAGTTACGTGTTTTCACCCAATTTCAATGTGTAATTTCACCAGTTCTGATCATTGTTTAGCTTGTTGGTAGCTTGGTCAAAATGCCAGACACAGTTAATCGTTTTTATTGCTTTAAACGCATTTTCTCCTCAAGAGAAACACGATTTCATTAAAAACGTTATACTTTGAAAATACCTGATGTCCATGTCTGCAAACACACAAGAGTCATAAAATAGGTTTTTCACCCATGTGTTTTTTGGTGAGACACCTTCTACTTCAAGGTTCTGTGCGTTTTCAGACACGTACAATATGTATTTTTGGCGTTTCTGATGAAATCCCTCCTTTTAAATGCAGTTTCTCACAGGAAATGAGTTTCTCGCCATGGCAAAATTACTTTTTAAAAAACGCATGTTCAGGTCGAGAAAATGTTTTAAACAATAAAAACGACTCCCGGCCTTATTAGTTCACATTTTTTACATTTGGTAACCTAGTCCATATGCGTAAATTACTACATCGTTTTATCGCGTTAAACGCATTTTCTCGACACGAAAAGCACAATGTCATCAAAAACATCCAAAACAAAACAAAAAAAGGATCTATTCAACAAGTCTGCGACACATCCTTAAGAGTTACGTGTTTTCACCCAATTTCAATGTGTAATTTCAACAGTTTTGATCATTGTTTAGCTTGTTGGTAGCTTGGTCAAAATGCCAGACACAGTGAGTCGTTTTTATTGCTTTAAACGCATTTTCTCCTCAAGAGAAACATGATTTCATTAAAATCATTATAGTTTTAAAATACCTGATGTACATGTCTGCAAACACTCAGAGTCTTAAAAGAGGTTTTTCACCCATGTGTTTTTTGTTGAGACACCTTCTATTTCAAGGTTCTGTGCGTTTTCAGACACGTACAATATGTATTTTTGCCGTTTCTGATGAAATCCCCCCTTTTAAACGCAGTTTCTCACGGAAAATGTGTTTCTCGCCATGGCAAAATTACTTTTTAAAAAAACGCATGTTCAGGTCGAGAAAATGTGTTTTAAACAATAAAAACGACTCCCGGCCTTATTAGTTCACATTTTTTACATTTGGTAACCTAGTCCATATGCGTAAATTACTACATCGTTTTATCGCGTTAAACGCATTTTCTCGACAAGAAAAGCACAATGTCATCAAAAACATCCAAAACAACAAAAAAAAGGATCTATTCAACAAGTCTGCGACACATCCTTAAGAGTTACGTGTTTTCACCCAATTTCAATGTGTAATTTCACCAGTTCTGATCATTGTTTAGCTTGTTGGTAGCTTGGTCAAAATGCCAGACACAGTTAATCGTTTTTATTGCTTTAAACGCATTTTCTCCTCAAGAGAAACACGATTTCATTAAAAACGTTATACTTTGAAAATACCTGATGTCCATGTCTGCAAACACACAAGAGTCATAAAATAGGTTTTTCACCCATGTGTTTTTTGGTGAGACACCTTCTACTTCAAGGTTCTGTGCGTTTTCAGACACGTACAATATGTATTTTTGGCGTTTCTGATGAAATCCCTCCTTTTAAATGCAGTTTCTCACAGGAAATGAGTTTCTCGCCATGGCAAAATTACTTTTTAAAAAACGCATGTTCAGGTCGAGAAAATGTTTTAAACAATAAAAACGACTCCCGGCCTTATTAGTTCACATTTTTTACATTTGGTAACCTAGTCCATATGCGTAAATTACTACATCGTTTTATCGCGTTAAACGCATTTTCTCGACACGAAAAGCACAATGTCATCAAAAACATCCAAAACAACAAAAAAAAAAGGATCTATTCAACAAGTCTGCGACACATCCTTAAGAGTTACGTGTTTTCACCCAATTTCAATGTGTAATTTCAACAGTTCTGATCATTGTTTAGCTTGTTGGTAGCTTGGTCAAAATGCCAGACACAGTGAATCGTTTTTATTGCTTTAAACGCATTTTCTCCTCAAGAGAAACATGATTTCATTAAAAACATTATAGTTTAAAAATACCTGATGTACATGTCTGCAAACACTCAAGAGTCTTAAAAGAGGTTTTTCACCCATGTGTTTTTTGTTGAGACACCTTCTATTTCAAGGTTCTGTGCGTTTTCAGACACGTACAATGTGTATTTTTGCCGTTTCTGATGAAATCCCTCCTTTTAAACGCAGTTTCTCACGGAAAATGTGTTTCTCGCCATGGCAAAATTACTTTTTAAAAGAACGCATGTTCAGGTCGAGAAAATGTGTTTTAAACAATAAAAACGACTCCCGGCCTTATTAGTTCACATTTTTTACATTTGGTAACCTAGTCGATATGCGTGAATTACTACATCGTTTTATCACGTTAAACGCATTTTCTCGACAAGAAAAGCACAATGTCATAAAAAACATCCAAAACAACAAAAAAAGGATCTATTCAACAAAGTCTGCTACACATCCTTTAGAGTTACGTGTTTTCACCCAATTTCAATGTGTAATTTCACCAGTTCTGATCATTGTTTAGCTTGTTGGTAGCTTGGTCAAAATGCCAGACACAGTGAATCGTTTTTATTGCTTTAAACGCATTTTCTCCTCAAGAGAAACATGATTTCATTAAAAACATTATAGTTTAAAAATACCTGATGTCCATGTCTGCAAACACTCAGAGTCTTAAAAGAGTTTTTTAACCCATGTGTTTTTTGGTGAGACACCTTCTATTTCAAGGTTCTGTGCGTTTTCAGACATGTACAATATGTATTTTTGCCATTTCTGATGAAATCCCTCCTTTTAAATGCAGTTTCTCACAGAAAATGAGTTTCTCACAATGGCAAAATTACTTTTTTTAAAAACGCATGTTCAGGTCGAGAAAATGTGTTTTAAACAATAAAAACGACTCCCAGCCTTATTAGTTCACATTTTTTACACTTGGTAACCTAGTCCATATGCGTAAATTACTACATCGTTTTATCGCGTTAAACGCATTTTCTCGACAAGAAAAGCACAATTTCAACAAAAACATTCAAAACAACAAAAAAAAGGATCTATTCAACAAGTCTGCAACACATCCTTAAGAGTTACGTGTTTTCACCCAATTTAAATGTGTAATTTCACCAGTTCTGATCATTGTTTAGCTTGTTGGTAGCTTGGTCAAAATGCCAGACACAGTGAATCGTTTTCATTGCTTTAAACGCATTTTCTCCTCAAGAGAAACATGATTTCATTAAAAACATTATAGTTTAAAAATACCTGATGTCCATGTCTGCAAACACTCAGAGTCTTAAAAGAGTTTTTTAACCCATGTGTTTTTTGGTGAGACACCTTCTATTTCAAGGTTCTGTGCGTTTTCAGACATGTACAATATGTATTTTTGCCGTTTCTGATGAAATCCCTCCTTTTAAATGCAGTTTCTCACAGAAAATGAGTTTCTCACAATGGCAAAATTACTTTTTTTAAAAGCGCATGTTCAGGTCGAGAAAATGTGTTTTAAACAATAAAAACGACTCCCGGCCTTATTAGTTCACATTTTTTACATTTGGTAACCTAGTCCATATGCGTAAATTACTACATCGTTTTATCGCGTTAAACGCATTTTCTCGATAAGAAAAGCACAATGTCATCAAAAACATCCAAAACAACAAAAAAAGGATCTATTCAACAAGTCTGCGACACATCCTTAAGAGTTACGTGTTTTCAGCCAATTTCAATGTGTAATTTCAACAGTTCTGATCATTGTTTAGCTTGTTGGTAGCTTGGTCAAAATGCCAGACACAGTTAATCGTTTTTATTGCTTTAAACGCATTTTCTCCTCAAGAGAAACATGATTTCATTAAAAACATTATAGTTTAAAAATACCTGATGTCCATGTCTGCAAACACTCAGAGTCTTAAGAGTTTTTTAACCCATGTGTTTTTTGGTGAGACACCTTCTATTTCAAGGTTCTGTGCGTTTTCAGACATGTACAATATGTATTTTTGCCATTTCTGATGAAATCCCTCCTTTTAAATGCAGTTTCTCACAGAAAATGAGTTTCTCACAATGGCAAAATTACTTTTTTTAAAAACGCATGTTCAGGTCGAGAAAATGTGTTTTAAACAATAAAAACGACTCCCAGCCTTATTAGTTCACATTTTTTACACTTGGTAACCTAGTCCATATGCGTAAATTACTACATCGTTTTATCGCGTTAAACGCATTTTCTCGACAAGAAAAGCACAATTTCAACAAAAACATTCAAAACAACAAAAAAAAGGATCTATTCAACAAGTCTGCAACACATCCTTAAGAGTTACGTGTTTTCACCCAATTTAAATGTGTAATTTCACCAGTTCTGATCATTGTTTAGCTTGTTGGTAGCTTGGTCAAAATGCCAGACACAGTGAATCGTTTTCATTGCTTTAAACGCATTTTCTCCTCAAGAGAAACATGATTTCATTAAAAACATTATAGTTTAAAAATACCTGATGTCCATGTCTGCAAACACTCAGAGTCTTAAAAGAGTTTTTTAACCCATGTGTTTTTTGGTGAGACACCTTCTATTTCAAGGTTCTGTGCGTTTTCAGACATGTACAATATGTATTTTTGCCATTTCTGATGAAATCCCTCCTTTTAAATGCAGTTTCTCACAGAAAATGAGTTTCTCACAATGGCAAAATTACTTTTTTTAAAAGCGCATGTTCAGGTCGAGAAAATGTGTTTTAAACAATAAAAACGACTCCCGGCCTTATTAGTTCACATTTTTTACATTTGGTAACCTAGTCCATATGCGTAAATTACTACATCGTTTTATCGCGTTAAACGCATTTTCTCGATAAGAAAAGCACAATGTCATCAAAAACATCCAAAACAACAAAAAAAGGATCTATTCAACAAGTCTGCGACACATCCTTAAGAGTTACGTGTTTTCAGCCAATTTCAACGTGTAATTTCAACAGTTCTGATCATTGTTTAGCTTGTTGGTAGCTTGGTCAAAATGCCAGACACAGTTAATCGTTTTTATTGCTTTAAACGCATTTTCTCCTCAAGAGAAACATGATTTCATTAAAAACATTATAGTTTAAAAATACCTGATGTCCATGTCTGCAAACACTCAGAGTCTTAAGAGTTTTTTAACCCATGTGTTTTTTGGTGAGACACCTTCTATTTCAAGGTTCTGTGCGTTTTCAGACATGTACAATATGTATTTTTGCCATTTCTGATGAAATCCCTCCTTTTAAATGCAGTTTCTCACAGAAAATGAGTTTCTCACAATGGCAAAATTACTTTTTTTAAAAACGCATGTTCAGGTCGAGAAAATGTGTTTTAAACAATAAAAACGACTCCCAGCCTTATTAGTTCACATTTTTTACACTTGGTTACCTAGTCCATATGCGTAAATTACTACATCGTTTTATCGCGTTAAACGCATTTTCTCGACAAGAAAAGCACAATTTCAACAAAAACATTCAAAACAACAAAAAAAAGGATCTATTCAACAAGTCTGCAACACATCCTTAAGAGTTACGTGTTTTCACCCAATTTCAATGTGTAATTTCACCAGTTCTGATCATTGTTTAGTTTGTTGGTAGCTTGGTCAAAATGCCAGACACAGTGAATCGTTTTCATTGCTTTAAACGCATTTTCTCCTCAAGAGAAACATGATTTCATTAAAAACATTATAGTTTAAAAATACCTGATGTCCATGTCTGCAAACACTCAGAGTCTTAAAAGAGTTTTTTAACCCATGTGTTTTTTGGTGAGACACCTTCTATTTCAAGGTTCTGTGCGTTTTCAGACATGTACAATATGTATTTTTGCCATTTCTGATGAAATCCCTCCTTTTAAATGCAGTTTCTCACAGAAAATGAGTTTCTCACAATGGCAAAATTACTTTTTTTAAAAACGCATGTTCAGGTCGAGAAAATGTGTTTTAAACAATAAAAACGACTCCCAGCCTTATTAGTTCACATTTTTTACACTTGGTAACCTAGTCCATATGCGTAAATTACTACATCGTTTTATCGCGTTAAACGCATTTTCTCGACAAGAAAAGCACAATTTCAACAAAAACATTCAAAACAACAAAAAAAAGGATCTATTCAACAAGTCTGCAACACATCCTTAAGAGTTACGTGTTTTCACCCAATTTAAATGTGTAATTTCACCAGTTCTGATCATTGTTTAGCTTGTTGGTAGCTTGGTCAAAATGCCAGACACAGTGAATCGTTTTTATTGCTTTAAACGCATTTTCTCCTCAAGAGAAACATGATTTCATTAAAAACATTATAGTTTAAAAATACCTGATGTCCATGTCTGCAAACACTCAGAGTCTTAAAAGAGTTTTTTAACCCATGTGTTTTTTGGTGAGACACCTTCTATTTCAAGGTTCTGTGCGTTTTCAGACATGTACAATATGTATTTTTGCCGTTTCTGATGAAATCCCTCCTTTTAAATGCAGTTTCTCACAGAAAATGAGTTTCTCACAATGGCAAAATTACTTTTTTTAAAAGCGCATGTTCAGGTCGAGAAAATGTGTTTTAAAAAATAAAAACGACTCGCGGCCTTATTAGTTCACATTTTTTACATTTGGTAACCTAGTCCATATGCGTAAATTACTACATCGTTTTATCGCGTTAAACGCATTTTCTCGATAAGAAAAGCACAATGTCATCAAAAACATCCAAAACAACAAAAAAAGGATCTATTCAACAAGTCTGCGACACATCCTTAAGAGTTACGTGTTTTCAGCCAATTTCAATGTGTAATTTCAACAGTTCTGATCATTGTTTAGCTTGTTGGTAGCTTGGTCAAAATGCCAGACACAGTTAATCGTTTTTATTGCTTTAAACGCATTTTCTCCTCAAGAGAAACATGATTTCATTAAAAACATTATAGTTTAAAAATACCTGATGTACATGTCTGCAAACACTCAGAGTCTTAAAAGAGGTTTTTCACCCATGTGTTTCTTGTTGAGACACCTTCTATTTCAAGGTTCTGTGCGTTTTCAGACACGTACAATATGTATTTTTGCCGTTTCTGATGAAATCCCTCCTTTTAAACGCAGTTTCTCACGGAAAATGTGTTTCTCGCCATGGCAAAATTACTTTTTAAAAAAACGCATGTTCAGGTCGAGAAAATTTGTTTTAAACAATAAAAACGACTCCCGGCCTTATTAGTTCACATTTTTTACATTTGGTAACCTAGTCCATATGCGTAAATTACTACATCGTTTTATCGCGTTAAACGCATTTTCTCGACAAGAAAAGCACAATGTCATCAAAAACATCCAAAACAAAAAAAAAAAGGATCTATTCAACAAGTCTGCGACACATCCTTAAGAGTTAAGTGTTTTCACCCAATTTCAATGTGTAATTTCAACAGTTCTGATCATTGTTTAGCTTGTTGGTAGCTTGGTCAAAATGCCAGACACAGTGAATCGTTTTTATTGCTTTAAACGCATTTTCTCCTCAAGAGAAACATGATTTCATTAAAAACATTATAGTTTAAAAATACCTGATGTACATGTCTGCAAACCCTCAGAGTCTTAAAAGAGGTTTTCACCCATGTGTTTTTTGTTGAGACACCTTCTATTTCAAGGTTCTGTGCGTTTTCAGACACGTACAATATGTATTTTTGCCGTTTCTGATGAAATCCCTCCTTTTAAACGCAGTTTCTCACGGAAAATGTGTTTCTCGCCATGGCAAAATTACTTTTTAAAAAAACGCATGTTCAGGTCGGGAAAATGTGTTTTAAACAATAAAAACGACTCCCGGCCTTATTAGTTCACATTTTTTACATTTGGTAACCTAGTCCATATGCGTAAATTACTACATCGTTTTATCGCATTAAACGCATTTTTTCGACAAGAAAAGCACAATTTCATCAAAAACACCCAAAACAACAAAAAAAGGATCTATTCAACAAGGCTGCTACACATTCTTTAGAGTTACCTGTTTTCACCCAATTTCAATGTGTAATTTCAACAGTTTTGATCATTGTTTAGCTTGTTGGTAGCTTGGTCAAAATGCCAGACACAGTGAGTCGTTTTTATTGCTTTAAACGCATTTTCTCCTCAAGAGAAACATGATTTCATTAAAATCATTATAGTTTTAAAATACCTGATGTACATGTCTGCAAACACTCAGAGTCTTAAAAGAGGTTTTTCACCCATGTGTTTTTTGTTGAGACACCTTCTATTTCAAGGTTCTGTGCGTTTTCAGACACGTACAATATGTATTTTTGCCGTTTCTGATGAAATCCCCCCTTTTAAACGCAGTTTCTCACGGAAAATGTGTTTCTCGCCATGGCAAAATTACTTTTTAAAAAAACGCATGTTCAGGTCGAGAAAATGTGTTTTAAACAATAAAAACGACTCCCGGCCTTATTAGTTCACATTTTTTACATTTGGTAACCTAGTCCATATGCGTAAATTACTACATCGTTTTATCGCGTTAAACGCATTTTCTCGACAAGAAAAGCACAATGTCATCAAAAACATCCAAAACAACAAAAAAAAGGATCTATTCAACAAGTCTGCGACACATCCTTAAGAGTTACGTGTTTTCACCCAATTTCAATGTGTAATTTCACCAGTTCTGATCATTGTTTAGCTTGTTGGTAGCTTGGTCAAAATGCCAGACACAGTTAATCGTTTTTATTGCTTTAAACGCATTTTCTCCTCAAGAGAAACACGATTTCATTAAAAACGTTATACTTTGAAAATACCTGATGTCCATGTCTGCAAACACACAAGAGTCATAAAATAGGTTTTTCACCCATGTGTTTTTTGGTGAGACACCTTCTACTTCAAGGTTCTGTGCGTTTTCAGACACGTACAATATGTATTTTTGGCGTTTCTGATGAAATCCCTCCTTTTAAATGCAGTTTCTCACAGGAAATGAGTTTCTCGCCATGGCAAAATTACTTTTTAAAAAACGCATGTTCAGGTCGAGAAAATGTTTTAAACAATAAAAACGACTCCCGGCCTTATTAGTTCACATTTTTTACATTTGGTAACCTAGTCCATATGCGTAAATTACTACATCGTTTTATCGCGTTAAACGCATTTTCTCGACACGAAAAGCACAATGTCATCAAAAACATCCAAAACAACAAAAAAAAGGATCTATTCAACAAGTCTGCGACACATCCTTAAGAGTTACGTGTTTTCACCCAATTTCAATGTGTAATTTCAACAGTTCTGATCATTGTTTAGCTTGTTGGTAGCTTGGTCAAAATGCCAGACACAGTGAATCGTTTTTATTGCTTTAAACGCATTTTCTCCTCAAGAGAAACATGATTTCATTAAAAACATTATAGTTTAAAAATACCTGATGTACATGTCTGCAAACACTCAAGAGTCTTAAAAGAGGTTTTTCACCCATGTGTTTTTTGTTGAGACACCTTCTATTTCAAGGTTCTGTGCGTTTTCAGACACGTACAATGTGTATTTTTGCCGTTTCTGATGAAATCCCTCCTTTTAAACGCAGTTTCTCACGGAAAATGTGTTTCTCGCCATGGCAAAATTACTTTTTAAAAGAACGCATGTTCAGGTCGAGAAAATGTGTTTTAAACAATAAAAACGACTCCCGGCCTTATTAGTTCACATTTTTTACATTTGGTAACCTAGTCGATATGCGTGAATTACTACATCGTTTTATCACGTTAAACGCATTTTCTCGACAAGAAAAGCACAATGTCATAAAAAACATCCAAAACAACAAAAAAAGGATCTATTCAACAAAGTCTGCTACACATCCTTTAGAGTTACGTGTTTTCACCCAATTTCAATGTGTAATTTCACCAGTTCTGATCATTGTTTAGCTTGTTGGTAGCTTGGTCAAAATGCCAGACACAGTGAATCGTTTTTATTGCTTTAAACGCATTTTCTCCTCAAGAGAAACATGATTTCATTAAAAACATTATAGTTTAAAAATACCTGATGTACATGTCTGCAAACACTCAGAGTCTTAAAAGAGGTTTTTCACCCATGTGTTTTTTGTTGAGACTCCTTCTATTTCAAGGTTCTGTGCGTTTTCAGACACGTACAATATGTATTTTTGCCGTTTCTGATGAAATCCCTCCTTTTAAACGCAGTTTCTCACGGAAAATGTGTTTCTCGCCATGGCAAAATTACTTTTTAAAAAAACGCATGTTCAGGTCGAGAAAATGTGTTTTAAACAATAAAAACGACTCCCGGCCTTATTAGTTCACATTTTTTACATTTGGTAACCTAGTCCATATGCGTAAATTACTACATCGTTTTATCGCATTAAACGCATTTTTTCGACAAGAAAAGCACAATTTCATCAAAAACACCCAAAACAACAAAAAAAGGATCTATTCAACAAGTCTGCTACACATTCTTTAGAGTTACCTGTTTTCACCCAATTTCAATGTGTAATTTCAACAGTTTTGATCATTGTTTAGCTTGTTGGTAGCTTGGTCAAAATGCCAGACACAGTGAGTCGTTTTTATTGCTTTAAACGCATTTTCTCCTCAAGAGAAACATGATTTCATTAAAATCATTATAGTTTTAAAATACCTGATGTACATGTCTGCAAACACTCAGAGTCTTAAAAGAGGTTTTTCACCCATGTGTTTTTTGTTGAGACACCTTCTATTTCAAGGTTCTGTGCGTTTTCAGACACGTACAATATGTATTTTTGCCGTTTCTGATGAAATCCCCCCTTTTAAACGCAGTTTCTCACGGAAAATGTGTTTCTCGCCATGGCAAAATTACTTTTTAAAAAAACGCATGTTCAGGTCGAGAAAATGTTTTAAACAATAAAAACGACTCCCGGCCTTATTAGTTCACATTTTTTACATTTGGTAACCTAGTCCATATGCGTAAATTACTACATCGTTTTATCGCGTTAAACGCATTTTCTCGACAAGAAAAGCACAATGTCATCAAAAACATCCAAAACAACAAAAAAAAGGATCTATTCAACAAGTCTGCGACACATCCTTAAGAGTTACGTGTTTTCACCCAATTTCAATGTGTAATTTCACCAGTTCTGATCATTGTTTAGCTTGTTGGTAGCTTGGTCAAAATGCCAGACACAGTTAATCGTTTTTATTGCTTTAAACGCATTTTCTCCTCAAGAGAAACACGATTTCATTAAAAACGTTATACTTTGAAAATACCTGATGTCCATGTCTGCAAACACACAAGAGTCATAAAATAGGTTTTTCACCCATGTGTTTTTTGGTGAGACACCTTCTACTTCAAGGTTCTGTGCGTTTTCAGACACGTACAATATGTATTTTTGGCGTTTCTGATGAAATCCCTCCTTTTAAATGCAGTTTCTCACAGGAAATGAGTTTCTCGCCATGGCAAAATTACTTTTTAAAAAACGCATGTTCAGGTCGAGAAAATGTTTTAAACAATAAAAACGACTCCCGGCCTTATTAGTTCACATTTTTTACATTTGGTAACCTAGTCCATATGCGTAAATTACTACATCGTTTTATCGCGTTAAACGCATTTTCTCGACACGAAAAGCACAATGTCATCAAAAACATCCAAAACAACAAAAAAAAGGATCTATTCAACAAGTCTGCGACACATCCTTAAGAGTTACGTGTTTTCACCCAATTTCAATGTGTAATTTCACCAGTTCTGATCATTGTTTAGCTTGTTGGTAGCTTGGTCAAAATGCCAGACACAGTGAATCGTTTTTATTGCTTTAAACGCATTTTCTCCTCAAGAGAAACATGATTTCATTAAAAACATTATAGTTTAAAAATACCTGATGTACATGTCTGCAAACACTCAAGAGTCTTAAAAGAGGTTTTTCACCCATGTGTTTTTTGTTGAGACACCTTCTATTTCAAGGTTCTGTGCGTTTTCAGACACGTACAATGTGTATTTTTGCCGTTTCTGATGAAATCCCTCCTTTTAAACGCAGTTTCTCACGGAAAATGTGTTTCTCGCCATGGCAAAATTACTTTTTAAAAGAACGCATGTTCAGGTCGAGAAAATGTGTTTTAAACAATAAAAACGACTCCCGGCCTTATTAGTTCACATTTTTTACATTTGGTAACCTAGTCGATATGCGTGAATTACTACATCGTTTTATCACGTTAAACGCATTTTCTCGACAAGAAAAGCACAATGTCATAAAAAACATCCAAAACAACAAAAAAAGGATCTATTCAACAAAGTCTGCTACACATCCTTTAGAGTTACGTGTTTTCACCCAATTTCAATGTGTAATTTCACCAGTTCTGATCATTGTTTAGCTTGTTGGTAGCTTGGTCAAAATGCCAGACACAGTGAATCGTTTTTATTGCTTTAAACGCATTTTCTCCTCAAGAGAAACATGATTTCATTAAAAACATTATAGTTTAAAAATACCTGATGTACATGTCTGCAAACACTCAGAGTCTTAAAAGAGGTTTTTCACCCATGTGTTTTTTGTTGAGACTCCTTCTATTTCAAGGTTCTGTGCGTTTTCAGACACGTACAATATGTGTTTTTGCCGTTTCTGATGAAATCCCTCCTTTTAAACGCAGTTTCTCACGGAAAATGTGTTTCTCGCCATGGCAAAATTACTTTTTAAAAAAGCGCATGTTCAGGTCGAGAAAATGTGTTTTAAACAATAAAAACGACTCCCGGCCTTATTAGTTCACATTTTTTACATTTGGTAACCTAGTCCATATGCGTAAATTACTACATCGTTTTATCACGTTAAACGCATTTTCTCGACAAGAAAAGCACAATGTCATCAAAAACATCCAAAAAAAAAAAAAAGGATCTATTCAACAAGTCTGCGACACATCCTTAAGAGTTACGTGTTTTCACCCAATTTCAATGTGTAATTTCACCAGTTCTGATCATTGTTTAGCTTGTTGGTAGCTTGGTCAAAATGCCAGACACAGTGAATCGTTTTTATTGCTTTAAACGCATTTTCTCCTCAAGAGAAACATGATTTCATTAAAAACATTATAGTTTAAAAATACCTGATGTACATGTCTGCAAACACTCAGAGTCTTAAAAGAGGTTTTTCACCCATGTGTTTTTTGTTGAGACACCTTCTATTTTAAGGTTCTGTGCGTTTTCAGACACGTACAATATGTATTTTTGCCGTTTCTGATGAAATCCCTCCTTTTAAACGCAGTTTCTCACGGAAAATGTGTTTCTCGCCATGGCAAAATTACTTTTTAAAAAAGCGCATGTTCAGGTCGAGAAAATGTGTTTTGAACAATAAAAACGACTCCCGGCCTTATTAGTTCACATTTTTTACATTTGGTAACCTAGTCCATATGCGTAAATTACTACATCGTTTTATCGCGTTAAACGCATTTTCTCGACAAGAAAAGCACAATGTCATCAAAAACATCCAAAACAACAAAAAAAAAGGATCTATTCAACAAGTCTGCGACACATCCTTAAGAGTTACGTGTTTTCACCCAATTTCAATGTGTAATTTCACCAGTTCTGATCATTGTTTAGCTTGTTGGTAGCTTGGTCAAAATGCCAGACACAGTGAATCGTTTTTATTGCTTTAAACGCATTTTCTCCTCAAGAGAAACACGATTTCATTAAAAACGTTATACTTTGAAAATACCTGATGTCCATGTCTGCAAACACAGAAGAGTCATAAAATAGGTTTTTCACCCATGTGTTTTTTGGTGAGACACCTTCTATTTCAAGGTTCTGTGCGTTTTCAGACACGTACAATATGTATTTTTGGCGTTTCTGATGAAATCCCTCCTTTTAAATGCAGTTTCTCACAGGAAATGAGTTTCTCGCCATGGCAAAATTTCTTTTTAAAAAAACGCATGTTCAGGTCGAGAAAATGTTTTAAACAATAAAAACGACTCCCGGCCTTATTAGTTCACATTTTTTACATTTGGTAACCTAGTCCATATGCGTAAATTACTACATCGTTTTATCGCATTAAACGCATTTTTTCGACAAGAAAAGCACAATGTCATCAAAAACATCCAAAACAACAAAAAAGGGTCTATTCAACAAGTCTGCTACACATTCTTTAGAGTTACCTGTTTTCACCCAATTTCAATGTGTAATTTCAACAGTTCTGATCATTGTTTAGCTTGTTGGTAGCTTGGTCAAAATGCCAGACACAGTGAGTCGTTTTTATTGCTTTAAACGCATTTTCTCCTCAAGAGAAACATGATTTCATTAAAATCATTATAGTTTAAAAATACCTGATGTACATGTCTGCAAACACTCAGAGTCTTAAAAGAGGTTTTTCACCCATGTGTTTTTTGTTGAGACACCTTCTATTTCAAGGTTCTGTGCGTTTTCAGACACGTACAATATGTATTTTTGCCGTTTCTGATGAAATCCCCCCTTTTAAACGCAGTTTCTCACGGAAAATGTGTTTCTCGCCATGGCAAAATTACTTTTTAAAAAAACGCATGTTCAGGTCGAGAAAATGTGTTTTAAACAATAAAAACGACTCCCGGCCTTATTAGTTCACATTTTTTACATTTGGTAACCTAGTCCATATGCGTAAATTACTACATCGTTTTATCGCGTTAAACGCATTTTCTCGACAAGAAAAGCACAATGTCATCAAAAACATCCAAAACAACAAAAAAAAGGATCTATTCAACAAGTCTGCGACACATCCTTAAGAGTTACGTGTTTTCACCCAATTTCAATGTGTAATTTCACCAGTTCTGATCATTGTTTAGCTTGTTGGTAGCTTGGTCAAAATGCCAGACACAGTTAATCGTTTTTATTGCTTTAAACGCATTTTCTCCTCAAGAGAAACACGATTTCATTAAAAGGTTATACTTTGAAAATACCTGATGTCCATGTCTGCAAACACACAAGAGTCATAAAATAGGTTTTTCACCCATGTGTTTTTTGGTGAGACACCTTCTATTTCAAGGTTCTGTGCATTTTCAGACACGTACAATATGTATTTTTGGCGTTTCTGATGAAATCCCTCCTTTTAAATGCAGTTTCTCACAGGAAATGAGTTTCTCGCCATGGCAAAATTACTTTTTAAAAAACGCATGTTCAGGTCGAGAAAATGTTTTAAACAATAAAAACGACTCCCGGCCTTATTAGTTCACATTTTTTACATTTGGTAACCTAGTCCATATGCGTAAATTACTACATCGTTTTATCGCATTAAACGCATTTTTTCGACAAGAAAAGCACAATTTCATCAAAAACATCCAAAACAACAAAAAAAGGATCTATTCAACAAGTCTGCTACACATTCTTTAGAGTTACCTGTTTTCACCCAATTTCAATGTGTAATTTCAACAGTTCTGATCATTGTTTAGCTTGTTGGTAGCTTGGTCAAAATGCCAGACACAGTGAGTCGTTTTTATTGCTTTAAACGCATTTTCTCCTCAAGAGAAACATGATTTCATTAAAATCATTATAGTTTAAAAATACCTGATGTACATGTCTGCAAACACTCAGAGTCTTAAAAGAGGTTTTTCACCCATGTGTTTTTTGTTGAGACACCTTCTATTTCAAGGTTCTGTGCGTTTTCAGACACGTACAATATGTATTTTTGCCGTTTCTGATGAAATCCCCCCTTTTAAACGCGGTTTCTCACGGAAAATGTGTTTCTCGCCATGGCAAAATTACTTTTTAAAAAAACGCATGTTCAGGTCGAGAAAATGTGTTTTAAACAATAAAAACGACTCCCGGCCTTATTAGTTCACATTTTTTACATTTGGTAACCTAGTCGATATGCGTAAATTACTACATCGTTTTATCGCGTTAAACGCATTTTCTCGACAAGAAAAGCACAATTTCAACAAAAACATTCAAAACAACAAAAAAAAGGATCTATTCAACAAGTCTGCAACACATCCTTAAGAGTTACGTGTTTTCACCCAATTTAAATGTGTAATTTCACCAGTTCTGATCATTGTTTAGCTTGTTGGTAGCTTGGTCAAAATGCCAGACACAGTGAATCGTTTTCATTGCTTTAAACGCATTTTCTCCTCAAGAGAAACATGATTTCATTAAAAACATTATAGTTTTAAAATACCTGATGTCCATGTCTGCAAACACTCAGAGTCTTAAAAGAGTTTTTTAACCCATGTGTTTTTTGGTGAGACACCTTCTATTTCAAGGTTCTGTGCGTTTTCAGACATGTACAATATGTATTTTTGCCGTTTCTGATGAAATCCCTCCTTTTAAATGCAGTTTCTCACAGAAAATGAGTTTCTCACAATGGCAAAATTACTTTTTTTAAAAGCGCATGTTCAGGTCGAGAAAATGTGTTTTAAACAATAAAAACGACTCCCGGCCTTATTAGTTCACATTTTTTACATTTGGTAACCTAGTCCATATGCGTAAATTACTACATCGTTTTATCGCGTTAAACGCATTTTCTCGATAAGAAAAGCACAATGTCATCAAAAACATCCAAAACAACAAAAAAAGGATCTATTCAACAAGTCTGCGACACATCCTTAAGAGTTACGTGTTTTCAGCCAATTTCAATGTGTAATTTCAACAGTTCTGATCATTGTTTAGCTTGTTGGTAGCTTGGTCAAAATGCCAGACACAGTTAATCGTTTTTATTGCTTTAAACGCATTTTCTCCTCAAGAGAAACATGATTTCATTAAAAACATTATAGTTTAAAAATACCTGATGTCCATGTCTGCAAACACTCAGAGTCTTAAGAGTTTTTTAACCCATGTGTTTTTTGGTGAGACACCTTCTATTTCAAGGTTCTGTGCGTTTTCAGACATGTACAATATGTATTTTTGCCATTTCTGATGAAATCCCTCCTTTTAAATGCAGTTTCTCACAGAAAATGAGTTTCTCACAATGGCAAAATTACTTTTTTTAAAAACGCATGTTCAGGTCGAGAAAATGTGTTTTAAACAATAAAAACGACTCCCAGCCTTATTAGTTCACATTTTTTACACTTGGTAACCTAGTCCATATGCGTAAATTACTACATCGTTTTATCGCGTTAAACGCATTTTCTCGACAAGAAAAGCACAATTTCAACAAAAACATTCAAAACAACAAAAAAAAGGATCTATTCAACAAGTCTGCAACACATCCTTAAGAGTTACGTGTTTTCACCCAATTTAAATGTGTAATTTCACCAGTTCTGATCATTGTTTAGCTTGTTGGTAGCTTGGTCAAAATGCCAGACACAGTGAATCGTTTTCATTGCTTTAAACGCATTTTCTCCTCAAGAGAAACATGATTTCATTAAAAACATTATAGTTTAAAAATACCTGATGTCCATGTCTGCAAACACTCAGAGTCTTAAAAGAGTTTTTTAACCCATGTGTTTTTTGGTGAGACACCTTCTATTTCAAGGTTCTGTGCGTTTTCAGACATGTACAATATGTATTTTTGCCATTTCTGATGAAATCCCTCCTTTTAAATGCAGTTTCTCACAGAAAATGAGTTTCTCACAATGGCAAAATTACTTTTTTTAAAAGCGCATGTTCAGGTCGAGAAAATGTGTTTTAAACAATAAAAACGACTCCCGGCCTTATTAGTTCACATTTTTTACATTTGGTAACCTAGTCCATATGCGTAAATTACTACATCGTTTTATCGCGTTAAACGCATTTTCTCGATAAGAAAAGCACAATGTCATCAAAAACATCCAAAACAACAAAAAAAGGATCTATTCAACAAGTCTGCGACACATCCTTAAGAGTTACGTGTTTTCAGCCAATTTCAACGTGTAATTTCAACAGTTCTGATCATTGTTTAGCTTGTTGGTAGCTTGGTCAAAATGCCAGACACAGTTAATCGTTTTTATTGCTTTAAACGCATTTTCTCCTCAAGAGAAACATGATTTCATTAAAAACATTATAGTTTAAAAATACCTGATGTCCATGTCTGCAAACACTCAGAGTCTTAAGAGTTTTTTAACCCATGTGTTTTTTGGTGAGACACCTTCTATTTCAAGGTTCTGTGCGTTTTCAGACATGTACAATATGTATTTTTGCCATTTCTGATGAAATCCCTCCTTTTAAATGCAGTTTCTCACAGAAAATGAGTTTCTCACAATGGCAAAATTACTTTTTTTAAAAACGCATGTTCAGGTCGAGAAAATGTGTTTTAAACAATAAAAACGACTCCCAGCCTTATTAGTTCACATTTTTTACACTTGGTTACCTAGTCCATATGCGTAAATTACTACATCGTTTTATCGCGTTAAACGCATTTTCTCGACAAGAAAAGCACAATTTCAACAAAAACATTCAAAACAACAAAAAAAAGGATCTATTCAACAAGTCTGCAACACATCCTTAAGAGTTACGTGTTTTCACCCAATTTCAATGTGTAATTTCACCAGTTCTGATCATTGTTTAGTTTGTTGGTAGCTTGGTCAAAATGCCAGACACAGTGAATCGTTTTCATTGCTTTAAACGCATTTTCTCCTCAAGAGAAACATGATTTCATTAAAAACATTATAGTTTAAAAATACCTGATGTCCATGTCTGCAAACACTCAGAGTCTTAAAAGAGTTTTTTAACCCATGTGTTTTTTGGTGAGACACCTTCTATTTCAAGGTTCTGTGCGTTTTCAGACATGTACAATATGTATTTTTGCCATTTCTGATGAAATCCCTCCTTTTAAATGCAGTTTCTCACAGAAAATGAGTTTCTCACAATGGCAAAATTACTTTTTTTAAAAACGCATGTTCAGGTCGAGAAAATGTGTTTTAAACAATAAAAACGACTCCCAGCCTTATTAGTTCACATTTTTTACACTTGGTAACCTAGTCCATATGCGTAAATTACTACATCGTTTTATCGCGTTAAACGCATTTTCTCGACAAGAAAAGCACAATTTCAACAAAAACATTCAAAACAACAAAAAAAAGGATCTATTCAACAAGTCTGCAACACATCCTTAAGAGTTACGTGTTTTCACCCAATTTAAATGTGTAATTTCACCAGTTCTGATCATTGTTTAGCTTGTTGGTAGCTTGGTCAAAATGCCAGACACAGTGAATCGTTTTTATTGCTTTAAACGCATTTTCTCCTCAAGAGAAACATGATTTCATTAAAAACATTATAGTTTAAAAATACCTGATGTCCATGTCTGCAAACACTCAGAGTCTTAAAAGAGTTTTTTAACCCATGTGTTTTTTGGTGAGACACCTTCTATTTCAAGGTTCTGTGCGTTTTCAGACATGTACAATATGTATTTTTGCCGTTTCTGATGAAATCCCTCCTTTTAAATGCAGTTTCTCACAGAAAATGAGTTTCTCACAATGGCAAAATTACTTTTTTTAAAAGCGCATGTTCAGGTCGAGAAAATGTGTTTTAAAAAATAAAAACGACTCGCGGCCTTATTAGTTCACATTTTTTACATTTGGTAACCTAGTCCATATGCGTAAATTACTACATCGTTTTATCGCGTTAAACGCATTTTCTCGATAAGAAAAGCACAATGTCATCAAAAACATCCAAAACAACAAAAAAAGGATCTATTCAACAAGTCTGCGACACATCCTTAAGAGTTACGTGTTTTCAGCCAATTTCAATGTGTAATTTCAACAGTTCTGATCATTGTTTAGCTTGTTGGTAGCTTGGTCAAAATGCCAGACACAGTTAATCGTTTTTATTGCTTTAAACGCATTTTCTCCTCAAGAGAAACATGATTTCATTAAAAACATTATAGTTTAAAAATACCTGATGTACATGTCTGCAAACACTCAGAGTCTTAAAAGAGGTTTTTCACCCATGTGTTTCTTGTTGAGACACCTTCTATTTCAAGGTTCTGTGCGTTTTCAGACACGTACAATATGTATTTTTGCCGTTTCTGATGAAATCCCTCCTTTTAAACGCAGTTTCTCACGGAAAATGTGTTTCTCGCCATGGCAAAATTACTTTTTAAAAAAACGCATGTTCAGGTCGAGAAAATTTGTTTTAAACAATAAAAACGACTCCCGGCCTTATTAGTTCACATTTTTTACATTTGGTAACCTAGTCCATATGCGTAAATTACTACATCGTTTTATCGCGTTAAACGCATTTTCTCGACAAGAAAAGCACAATGTCATCAAAAACATCCAAAACAAAAAAAAAAAGGATCTATTCAACAAGTCTGCGACACATCCTTAAGAGTTAAGTGTTTTCACCCAATTTCAATGTGTAATTTCAACAGTTCTGATCATTGTTTAGCTTGTTGGTAGCTTGGTCAAAATGCCAGACACAGTGAATCGTTTTTATTGCTTTAAACGCATTTTCTCCTCAAGAGAAACATGATTTCATTAAAAACATTATAGTTTAAAAATACCTGATGTACATGTCTGCAAACCCTCAGAGTCTTAAAAGAGGTTTTCACCCATGTGTTTTTTGTTGAGACACCTTCTATTTCAAGGTTCTGTGCGTTTTCAGACACGTACAATATGTATTTTTGCCGTTTCTGATGAAATCCCTCCTTTTAAACGCAGTTTCTCACGGAAAATGTGTTTCTCGCCATGGCAAAATTACTTTTTAAAAAAACGCATGTTCAGGTCGGGAAAATGTGTTTTAAACAATAAAAACGACTCCCGGCCTTATTAGTTCACATTTTTTACATTTGGTAACCTAGTCCATATGCGTAAATTACTACATCGTTTTATCGCATTAAACGCATTTTTTCGACAAGAAAAGCACAATTTCATCAAAAACACCCAAAACAACAAAAAAAGGATCTATTCAACAAGTCTGCTACACATTCTTTAGAGTTACCTGTTTTCACCCAATTTCAATGTGTAATTTCAACAGTTTTGATCATTGTTTAGCTTGTTGGTAGCTTGGTCAAAATGCCAGACACAGTGAGTCGTTTTTATTGCTTTAAACGCATTTTCTCCTCAAGAGAAACATGATTTCATTAAAATCATTATAGTTTTAAAATACCTGATGTACATGTCTGCAAACACTCAGAGTCTTAAAAGAGGTTTTTCACCCATGTGTTTTTTGTTGAGACACCTTCTATTTCAAGGTTCTGTGCGTTTTCAGACACGTACAATATGTATTTTTGCCGTTTCTGATGAAATCCCCCCTTTTAAACGCAGTTTCTCACGGAAAATGTGTTTCTCGCCATGGCAAAATTACTTTTTAAAAAAACGCATGTTCAGGTCGAGAAAATGTGTTTTAAACAATAAAAACGACTCCCGGCCTTATTAGTTCACATTTTTTACATTTGGTAACCTAGTCCATATGCGTAAATTACTACATCGTTTTATCGCGTTAAACGCATTTTCTCGACAAGAAAAGCACAATGTCATCAAAAACATCCAAAACAACAAAAAAAAGGATCTATTCAACAAGTCTGCGACACATCCTTAAGAGTTACGTGTTTTCACCCAATTTCAATGTGTAATTTCACCAGTTCTGATCATTGTTTAGCTTGTTGGTAGCTTGGTCAAAATGCCAGACACAGTTAATCGTTTTTATTGCTTTAAACGCATTTTCTCCTCAAGAGAAACACGATTTCATTAAAAACGTTATACTTTGAAAATACCTGATGTCCATGTCTGCAAACACACAAGAGTCATAAAATAGGTTTTTCACCCATGTGTTTTTTGGTGAGACACCTTCTACTTCAAGGTTCTGTGCGTTTTCAGACACGTACAATATGTATTTTTGGCGTTTCTGATGAAATCCCTCCTTTTAAATGCAGTTTCTCACAGGAAATGAGTTTCTCGCCATGGCAAAATTACTTTTTAAAAAACGCATGTTCAGGTCGAGAAAATGTTTTAAACAATAAAAACGACTCCCGGCCTTATTAGTTCACATTTTTTACATTTGGTAACCTAGTCCATATGCGTAAATTACTACATCGTTTTATCGCGTTAAACGCATTTTCTCGACACGAAAAGCACAATGTCATCAAAAACATCCAAAACAACAAAAAAAAGGATCTATTCAACAAGTCTGCGACACATCCTTAAGAGTTACGTGTTTTCACCCAATTTCAATGTGTAATTTCAACAGTTCTGATCATTGTTTAGCTTGTTGGTAGCTTGGTCAAAATGCCAGACACAGTGAATCGTTTTTATTGCTTTAAACGCATTTTCTCCTCAAGAGAAACATGATTTCATTAAAAACATTATAGTTTAAAAATACCTGATGTACATGTCTGCAAACACTCAAGAGTCTTAAAAGAGGTTTTTCACCCATGTGTTTTTTGTTGAGACACCTTCTATTTCAAGGTTCTGTGCGTTTTCAGACACGTACAATGTGTATTTTTGCCGTTTCTGATGAAATCCCTCCTTTTAAACGCAGTTTCTCACGGAAAATGTGTTTCTCGCCATGGCAAAATTACTTTTTAAAAGAACGCATGTTCAGGTCGAGAAAATGTGTTTTAAACAATAAAAACGACTCCCGGCCTTATTAGTTCACATTTTTTACATTTGGTAACCTAGTCGATATGCGTGAATTACTACATCGTTTTATCACGTTAAACGCATTTTCTCGACAAGAAAAGCACAATGTCATAAAAAACATCCAAAACAACAAAAAAAGGATCTATTCAACAAAGTCTGCTACACATCCTTTAGAGTTACGTGTTTTCACCCAATTTCAATGTGTAATTTCACCAGTTCTGATCATTGTTTAGCTTGTTGGTAGCTTGGTCAAAATGCCAGACACAGTGAATCGTTTTTATTGCTTTAAACGCATTTTCTCCTCAAGAGAAACATGATTTCATTAAAAACATTATAGTTTAAAAATACCTGATGTACATGTCTGCAAACACTCAGAGTCTTAAAAGAGGTTTTTCACCCATGTGTTTTTTGTTGAGACTCCTTCTATTTCAAGGTTCTGTGCGTTTTCAGACACGTACAATATGTATTTTTGCCGTTTCTGATGAAATCCCTCCTTTTAAACGCAGTTTCTCACGGAAAATGTGTTTCTCGCCATGGCAAAATTACTTTTTAAAAAAACGCATGTTCAGGTCGAGAAAATGTGTTTTAAACAATAAAAACGACTCCCGGCCTTATTAGTTCACATTTTTTACATTTGGTAACCTAGTCCATATGCGTAAATTACTACATCGTTTTATCGCATTAAACGCATTTTTTCGACAAGAAAAGCACAATTTCATCAAAAACACCCAAAACAACAAAAAAAGGATCTATTCAACAAGTCTGCTACACATTCTTTAGAGTTACCTGTTTTCACCCAATTTCAATGTGTAATTTCAACAGTTTTGATCATTGTTTAGCTTGTTGGTAGCTTGGTCAAAATGCCAGACACAGTGAGTCGTTTTTATTGCTTTAAACGCATTTTCTCCTCAAGAGAAACATGATTTCATTAAAATCATTATAGTTTTAAAATACCTGATGTACATGTCTGCAAACACTCAGAGTCTTAAAAGAGGTTTTTCACCCATGTGTTTTTTGTTGAGACACCTTCTATTTCAAGGTTCTGTGCGTTTTCAGACACGTACAATATGTATTTTTGCCGTTTCTGATGAAATCCCCCCTTTTAAACGCAGTTTCTCACGGAAAATGTGTTTCTCGCCATGGCAAAATTACTTTTTAAAAAAACGCATGTTCAGGTCGAGAAAATGTGTTTTAAACAATAAAAACGACTCCCGGCCTTATTAGTTCACATTTTTTACATTTGGTAACCTAGTCCATATGCGTAAATTACTACATCGTTTTATCGCGTTAAACGCATTTTCTCGACAAGAAAAGCACAATGTCATCAAAAACATCCAAAACAACAAAAAAAAGGATCTATTCAACAAGTCTGCGACACATCCTTAAGAGTTACGTGTTTTCACCCAATTTCAATGTGTAATTTCACCAGTTCTGATCATTGTTTAGCTTGTTGGTAGCTTGGTCAAAATGCCAGACACAGTTAATCGTTTTTATTGCTTTAAACGCATTTTCTCCTCAAGAGAAACACGATTTCATTAAAAACGTTATACTTTGAAAATACCTGATGTCCATGTCTGCAAACACACAAGAGTCATAAAATAGGTTTTTCACCCATGTGTTTTTTGGTGAGACACCTTCTACTTCAAGGTTCTGTGCGTTTTCAGACACGTACAATATGTATTTTTGGCGTTTCTGATGAAATCCCTCCTTTTAAATGCAGTTTCTCACAGGAAATGAGTTTCTCGCCATGGCAAAATTACTTTTTAAAAAACGCATGTTCAGGTCGAGAAAATGTTTTAAACAATAAAAACGACTCCCGGCCTTATTAGTTCACATTTTTTACATTTGGTAACCTAGTCCATATGCGTAAATTACTACATCGTTTTATCGCGTTAAACGCATTTTCTCGACACGAAAAGCACAATGTCATCAAAAACATCCAAAACAACAAAAAAAAGGATCTATTCAACAAGTCTGCGACACATCCTTAAGAGTTACGTGTTTTCACCCAATTTCAATGTGTAATTTCACCAGTTCTGATCATTGTTTAGCTTGTTGGTAGCTTGGTCAAAATGCCAGACACAGTGAATCGTTTTTATTGCTTTAAACGCATTTTCTCCTCAAGAGAAACATGATTTCATTAAAAACATTATAGTTTAAAAATACCTGATGTACATGTCTGCAAACACTCAAGAGTCTTAAAAGAGGTTTTTCACCCATGTGTTTTTTGTTGAGACACCTTCTATTTCAAGGTTCTGTGCGTTTTCAGACACGTACAATGTGTATTTTTGCCGTTTCTGATGAAATCCCTCCTTTTAAACGCAGTTTCTCACGGAAAATGTGTTTCTCGCCATGGCAAAATTACTTTTTAAAAGAACGCATGTTCAGGTCGAGAAAATGTGTTTTAAACAATAAAAACGACTCCCGGCCTTATTAGTTCACATTTTTTACATTTGGTAACCTAGTCGATATGCGTGAATTACTACATCGTTTTATCACGTTAAACGCATTTTCTCGACAAGAAAAGCACAATGTCATAAAAAACATCCAAAACAACAAAAAAAGGATCTATTCAACAAAGTCTGCTACACATCCTTTAGAGTTACGTGTTTTCACCCAATTTCAATGTGTAATTTCACCAGTTCTGATCATTGTTTAGCTTGTTGGTAGCTTGGTCAAAATGCCAGACACAGTGAATCGTTTTTATTGCTTTAAACGCATTTTCTCCTCAAGAGAAACATGATTTCATTAAAAACATTATAGTTTAAAAATACCTGATGTACATGTCTGCAAACACTCAGAGTCTTAAAAGAGGTTTTTCACCCATGTGTTTTTTGTTGAGACTCCTTCTATTTCAAGGTTCTGTGCGTTTTCAGACACGTACAATATGTGTTTTTGCCGTTTCTGATGAAATCCCTCCTTTTAAACGCAGTTTCTCACGGAAAATGTGTTTCTCGCCATGGCAAAATTACTTTTTAAAAAAGCGCATGTTCAGGTCGAGAAAATGTGTTTTAAACAATAAAAACGACTCCCGGCCTTATTAGTTCACATTTTTTACATTTGGTAACCTAGTCCATATGCGTAAATTACTACATCGTTTTATCACGTTAAACGCATTTTCTCGACAAGAAAAGCACAATGTCATCAAAAACATCCAAAAAAAAAAAAAAAGGATCTATTCAACAAGTCTGCGACACATCCTTAAGAGTTACGTGTTTTCACCCAATTTCAATGTGTAATTTCACCAGTTCTGATCATTGTTTAGCTTGTTGGTAGCTTGGTCAAAATGCCAGACACAGTGAATCGTTTTTATTGCTTTAAACGCATTTTCTCCTCAAGAGAAACATGATTTCATTAAAAACATTATAGTTTAAAAATACCTGATGTACATGTCTGCAAACACTCAGAGTCTTAAAAGAGGTTTTTCACCCATGTGTTTTTTGTTGAGACACCTTCTATTTTAAGGTTCTGTGCGTTTTCAGACACGTACAATATGTATTTTTGCCGTTTCTGATGAAATCCCTCCTTTTAAACGCAGTTTCTCACGGAAAATGTGTTTCTCGCCATGGCAAAATTACTTTTTAAAAAAGCGCATGTTCAGGTCGAGAAAATGTGTTTTGAACAATAAAAACGACTCCCGGCCTTATTAGTTCACATTTTTTACATTTGGTAACCTAGTCCATATGCGTAAATTACTACATCGTTTTATCGCGTTAAACGCATTTTCTCGACAAGAAAAGCACAATGTCATCAAAAACATCCAAAACAACAAAAAAAAAGGATCTATTCAACAAGTCTGCGACACATCCTTAAGAGTTACGTGTTTTCACCCAATTTCAATGTGTAATTTCACCAGTTCTGATCATTGTTTAGCTTGTTGGTAGCTTGGTCAAAATGCCAGACACAGTGAATCGTTTTTATTGCTTTAAACGCATTTTCTCCTCAAGAGAAACACGATTTCATTAAAAACGTTATACTTTGAAAATACCTGATGTCCATGTCTGCAAACACAGAAGAGTCATAAAATAGGTTTTTCACCCATGTGTTTTTTGGTGAGACACCTTCTATTTCAAGGTTCTGTGCGTTTTCAGACACGTACAATATGTATTTTTGGCGTTTCTGATGAAATCCCTCCTTTTAAATGCAGTTTCTCACAGGAAATGAGTTTCTCGCCATGGCAAAATTTCTTTTTAAAAAAACGCATGTTCAGGTCGAGAAAATGTTTTAAACAATAAAAACGACTCCCGGCCTTATTAGTTCACATTTTTTACATTTGGTAACCTAGTCCATATGCGTAAATTACTACATCGTTTTATCGCATTAAACGCATTTTTTCGACAAGAAAAGCACAATGTCATCAAAAACATCCAAAACAACAAAAAAGGGTCTATTCAACAAGTCTGCTACACATTCTTTAGAGTTACCTGTTTTCACCCAATTTCAATGTGTAATTTCAACAGTTCTGATCATTGTTTAGCTTGTTGGTAGCTTGGTCAAAATGCCAGACACAGTGAGTCGTTTTTATTGCTTTAAACGCATTTTCTCCTCAAGAGAAACATGATTTCATTAAAATCATTATAGTTTAAAAATACCTGATGTACATGTCTGCAAACACTCAGAGTCTTAAAAGAGGTTTTTCACCCATGTGTTTTTTGTTGAGACACCTTCTATTTCAAGGTTCTGTGCGTTTTCAGACACGTACAATATGTATTTTTGCCGTTTCTGATGAAATCCCCCCTTTTAAACGCAGTTTCTCACGGAAAATGTGTTTCTCGCCATGGCAAAATTACTTTTTAAAAAAACGCATGTTCAGGTCGAGAAAATGTGTTTTAAACAATAAAAACGACTCCCGGCCTTATTAGTTCACATTTTTTACATTTGGTAACCTAGTCCATATGCGTAAATTACTACATCGTTTTATCGCGTTAAACGCATTTTCTCGACAAGAAAAGCACAATGTCATCAAAAACATCCAAAACAACAAAAAAAAGGATCTATTCAACAAGTCTGCGACACATCCTTAAGAGTTACGTGTTTTCACCCAATTTCAATGTGTAATTTCACCAGTTCTGATCATTGTTTAGCTTGTTGGTAGCTTGGTCAAAATGCCAGACACAGTTAATCGTTTTTATTGCTTTAAACGCATTTTCTCCTCAAGAGAAACACGATTTCATTAAAAGGTTATACTTTGAAAATACCTGATGTCCATGTCTGCAAACACACAAGAGTCATAAAATAGGTTTTTCACCCATGTGTTTTTTGGTGAGACACCTTCTATTTCAAGGTTCTGTGCATTTTCAGACACGTACAATATGTATTTTTGGCGTTTCTGATGAAATCCCTCCTTTTAAATGCAGTTTCTCACAGGAAATGAGTTTCTCGCCATGGCAAAATTACTTTTTAAAAAACGCATGTTCAGGTCGAGAAAATGTTTTAAACAATAAAAACGACTCCCGGCCTTATTAGTTCACATTTTTTACATTTGGTAACCTAGTCCATATGCGTAAATTACTACATCGTTTTATCGCATTAAACGCATTTTTTCGACAAGAAAAGCACAATTTCATCAAAAACATCCAAAACAACAAAAAAAGGATCTATTCAACAAGTCTGCTACACATTCTTTAGAGTTACCTGTTTTCACCCAATTTCAATGTGTAATTTCAACAGTTCTGATCATTGTTTAGCTTGTTGGTAGCTTGGTCAAAATGCCAGACACAGTGAGTCGTTTTTATTGCTTTAAACGCATTTTCTCCTCAAGAGAAACATGATTTCATTAAAATCATTATAGTTTAAAAATACCTGATGTACATGTCTGCAAACACTCAGAGTCTTAAAAGAGGTTTTTCACCCATGTGTTTTTTGTTGAGACACCTTCTATTTCAAGGTTCTGTGCGTTTTCAGACACGTACAATATGTATTTTTGCCGTTTCTGATGAAATCCCCCCTTTTAAACGCGGTTTCTCACGGAAAATGTGTTTCTCGCCATGGCAAAATTACTTTTTAAAAAAACGCATGTTCAGGTCGAGAAAATGTGTTTTAAACAATAAAAACGACTCCCGGCCTTATTAGTTCACATTTTTTACATTTGGTAACCTAGTCGATATGCGTAAATTACTACATCGTTTTATCGCGTTAAACGCATTTTCTCGACAAGAAAAGCACAATGTCATCAAAAACATCCAAAACAACAAAAAAAAGGATCTATTCAACAAGTCTGCGACACATCCGTAAGAGTTACGTGTTTTCACCCAATTTCAATGTGTAATTTCACCACTTCTGATCATTGTTTAGCTTGTTGGTAGCTTGGTCAAAATGCCAGACACAGTGAATCGTTTTTATTGCTTTAAACGCATTTTCTCCTCAAGAGAAACACGATTTCATTAAAAACGTTATACTTTGAAAATACCTGATGTCCATGTCTGCAAACACACAAGAGTCATAAAATAGGTTTTTCACCCATGTGTTGTGAGACACCTTCTATTTCAAGGTTCTGTGCGTTTTCAGACACGTACAATATGTATTTTTGGCGTTTCTGATGAAATCCCTCCTTTTAAATGCAGTTTCTCACAGGAAATGAGTTTCTCGCCATGGCAAAATTACTTTTTAAAAAAACGCATGTTCAGGTCGAGAAAATGTTTTAAACAATAAAAACGACTCCCGGCCTTTTTAGTTCACATTTTTTACATTTGGTAACCTAGTCCATATGCGTAAATTACTACATCGTTTTATCGCGTTAAACGCATTTTCTCGACACGAAAAGCACAATGTCATCAAAAACATCCAAAACAACAAAAAAAAAGGATCTATTCAACAAGTCTGCGACACATCCTTAAGAGTTACGTGTTTTCACCCAATTTCAATGTGTAATTTCACCAGTTCTGATCATTGTTTAGCTTGTTGGTAGCTTGGTCAAAATGCCAGACACAGTGAATCGTTTTTATTGCTTTAAACGCATTTTCTCCTCAAGAGAAACATGATTTCATTAAAAACATTATAGTTTAAAAATACCTGATGTACATGTCTGCAAACACTCAAGAGTCTTAAAAGAGGTTTTTCACCCATGTGTTTTTTGTTGAGACACCTTCTATTTCAAGGTTCTGTGCGTTTTCAGACACGTACAATATGTATTTTTGCCGTTTCTGATGAAATCCCTCCTTTTAAACGCAGTTTCTCACGGAAAATGTGTTTCTCGCCATGGCAAAATTACTTTTTAAAAAAGCGCATGTTCAGGTCGAGAAAATGTGTTTTAAACAATAAAAACGACTCCCGGCCTTATTAGTTCACATTTTTTACATTTGGTAACCTAGTCCATATGCGTAAATTACTACATCGTTTTATCGCGTTAAACGCATTTTCTCGACAAGAAAAGCACAATGTCATCAAAAACATCCAAAACAACAAAAAAAAGGATCTATTCAACAAGTCTGCGACACATCCTTAAGAGTTACGTGTTTTCACCCAATTTCAATGTGTAATTTCACCAGTTCTGATCATTGTTTAGCTTGTTGGTAGCTTGGTCAAAATGCCAGACACAGTGAATCGTTTTTATTGCTTTAAACGCATTTTCTCCTCAAGAGAAACACGATTTCATTAAAAACGTTATACTTTGAAAATACCTGATGTCCATGTCTGCAAACACACAAGAGTCATAAAATAGGTTTTTCACCCATGTGTTTTTTGGTGAGACACCTTCTATTTCAAGGTTCTGTGCGTTTTCAGACACGTACAATATGTATTTTTGGCGTTTCTGATGAAATCCCTCCTTTTAAATGCAGTTTCTCACAGGAAATGAGTTTCTCGCCATGGCAAAATTACTTTTTAAAAAAACGCATGTTCAGGTCGAGAAAATGTTTTAAACAATAAAAACGACTCCCGGCCTTATTAGTTCACATTTTTTACATTTGGTAACCTAGTCCATATGCGTAAATTACTACATCGTTTTATCGCATTAAACGCATTTTTTCGACAAGAAAAGCACAATTTCATCAAAAACATCCAAAACAACAAAAAAAGGATCTATTCAACAAGTCTGCTACACATTCTTTAGAGTTACCTGTTTTCACCCAATTTCAATGTGTAATTTCAACAGTTCTGATCATTGTTTAGCTTGTTGGTAGCTTGGTCAAAATGCCAGACACAGTGAGTCGTTTTTATTGCTTTAAACGCATTTTCTCCTCAAGAGAAACATGATTTCATTAAAATCATTATAGTTTAAAAATACCTGATGTACATGTCTGCAAACACTCAGTCTTAAAAGAGGTTTTTCACCCATGTGTTTTTTGTTGAGACACCTTCTATTTCAAGGTTCTGTGCGTTTTCAGACACGTACAATATGTATTTTTGCCGTTTCTGATGAAATCCCCCCTTTTAAACGCAGTTTCTCACGGAAAATGTGTTTCTCGCCATGGCAAAATTACTTTTTAAAAAAACGCATGTTCAGGTCGAGAAAATGTGTTTTAAACAATAAAAACGACTCCCGGCCTTATTAGTTCACATTTTTTACATTTGGTAACCTAGTCGATATGCGTAAATTACTACATCGTTTTATCGCGTTAAACGCATTTTCTCGACAAGAAAAGCACAATGTCATCAAAAACATCCAAAACAACAAAAAAAAGGATCTATTCAACAAGTCTGCGACACATCCGTAAGAGTTACGTGTTTTCACCCAATTTCAATGTGTAATTTCACCACTTCTGATCATTGTTTAGCTTGTTGGTAGCTTGGTCAAAATGCCAGACACAGTGAATCGTTTTTATTGCTTTAAACGCATTTTCTCCTCAAGAGAAACACGATTTCATTAAAAACGTTATACTTTGAAAATACCTGATGTCCATGTCTGCAAACACACAAGAGTCATAAAATAGGTTTTTCACCCATGTGTTGTGAGACACCTTCTATTTCAAGGTTCTGTGCGTTTTCAGACACGTACAATATGTATTTTTGGCGTTTCTGATGAAATCCCTCCTTTTAAATGCAGTTTCTCACAGGAAATGAGTTTCTCGCCATGGCAAAATTACTTTTTAAAAAAACGCATGTTCAGGTCGAGAAAATGTTTTAAACAATAAAAACGACTCCCGGCCTTTTTAGTTCACATTTTTTACATTTGGTAACCTAGTCCATATGCGTAAATTACTACATCGTTTTATCGCGTTAAACGCATTTTCTCGACACGAAAAGCACAATGTCATCAAAAACATCCAAAACAACAAAAAAAAAGGATCTATTCAACAAGTCTGCGACACATCCTTAAGAGTTACGTGTTTTCACCCAATTTCAATGTGTAATTTCACCAGTTCTGATCATTGTTTAGCTTGTTGGTAGCTTGGTCAAAATGCCAGACACAGTGAATCGTTTTTATTGCTTTAAACGCATTTTCTCCTCAAGAGAAACATGATTTCATTAAAAACATTATAGTTTAAAAATACCTGATGTACATGTCTGCAAACACTCAAGTCTTAAAAGAGGTTTTTCACCCATGTGTTTTTTGTTGAGACACCTTCTATTTCAAGGTTCTGTGCGTTTTCAGACACGTACAATATGTATTTTTGCCGTTTCTGATGAAATCCCTCCTTTTAAACGCAGTTTCTCACGAAAAATGTGTTTCTCGCCATGGCAAAATTACTTTTTAAAAAAGCGCATGTTCAGGTCGAGAAAATGTGTTTTAAACAATAAAAACGACTCCCGGCCTTATTAGTTCACATTTTTTACATTTGGTAACCTAGTCCATATGCGTAAATTACTACATCGTTTTATCGCGTTAAACGCATTTTCTCGACAAGAAAAGCACAATGTCATAAAAAACATCCAAAACAACAAAAAAAAGGATCTATTCAACAAGTCTGCGACACATCCTTAAGAGTTACGTGTTTTCACCCAATTTCAATGTGTAATTTCACCAGTTCTGATCATTGTTTAGCTTGTTGGTAGCTTGGTCAAAATGCCAGACACAGTGAATCGTTTTTATTGCTTTAAACGCATTTTCTCCTCAAGAGAAACATGATTTCATTAAAAACATTATAGTTTAAAAATACCTGATGTACATGTCTGCAAACACTCAAGAGTCTTAAAAGAGGTTTTTCACCCATGTGTTTTTTGTTGAGACACCTTCTATTTCAAGGTTCTGTGCGTTTTCAGACACGTACAATGTGTATTTTTGCCGTTTCTGATGAAATCCCTCCTTTTAAACGCAGTTTCTCACGGAAAATGTGTTTCTCGCCATGGCAAAATTACTTTTTAAAAAAACGCATGTTCAGGTCGAGAAAATGTGTTTTAAACAATAAAAACGACTCCCGGCCTTATTAGTTCACATTTTTTACATTTGGTAACCTAGTCGATAAGCGTAAATTACTACATCGTTTTATCACGTTAAACGCATTTTCTCGACAAGAAAAGCACAATTTCATCAAAAACATCCAAAACAACAAAAAAAGGATCTATTCAACAAAATCTGCTACACATCCTTTAGAGTTACGTGTTTTCACCCAATTTCAATGTGTAATTTCACCAGTTCTGATCATTGTTTAGCTTGTTGGTAGCTTGGTCAAAATGCCAGACACAGTGAATCGTTTTTATTGCTTTAAACGCATTTTCTCCTCAAGAGAAACATGATTTCATTAAAAACATTATAGTTTAAAAATACCTGATGTACATGTCTGCAAACACTCAGAGTCTTAAAAGAGGTTTTTCACCCATGTGTTTTTTGTTGAGACACCTTCTATTTCAAGGTTCTGTGCGTTTTCAGACACGTATAATATGTATTTTTGCCGTTTCTGATGAAATCCCTCCTTTTAAACGCAGTTTCTCACGGAAAATGTGTTTCTCGCCATGGCAAAATTACTTTTTAAAAAAGCGCATGTTCAGGTCGAGAAAATGTGTTTTAAACAATAAAAACGACTCCCGGCCTTATTAGTTCACATTTTTTACATTTGGTAACCTAGTCCATATGCGTAAATTACTACATCGTTTTATCGCGTTAAACGCATTTTCTCGACAAGAAAAGCACAATGTCATCAAAAACATCCAAAACAACAAAAAAAAGGATCTATTCAACAAGTCTGCGACACATCCTTAAGAGTTACGTGTTTTCACCCAATTTCAATGTGTAATTTCACCAGTTCTGATCATTGTTTAGCTTGTTGGTAGCTTGGTCAAAATGCCAGACACAGTTAATCGTTTTTATTGCTTTAAACGCATTTTCTCCTCAAGAGAAACATGATTTCATTAAAAACGTTATGCTTTGAAAATACCTGATGTCCATGTCTGCAAACACACAAGAGTCATAAAATAGGTTTTTCACCCATGTGTTTTTTGGTGAGACACCTTCTATTTCAGGGTTCTGTGCGTTTTCAGACACGTACAATATGTATTTTTGGCGTTTCTGATGAAATCCCTCCTTTTAAATGCAGTTTCTCACAGGAAATGAGTTTCTCGCCATGGCAAAATTACTTTTTAAAAAAACGCATGTTCAGGTCGAGAAAATGTTTTAAACAATAAAAACGACTCCCGGCCTTATTAGTTCACATTTTTTACATTTGGTAACCTAGTCCATATGCGTAAATTACTACATCGTTTTATCGCGTTAAACGCATTTTCTCGACACGAAAAGCACAATGTCATCAAAAACATCCAAAACAACAAAAAAAAAGGATCTATTCAACAAGTCTGCGACACATCCTTAAGAGTTACGTGTTTTCACCCAATTTCAATGTGTAATTTCAACAGTTCTGATCATTGTTTAGCTTGTTGGTAGCTTGGTCAAAATGCCAGACACAGTGAATCGTTTTTATTGCTTTAAACGCATTTTCTCCTCAAGAGAAACATGATTTCATTAAAAACATTATAGTTTAAAAATACCTGATGTACATGTCTGCAAACACTCAAGAGTCTTAAAAGAGGTTTTTCACCCATGTGTTTTTTGTTGAGACACCTTCTATTTCAAGGTTCTGTGCGTTTTCAGACACGTACAATGTGTGTTTTTGCCGTTTCTGATGAAATCCCTCCTTTTAAACGCAGTTTCTCACGGAAAATGTGTTTCTCGCCATGGCAAAATTACTTTTTAAAAAAACGCATGTTCAGGTCGAGAAAATGTGTTTTAAACAATAAAAACGACTCCCGGCCTTATTAGTTCACATTTTTTACATTTGGTAACCTAGTCGATAAGCGTAAATTACTACATCGTTTTATCACGTTAAACGCATTTTCTCGACAAGAAAAGCACAATTTCATCAAAAACATCCAAAACAACAAAAAAAGGATCTATTCAACAAAATCTGCTACACATCCTTTAGAGTTACGTGTTTTCACCCAATTTCAATGTGTAATTTCACCAGTTCTGATCATTGTTTAGCTTGTTGGTAGCTTGGTCAAAATGCCAGACACAGTGAATCGTTTTTATTGCTTTAAACGCATTTTCTCCTCAAGAGAAACATGATTTCATTAAAAACATTATAGTTTAAAAATACCTGATGTACATGTCTGCAAACACTCAGAGTCTTAAAAGAGGTTTTTCACCCATGTGTTTTTTGTTGAGACACCTTCTATTTCAAGGTTCTGTGCGTTTTCAGACACGTACAATATGTATTTTTGCCGTTTCTGATGAAATCCCTCCTTTTAAACGCAGTTTCTCACGGAAAATGTGTTTCTCGCCATGGCAAAATTACTTTTTAAAAAAGCGCATGTTCAGGTCGAGAAAATGTGTTTTAAACAATAAAAACGACTCCCGGCCTTATTAGTTCACATTTTTTACATTTGGTAACCTAGTCCATATGCGTAAATTACTACATCGTTTTATCGCGTTAAACGCATTTTCTCGACAAGAAAAGCACAATGTCATCAAAAACATCCAAAACAACAAAAAAAAGGATCTATTCAACAAGTCTGCGACACATCCTTAAGAGTTACGTGTTTTCACCCAATTTCAATGTGTAATTTCACCAGTTCTGATCATTGTTTAGCTTGTTGGTAGCTTGGTCAAAATGCCAGACACAGTGAATCGTTTTTATTGCTTTAAACGCATTTTCTCCTCAAGAGAAACATGATTTCATTAAAAACGTTATGCTTTGAAAATACCTGATGTCCATGTCTGCAAACACACAAGAGTCATAAAATAGGTTTTTCACCCATGTGTTTTTTGGTGAGACACCTTCTATTTCAAGGTTCTGTGCGTTTTCAGACACGTACAATATGTATTTTTGGCGTTTCTGATGAAATCCCTCCTTTTAAATGCAGTTTCTCACAGGAAATGAGTTTCTCGCCATGGCAAAATTACTTTTTAAAAAAACGCATGTTCAGGTCGAGAAAATGTTTTAAACAATAAAAACGACTCCCGGCCTTATTAGTTCACATTTTTTACATTTGGTAACCTAGTCCATATGCGTAAATTACTACATCGTTTTATCGCGTTAAACGCATTTTCTCGACAAGAAAAGCACAATGTCATCAAAAACATCCAAAACAACAAAAAAAAGGATCTATTCAACAAGTCTGCGACACATCCTTTAGAGTTACGTGTTTTCACCCAATTTCAATGTGTAATTTCACCAGTTCTGATCATTGTTTAGCTTGTTGGTAGCTTGGTCAAAATGCCAGACACAGTGAATCGTTTTTATTGCTTTAAACGCATTTTCTCCTCAAGAGAAACATGATTTCATTAAAAACATTATAGTTTAAAAATACCTGATGTACATGTCTGCAAACACTCAGAGTCTTAAAAGAGGTTTTTCACCCATGTGTTTTTTGTTGAGACACCTTCTATTTCAAGGTTCTGTGCGTTTTCAGACACGTACAATATGTATTTTTGCCGTTTCTGATGAAATCCCTCCTTTTAAACGCAGTTTCTCACGGAAAATGTGTTTCTCGCCATGGCAAAATTACTTTTTAAAAAAGCGCATGTTCAGGTCGAGAAAATGTGTTTTAAACAATAAAAACGACTCCCGGCCTTATTAGTTCACATTTTTTACATTTGGTAACCTAGTCCATATGCGTAAATTACTACATCGTTTTATCGCGTTAAACGCATTTTCTCGACAAGAAAAGCACAATGTCATCAAAAACATCCAAAACAACAAAAAAAAGGATCTATTCAACAAGTCTGCGACACATCCTTAAGAGTTACGTGTTTTCACCCAATTTCAATGTGTAATTTCACCAGTTCTGATCATTGTTTAGCTTGTTGGTAGCTTGGTCAAAATGCCAGACACAGTGAATCGTTTTTATTGCTTTAAACGCATTTTCTCCTCAAGAGAAACATGATTTCATTAAAAACGTTATGCTTTGAAAATACCTGATGTCCATGTCTGCAAACACACAAGAGTCATAAAATAGGTTTTTCACCCATGTGTTTTTTGGTGAGACACCTTCTATTTCAAGGTTCTGTGCGTTTTCAGACACGTACAATATGTATTTTTGGCGTTTCTGATGAAATCCCTCCTTTTAAATGCAGTTTCTCACAGGAAATGAGTTTCTCGCCATGGCAAAATTACTTTTTAAAAAAACGCATGTTCAGGTCGAGAAAATGTTTTAAACAATAAAAACGACTCCCGGCCTTATTAGTTCACATTTTTTACATTTGGTAACCTAGTCCATATGCGTAAATTACTACATCGTTTTATCGCGTTAAACGCATTTTCTCGACACGAAAAGCACAATGTCATCAAAAACATCCAAAACAAAAAAAAAAAAGGATCTATTCAACAAGTCTGCGACACATCCTTAAGAGTTACGTGTTTTCACCCAATTTCAATGTGTAATTTCACCAGTTCTGATCATTGTTTAGCTTGTTGGTAGCTTGGTCAAAATGCCAGACACAGTGAATCGTTTTTATTGCTTCAAACGCATTTTCTCCTCAAGAGAAACATGATTTCATTAAAAACATTATAGTTTAAAAATACCTGATGTACATGTCTGCAAACACTCAAGAGTCTTAAAAGAGGTTTTTCACCCATGTGTTTTTTGTTGAGACACCTTCTATTTCAAGGTTCTGTGCGTTTTCAGACACGTACAATATGTATTTTTGCCGTTTCTGATGAAATCCCTCCTTTTAAACGCAGTTTCTCACGGAAAATGTGTTTCTCGCCATGGCAAAATTACTTTTTAAAAAAGCGCATGTTCAGGTCGAGAAAATGTGTTTTAAACAATAAAAACGACTCCCGGCCTTATTAGTTCACATTTTTTACATTTGGTAACCTAGTCCATATGCGTAAATTACTACATCGTTTTATCACGTTAAACGCATTTTCTCGACAAGAAAAGCACAATTTCATCAAAAATATCCAAAACAACAAAAAAAGGATCTATTCAACAAAGTCTGCTACACATCCTTTAGAGTTACGTGTTTTCACCCAATTTCAATGTGTAATTTCACCAGTTCTGATCATTGTTTAGCTTGTTGGTAGCTTGGTCAAAATGCCAGACACAGTGAATCGTTTTTATTGCTTTAAACGCATTTTCTCCTCAAGAGAAACATGATTTCATTAAAAACATTATAGTTTAAAAATACCTGATGTACATGTCTGCAAACACTCAAGAGTCTTAAAAGAGGTTTTTCACCCATGTGTTTTTTGTTGAGACACCTTCTATTTCAAGGTTCTGTGCGTTTTCAGACACGTACAATATGTATTTTTGCCGTTTCTGATGAAATCCCTCCTTTTAAACGCAGTTTCTCACGGAAAATGTGTTTCTCGCCATGGCAAAATTACTTTTTAAAAAAGCGCATGTTCAGGTCGAGAAAATGTGTTTTAAACAATAAAAACGACTCCCGGCCTTATTAGTTCACATTTTTTACATTTGGTAACCTAGTCCATATGCGTAAATTACTACATCGTTTTATCGCGTTAAACGCATTTTCTCGACAAGAAAAGCACAATGTCATCAAAAACATCCAAAACAACAAAAAAAAGGATCTATTCAACAAGTCTGCGACACATCCTTAAGAGTTACGTGTTTTCACCCAATTTCAATTTGTAATTTCACCAGTTCTGATCATTGTTTAGCTTGTTGGTAGCTTGGTCAAAATGCCAGACACAGTTAATCGTTTTTATTGCTTTAAACGCATTTTCTCCTCAAGAGAAACACGATTTCATTAAAAACGTTATGCTTTGAAAATACCTGATGTCCATGTCTGCAAACACACAAGAGTCATAAAATAGGTTTTTCACCCATGTGTTTTTTGGTGAGACACCTTCTATTTCAAGGTTCTGTGCGTTTTCAGACACGTACAATATGTATTTTTGGCGTTTCTGAGGAAATCCCTCCTTTTAAATGCAGTTTCTCACAGGAAATGAGTTTCTCGCCATGGCAAAATTACTTTTTAAAAAAACGCATGTTCAGGTCGAGAAAATGTTTTAAACAATAAAAACGACTCCCGGCCTTATTAGTTCACATTTTTTACATTTGGTAACCTAGTCCATATGCGTAAATTACTACATCGTTTTATCGCGTTAAACGCATTTTCTCGACACGAAAAGCACAATGTCATCAAAAACATCCAAAACAACAAAAAAAAGGATCTATTCAACAAGTCTGCGACACATCCTTAAGAGTTACGTGTTTTCACCCAATTTCAATGTGTAATTTCAACAGTTCTGATCATTGTTTAGCTTGTTGGTAGCTTGGTCAAAATGCCAGACACAGTGAATCGTTTTTATTGCTTTAAACGCATTTTCTCCTCAAGAGAAACATGATTTCATTAAAAACATTATAGTTTAAAAATACCTGATGTACATGTCTGCAAACACTCAAGAGTCTTAAAAGAGGTTTTTCACCCATGTGTTTTTTGTTGAGACACCTTCTATTTCAAGGTTCTGTGCGTTTTCAGACACGTACAATATGTATTTTTGCCGTTTCTGATGAAATCCCTCCTTTTAAACGCAGTTTCTCACGGAAAATGTGTTTCTCGCCATGGCAAAATTACTTTTTAAAAAAGCGCATGTTCAGGTCGAGAAAATGTGTTTTAAACAATAAAAACGACTCCCGGCCTTATTAGTTCACATTTTTTACATTTGGTAACCTAGTCCATATGCGTAAATTACTACATCGTTTTATCACGTTAAACGCATTTTCTCGACAAGAAAAGCACAATTTCATCAAAAATATCCAAAACAACAAAAAAAGGATCTATTCAACAAAGTCTGCTACACATCCTTTAGAGTTACGTGTTTTCACCCAATTTCAATGTGTAATTTCACCAGTTCTGATCATTGTTTAGCTTGTTGGTAGCTTGGTCAAAATGCCAGACACAGTGAATCGTTTTTATTGCTTTAAACGCATTTTCTCCTCAAGAGAAACATGATTTCATTAAAAACATTATAGTTTAAAAATACCTGATGTACATGTCTGCAAACACTCAAGAGTCTTAAAAGAGGTTTTTCACCCATGTGTTTTTTGTTGAGACACCTTCTATTTCAAGGTTCTGTGCGTTTTCAGACACGTACAATATGTATTTTTGCCGTTTCTGATGAAATCCCTCCTTTTAAATGCAGTTTCTCACAGGAAATGAGTTTCTCGCCATGGCAAAATTACTTTTTAAAAAAACGCATGTTCAGGTCGAGAAAATGTGTTTTAAACAACAAAAACGACTCCCGGCCTTATTAGTTCACATTTTTTACATTTGGTAACCTAGTCGATATGCGTAAATTACTACATCGTTTTATCGCGTTAAACGCATTTTCTCGACAAGAAAAGCACAATGTCATCAAAAACATCCAAAACAACAAAAAAAAGGATCTATTCAACAAGTCTGCGACACATCCTTAAGAGTTACGTGTTTTCACCCAATTTCAATGTGTAATTTCACCAGTTCTGATCATTGTTTAGCTTGTTGGTAGCTTGGTCAAAATGCCAGACACAGTGAATCGTTTTTATTGCTTTAAACGCATTTTCTCCTCAAGAGAAACACGATTTCATTAAAAACGTTATACTTTGAAAATACCTGATGTCCATGTCTGCAAACACACAAGAGTCATAAAATAGGTTTTTCACCCATGTGTTTTTTGGTGAGACACCTTCTATTTCAAGGTTCTGTGCATTTTCAGACACGTACAATATGTATTTTTGGCGTTTCTGATGAAATCCCTCCTTTTAAATGCAGTTTCTCACAGGAAATGAGTTTCTCGCCATGGCAAAATTACTTTTTAAAAAACGCATGTTCAGGTCGAGAAAATGTTTTAAACAATAAAAACGACTCCCGGCCTTATTAGTTCACATTTTTTACATTTGGTAACCTAGTCCATATGCGTAAATTACTACATCGTTTTATCGCGTTAAACGCATTTTCTCGACACGAAAAGCACAATGTCATCAAAAACATCCAAAACAACAAAAAAAAGGATCTATTCAACAAGTCTGCGACACATCCTTAAGAGTTACGTGTTTTCACCCAATTTCAATGTGTAATTTCAACAGTTCTGATCATTGTTTAGCTTGTTGGTAGCTTGGTCAAAATGCCAGACACAGTGAATCGTTTTTATTGCTTTAAACGCATTTTCTCCTCAAGAGAAACATGATTTCATTAAAAACATTATAGTTTAAAAATACCTGATGTACATGTCTGCAAACACTCAAGAGTCTTAAAAGAGGTTTTTCACCCATGTGTTTTTTGTTGAGACACCTTCTATTTCAAGGTTCTGTGCGTTTTCAGACACGTACAATATGTATTTTTGCCGTTTCTGATGAAATCCCTCCTTTTAAACGCAGTTTCTCACGGAAAATGTGTTTCTCGCCATGGCAAAATTACTTTTTAAAAAAGCGCATGTTCAGGTCGAGAAAATGTGTTTTAAACAATAAAAACGACTCCCGGCCTTATTAGTTCACATTTTTTACATTTGGTAACCTAGTCCATATGCGTAAATTACTACATCGTTTTATCACGTTAAACGCATTTTCTCGACAAGAAAAGCACAATTTCATCAAAAATATCCAAAACAACAAAAAAAGGATCTATTCAACAAAGTCTGCTACACATCCTTTAGAGTTACGTGTTTTCACCCAATTTCAATGTGTAATTTCACCAGTTCTGATCATTGTTTAGCTTGTTGGTAGCTTGGTCAAAATGCCAGACACAGTGAATCGTTTTTATTGCTTTAAACGCATTTTCTCCTCAAGAGAAACATGATTTCATTAAAAACATTATAGTTTAAAAATACCTGATGTACATGTCTGCAAACACTCAAGAGTCTTAAAAGAGGTTTTTCACCCATGTGTTTTTTGTTGAGACACCTTCTATTTCAAGGTTCTGTGCGTTTTCAGACACGTACAATATGTATTTTTGCCGTTTCTGATGAAATCCCTCCTTTTAAATGCAGTTTCTCACAGGAAATGAGTTTCTCGCCATGGCAAAATTACTTTTTAAAAAAACGCATGTTCAGGTCGAGAAAATGTGTTTTAAACAACAAAAACGACTCCCGGCCTTATTAGTTCACATTTTTTACATTTGGTAACCTAGTCGATATGCGTAAATTACTACATCGTTTTATCGCGTTAAACGCATTTTCTCGACAAGAAAAGCACAATGTCATCAAAAACATCCAAAACAACAAAAAAAAGGATCTATTCAACAAGTCTGCGACACATCCTTAAGAGTTACGTGTTTTCACCCAATTTCAATGTGTAATTTCACCAGTTCTGATCATTGTTTAGCTTGTTGGTAGCTTGGTCAAAATGCCAGACACAGTGAATCGTTTTTATTGCTTTAAACGCATTTTCTCCTCAAGAGAAACACGATTTCATTAAAAACGTTATACTTTGAAAATACCTGATGTCCATGTCTGCAAACACACAAGAGTCATAAAATAGGTTTTTCACCCATGTGTTTTTTGGTGAGACACCTTCTATTTCAAGGTTCTGTGCATTTTCAGACACGTACAATATGTATTTTTGGCGTTTCTGATGAAATCCCTCCTTTTAAATGCAGTTTCTCACAGGAAATGAGTTTCTCGCCATGGCAAAATTACTTTTTAAAAAACGCATGTTCAGGTCGAGAAAATGTTTTAAACAATAAAAACGACTCCCGGCCTTATTAGTTCACATTTTTTACATTTGGTAACCTAGTCCATATGCGTAAATTACTACATCGTTTTATCGCGTTAAACGCATTTTCTCGACACGAAAAGCACAATGTCATCAAAAACATCCAAAACAACAAAAAAAAGGATCTATTCAACAAGTCTGCGACACATCCTTAAGAGTTACGTGTTTTCACCCAATTTCAATGTGTAATTTCAACAGTTCTGATCATTGTTTAGCTTGTTGGTAGCTTGGTCAAAATGCCAGACACAGTGAATCGTTTTTATTGCTTTAAACGCATTTTCTCCTCAAGAGAAACATGATTTCATTAAAAACATTATAGTTTAAAAATACCTGATGTACATGTCTGCAAACACTCAAGAGTCTTAAAAGAGGTTTTTCACCCATGTGTTTTTTGTTGAGACACCTTCTATTTCAAGGTTCTGTGCGTTTTCAGACACGTACAATATGTATTTTTGCCGTTTCTGATGAAATCCCTCCTTTTAAACGCAGTTTCTCACGGAAAATGTGTTTCTCGCCATGGCAAAATTACTTTTTAAAAAAGCGCATGTTCAGGTCGAGAAAATGTGTTTTAAACAATAAAAACGACTCCCGGCCTTATTAGTTCACATTTTTTACATTTGGTAACCTAGTCCATATGCGTAAATTACTACATCGTTTTATCACGTTAAACGCATTTTCTCGACAAGAAAAGCACAATTTCATCAAAAATATCCAAAACAACAAAAAAAGGATCTATTCAACAAAGTCTGCTACACATCCTTTAGAGTTACGTGTTTTCACCCAATTTCAATGTGTAATTTCACCAGTTCTGATCATTGTTTAGCTTGTTGGTAGCTTGGTCAAAATGCCAGACACAGTGAATCGTTTTTATTGCTTTAAACGCATTTTCTCCTCAAGAGAAACATGATTTCATTAAAAACATTATAGTTTAAAAATACCTGATGTACATGTCTGCAAACACTCAAGAGTCTTAAAAGAGGTTTTTCACCCATGTGTTTTTTGTTGAGACACCTTCTATTTCAAGGTTCTGTGCGTTTTCAGACACGTACAATATGTATTTTTGCCGTTTCTGATGAAATCCCTCCTTTTAAACGCAGTTTCTCACGGAAAATGTGTTTCTCGCCATGGCAAAATTACTTTTTAAAAAAGCGCATGTTCAGGTCGAGAAAATGTGTTTTAAACAATAAAAACGACTCCCGGCCTTATTAGTTCACATTTTTTACATTTGGTAACCTAGTCCATATGCGTAAATTACTACATCGTTTTATCGCGTTAAACGCATTTTCTCGACAAGAAAAGCACAATGTCATCAAAAACATCCAAAACAACAAAAAAAAGGATCTATTCAACAAGTCTGCGACACATCCTTAAGAGTTACGTGTTTTCACCCAATTTCAATTTGTAATTTCACCAGTTCTGATCATTGTTTAGCTTGTTGGTAGCTTGGTCAAAATGCCAGACACAGTTAATCGTTTTTATTGCTTTAAACGCATTTTCTCCTCAAGAGAAACACGATTTCATTAAAAACGTTATGCTTTGAAAATACCTGATGTCCATGTCTGCAAACACACAAGAGTCATAAAATAGGTTTTTCACCCATGTGTTTTTTGGTGAGACACCTTCTATTTCAAGGTTCTGTGCGTTTTCAGACACGTACAATATGTATTTTTGGCGTTTCTGAGGAAATCCCTCCTTTTAAATGCAGTTTCTCACAGGAAATGAGTTTCTCGCCATGGCAAAATTACTTTTTAAAAAAACGCATGTTCAGGTCGAGAAAATGTTTTAAACAATAAAAACGACTCCCGGCCTTATTAGTTCACATTTTTTACATTTGGTAACCTAGTCCATATGCGTAAATTACTACATCGTTTTATCGCGTTAAACGCATTTTCTCGACAAGAAAAGCACAATTTCATCAAAAACATCCAAAACAACAAAAAAAAGGATCTATTCAACAAGTCTGCGACACATCCTTAAGAGTTACGTGTTTTCACCCAATTTCAATGTGTAATTTCACCAGTTCTGATCATTGTTTAGCTTGTTGGTAGCTTGGTCAAAATGCCAGACACAGTGAATCGTTTTTATTGCTTTAAACGCATTTTCTCCTCAAGAGAAACATGATTTCATTAAAATCATTATAGTTTAAAAATACCTGATGTACATGTCTGCAAACACTCAGAGTCTTAAAAGAGGTTTTTCACCCATGTGTTTTTTGTTGAGACACCTTCTATTTCAAGGTTCTGTGCGTTTTCAGACACGTACAATATGTATTTTTGCCGTTTCTGATGAAATCCCCCCTTTTAAACGCAGTTTCTCACGGAAAATGTGTTTCTCGCCATGGCAAAATTACTTTTTAAAAAAACGCATGTTCAGGTCGAGAAAATGTGTTTTAAACAATAAAAACGACTCCCGGCCTTATTAGTTCACATTTTTTACATTTGGTAACATAGTCCATATGCGTAAATTACTACATCGTTTTATCGCGTTAAACGCATTTTCTCGACAAGAAAAGCACAATGTCATCAAAAACATCCAAAAAAAAAAAAAAAAAGGATCTATTCAACAAGTCTGCGACACATCCTTAAGAGTTACGTGTTTTCACCCAATTTCAATGTGTAATTTCACCAGTTCTGATCATTGTTTAGCTTGTTGGTAGCTTGGTCAAAATGCCAGACACAGTGAATCGTTTTTATTGCTTTAAACGCATTTTCTCCTCAAGAGAAACATGATTTCATTAAAAACATTATAGTTTAAAAATACCTGATGTACATGTCTGCAAACACTCAAGAGTCTTAAAAGAGGTTTTTCACCCATGTGTTTTTTGTTGAGACACCTTCTATTTCAAGGTTCTGTGCGTTTTCAGACACGTACAATGTGTATTTTTGCCGTTTCTGATGAAATTCCTCCTTTTAAACGCAGTTTCTCACGGAAAATGTGTTTCTCGCCATGGCAAAATTACTTTTTAAAAAAACGCATGTTCAGGTCGAGAAAATGTGTTTTAAACAATAAAAACGACTCCCGGCCTTATTAGTTCACTTTTTTTACATTTGGTAACCTAGTCGATAAGCGTAAATTACTACATCGTTTTATCACGTTAAACGCATTTTCTCGACAAGAAAAGCACAATTTCATCAAAAACATCCAAAACAACAAAAAAAGGATCTATTCAACAAAATCTGCTACACATCCTTTAGAGTTACGTGTTTTCACCCAATTTCAATGTGTAATTTCACCAGTTCTGATCATTGTTTAGCTTGTTGGTAGCTTGGTCAAAATGCCAGACACAGTGAATCGTTTTTATTGCTTTAAACGCATTTTCTCCTCAAGAGAAACATGATTTCATTAAAAACATTATAGTTTAAAAATACCTGATGTACATGTCTGCAAACACTCAGTCTTAAAATAGGTTTTTCACCCATGTGTTTTTTGGTGAGACACCTTCTATTTCAAGGTTCTGTGCGTTTTCAGACACGTACAATATGTATTTTTGGCGTTTCTGATGAAATCCCTCCTTTTAAATGCAGTTTCTCACAGGAAATGAGTTTCTCGCCATGGCAAAATTACTTTTTAAAAAAACGCATGTTCAGGTCGAGAAAATGTGTTTTAAACAATAAAAACGACTCCCGGCCTTATTAGTTCACATTTTTTACATTTGGTAACCTAGTCCATATGCGTAAATTACTACATCGTTTTATCGCGTTAAACGCATTTTCTCGACAAGAAAAGCACAATGTCATCAAAAACATCCAAAACAACAAAAAAAAGGATCTATTCAACAAGTCTGCGACACATCCTTAAGAGTTACGTGTTTTCACCCAATTTCAATGTGTAATTTCACCAGTTCTGATCATTGTTTAGCTTGTTGGTAGCTTGGTCAAAATGCCAGACACAGTGAATCGTTTTTATTGCTTTAAACGCATTTTCTCCTCAAGAGAAACACGATTTCATTAAAAACGTTATACTTTGAAAATACCTGATGTCCATGTCTGCAAACACACAAGAGTCATAAAATAGGTTTTTCACCCATGTGTTTTTTGGTGAGACACCTTCTATTTCAAGGTTCTGTGCATTTTCAGACACGTACAATATGTATTTTTGGCGTTTCTGAGGAAATCCCTCCTTTTAAATGCAGTTTCTCACAGGAAATGAGTTTCTCGCCATGGCAAAATTACTTTTTAAAAAACGCATGTTCAGGTCGAGAAAATGTTTTAAACAATAAAAACGACTCCCGGCCTTATTAGTTCACATTTTTTACATTTGGTAACCTAGTCCATATGCGTAAATTACTACATCGTTTTATCGCGTTAAACGCATTTTCTCGACACGAAAAGCACAATGTCATCAAAAACATCCAAAACAACAAAAAAAAAGGATCTATTCAACAAGTCTGCGACACATCCTTAAGAGTTACGTGTTTTCACCCAATTTCAATGTGTAATTTCAACAGTTCTGATCATTGTTTAGCTTGTTGGTAGCTTGGTCAAAATGCCAGACACAGTGAATCGTTTTTATTGCTTTAAACGCATTTTCTCCTCAAGAGAAACATGATTTCATTAAAAACATTATAGTTTAAAAATACCTGATGTACATGTCTGCAAACACTCAAGAGTCTTAAAAGAGGTTTTTCACCCATGTGTTTTTTGTTGAGACACCTTCTATTTCAAGGTTCTGTGCGTTTTCAGACACGTACAATGTGTATTTTTGCCGTTTCTGATGAAATCCCTCCTTTTAAACGCAGTTTCTCACGGAAAATGTGTTTCTCGCCATGGCAAAATTACTTTTTAAAAAAGCGCATGTTCAGGTCGAGAAAATGTGTTTTAAACAATAAAAACGACTCCCGGCCTTATTAGTTCACATTTTTTACATTTGGTAACCTAGTCCATATGCGTAAATTACTACATCGTTTTATCGCGTTAAACGCATTTTCTCGACAAGAAAAGCACAATGTCATCAAAAACATCCAAAACAACAAAAAAAAGGATCTATTCAACAAGTCTGCGACACATCCTTAAGAGTTACGTGTTTTCACCCAATTTCAATGTGTAATTTCACCAGTTCTGATCATTGTTTAGCTTGTTGGTAGCTTGGTCAAAATGCCAGACACAGTGAATCGTTTTTATTGCTTTAAACGCATTTTCTCCTCAAGAGAAACACGATTTCATTAAAAACGTTATACTTTGAAAATACCTGATGTCCATGTCTGCAAACACACAAGAGTCATAAAATAGGTTTTTCACCCATGTGTTTTTTGGTGAGACACCTTCTATTTCAAGGTTCTGTGCGTTTTCAGACACGTACAATATGTATTTTTGGCGTTTCTGATGAAATCCCTCCTTTTAAATGCAGTTTCTCACAGGAAATGAGTTTCTCGCCATGGCAAAATTACTTTTTAAAAAAACGCATGTTCAGGTCGAGAAAATGTTTTAAACAATAAAAACGACTCCCGGCCTTATTAGTTCACATTTTTTACATTTGGTAACCTAGTCCATATGCGTAAATTACTACATCGTTTTATCGCGTTAAACGCATTTTCTCGACACGAAAAGCACAATGTCATCAAAAACATCCAAAACAAAAAAAAAAAGGATCTATTCAACAAGTCTGCGACACATCCTTAAGAGTTACGTGTTTTCACCCAATTTCAATGTGTAATTTCAACAGTTCTGATCATTGTTTAGCTTGTTGGTAGCTTGGTCAAAATGCCAGACACAGTGAATCGTTTTTATTGCTTTAAACGCATTTTCTCCTCAAGAGAAACATGATTTCATTAAAAACATTATAGTTTAAAAATACCTGATGTACATGTCTGCAAACACTCAAGAGTCTTAAAAGAGGTTTTTCACCCATGTGTTTTTTGTTGAGACACCTTCTATTTCAAGGTTTTGTGCGTTTTCAGACACGTACAATGTGTATTTTTGCCGTTTCTGATGAAATCCCTCCTTTTAAACGCAGTTTCTCACGGAAAATGTGTTTCTCGCCATGGCAAAATTACTTTTTAAAAAAACGCATGTTCAGGTCGAGAAAATGTGTTTTAAACAATAAAAACGACTCCCGGCCTTATTAGTTCACATTTTTTACATTTGGTAACCCAGTCCATATGCGTAAATTACTACATCGTTTTATCACGTTAAACGCATTTTCTCGACAAGAAAAGCACAATTTCATCAAAAACATCCAAAACAACAAAAAAAGGATCTATTCAAGAAAGTCTGCTACACATCCTTTAGAGTTACGTGTTTTCACCCAATTTCAATGTGTAATTTCACCAGTTCTGATCATTGTTTAGCTTGTTGGTAGCTTGGTCAAAATGCCAGACACAGTGAATCGTTTTTATTGCTTTAAACGCATTTTCTCCTCAAGAGAAACATGATTTCATTAAAAACATTATAGTTTAAAAATACCTGATGTACATGTCTGCAAACACTCAAGAGTCTTAAAAGAGGTTTTTCACCCATGTGTTTTTTGTTGAGACACCTTCTATTTCAAGGTTCTGTGCGTTTTCAGACACGTACAATATGTATTTTTGCCGTTTCTGATGAAATCCCTCCTTTTAAATGCAGTTTCTCACAGGAAATGAGTTTCTCGCCATGGCAAAATTACTTTTTAAAAAAACGCATGTTCAGGTCGAGAAAATGTGTTTTAAACAATAAAAACGACTCCCGGCCTTATTAGTTCACATTTTTTACATTTGGTAACCTAGTCCATATGCGTAAATTACTACATCGTTTTATCGCGTTAAACGCATTTTCTCGACAAGAAAAGCACAATGTCATCAAAAACATCCAAAACAACAAAAAAAAGGATCTATTCAACAAGTCTGCGACACATCCTTAAGAGTTACGTGTTTTCACCCAATTTCAATGTGTAATTTCACCAGTTCTAATCATTGTTTAGCTTGTTGGTAGCTTGGTCAAAATGCCAGACACAGTGAATCGTTTTTATTGCTTTAAACGCATTTTCTCCTCAAGAGAAACACGATTTCATTAAAAACGTTATACTTTGAAAATACCTGATGTCCATGTCTGCAAACACACAAGAGTCATAAAATAGGTTTTTCACCCATGTGTTTTTTGGTGAGACACCTTCTATTTCAAGGTTCTGTGCATTTTCAGACACGTACAATATGTATTTTTGGCGTTTCTGATGAAATCCCTCCTTTTAAATGCAGTTTCTCACAGGAAATGAGTTTCTCGCCATGGCAAAATTACTTTTTAAAAAACGCATGTTCAGGTCGAGAAAATGTTTTAAACAATAAAAACGACTCCCGGCCTTATTAGTTCACATTTTTTACATTTGGTAACCTAGTCCATATGCGTAAATTACTACATCGTTTTATCGCGTTAAACGCATTTTCTCGACACGAAAAGCACAATGTCATCAAAAACATCCAAAACAACAAAAAAAAGGATCTATTCAACAAGTCTGCGACACATCCTTAAGAGTTACGTGTTTTCACCCAATTTCAATGTGTAATTTCAACAGTTCTGATCATTGTTTAGCTTGTTGGTAGCTTGGTCAAAATGCCAGACACAGTGAATCGTTTTTATTGCTTTAAACGCATTTTCTCCTCAAGAGAAACATGATTTCATTAAAAACATTATAGTTTAAAAATACCTGATGTACATGTCTGCAAACACTCAAGAGTCTTAAAAGAGGTTTTTCACCCATGTGTTTTTTGTTGAGACACCTTCTATTTCAAGGTTCTGTGCGTTTTCAGACACGTACAATATGTATTTTTGCCGTTTCTGATGAAATCCCTCCTTTTAAACGCAGTTTCTCACGGAAAATGTGTTTCTCGCCATGGCAAAATTACTTTTTAAAAAAGCGCATGTTCAGGTCGAGAAAATGTGTTTTAAACAATAAAAACGACTCCCGGCCTTATTAGTTCACATTTTTTACATTTGGTAACCTAGTCCATATGCGTAAATTACTACATCGTTTTATCACGTTAAACGCATTTTCTCGACAAGAAAAGCACAATTTCATCAAAAATATCCAAAACAACAAAAAAAGGATCTATTCAACAAAGTCTGCTACACATCCTTTAGAGTTACGTGTTTTCACCCAATTTCAATGTGTAATTTCACCAGTTCTGATCATTGTTTAGCTTGTTGGTAGCTTGGTCAAAATGCCAGACACAGTGAATCGTTTTTATTGCTTTAAACGCATTTTCTCCTCAAGAGAAACACGATTTCATTAAAAACGTTATACTTTGAAAATACCTGATGTCCATGTCTGCAAACACTCAAGAGTCTTAAAAGAGGTTTTTCACCCATGTGTTTTTTGTTGAGACACCTTCTATTTCAAGGTTCTGTGCGTTTTCAGACACGTACAATGTGTATTTTTGCCGTTTCTGATGAAATCCCTCCTTTTAAACGCAGTTTCTCACGGAAAATGTGTTTCTCGCCATGGCAAAATTACTTTTTAAAAAAACGCATGTTCAGGTCGAGAAAATGTGTTTTAAACAATAAAAACGACTCCCGGCCTTATTAGTTCACTTTTTTTACATTTGGTAACCTAGTCGATAAGCGTAAATTACTACATCGTTTTATCACGTTAAACGCATTTTCTCGACAAGAAAAGCACAATTTCATCAAAAACATCCAAAACAACAAAAAAAGGATCTATTCAACAAAATCTGCTACACATCCTTTAGAGTTACGTGTTTTCACCCAATTTCAATGTGTAATTTCACCAGTTCTGATCATTGTTTAGCTTGTTGGTAGCTTGGTCAAAATGCCAGACACAGTTAATCGTTTTTATTGCTTTAAACGCATTTTCTCCTCAAGAGAAACACGATTTCATTAAAAACGTTATGCTTTGAAAATACCTGATGTCCATGTCTGCAAACACACAAGAGTCATAAAATAGGTTTTTCACCCATGTGTTTTTTGGTGAGACACCTTCTATTTCAAGGTTCTGTGCGTTTTCAGACACGTACAATATGTATTTTTGGCGTTTCTGAGGAAATCCCTCCTTTTAAATGCAGTTTCTCACAGGAAATGAGTTTCTCGCCATGGCAAAATTACTTTTTAAAAAAACGCATGTTCAGGTCGAGAAAATGTTTTAAACAATAAAAACGACTCCCGGCCTTATTAGTTCACATTTTTTACATTTGGTAACCTAGTCCATATGCGTAAATTACTACATCGTTTTATCGCGTTAAACGCATTTTCTCGACAAGAAAAGCACAATTTCATCAAAAACATCCAAAACAACAAAAAAAAGGATCTATTCAACAAGTCTGCGACACATCCTTAAGAGTTACGTGTTTTCACCCAATTTCAATGTGTAATTTCACCAGTTCTGATCATTGTTTAGCTTGTTGGTAGCTTGGTCAAAATGCCAGACACAGTGAATCGTTTTTATTGCTTTAAACGCATTTTCTCCTCAAGAGAAACATGATTTCATTAAAATCATTATAGTTTAAAAATACCTGATGTACATGTCTGCAAACACTCAGAGTCTTAAAAGAGGTTTTTCACCCATGTGTTTTTTGTTGAGACACCTTCTATTTCAAGGTTCTGTGCGTTTTCAGACACGTACATTATGTATTTTTGCCGTTTCTGATGAAATCCCCCCTTTTAAACGCAGTTTCTCACGGAAAATGTGTTTCTCGCCATGGCAAAATTACTTTTTAAAAAAACGCATGTTCAGGTCGAGAAAATGTGTTTTAAACAATAAAAACGACTCCCGGCCTTATTAGTTCACATTTTTTACATTTGGTAACATAGTCCATATGCGTAAATTACTACATCGTTTTATCGCGTTAAACGCATTTTCTCGACAAGAAAAGCACAATGTCATCAAAAACATCCAAAACAACAAAAAAAAAGGATCTATTCAACAAGTCTGCGACACATCCTTAAGAGTTACGTGTTTTCACCCAATTTCAATGTGTAATTTCACCAGTTCTGATCATTGTTTAGCTTGTTGGTAGCTTGGTCAAAATGCCAGACACAGTTAATCGTTTTTATTGCTTTAAACGCATTTTCTCCTCAAGAGAAACACGATTTCATTAAAAACGTTATACTTTGAAAATACCTGATGTCCATGTCTGCAAATACTCAAGAGTCTTAAAAGAGGTTTTTCACCCATGTGTTTTTTGTTGAGACACCTTCTATTTCAAGGTTCTGTGCGTTTTCAGACACGTACAATGTGTATTTTTGCCGTTTCTGATGAAATCCCTCCTTTTAAACGCAGTTTCTCACGGAAAATGTGTTTCTCGCCATGGCAAAATTACTTTTTAAAAAAACGCATGTTCAGGTCGAGAAAATGTGTTTTAAACAATAAAAACGACTCCCGGCCTTATTAGTTCACTTTTTTTACATTTGGTAACCTAGTCGATAAGCGTAAATTACTACATCGTTTTATCACGTTAAACGCATTTTCTCGACAAGAAAAGCACAATTTCATCAAAAACATCCAAAACAACAAAAAAAGGATCTATTCAACAAAATCTGCTACACATCCTTTAGAGTTACGTGTTTTCACCCAATTTCAATGTGTAATTTCACCAGTTCTGATCATTGTTTAGCTTGTTGGTAGCTTGGTCAAAATGCCAGACACAGTGAATCGTTTTTATTGCTTTAAACGCATTTTCTCCTCAAGAGAAACATGATTTCATTAAAAACATTATAGTTTAAAAATACCTGATGTACATGTCTGCAAACACTCAAGAGTCTTAAAAGAGGTTTTTCACCCATGTGTTTTTTGTTGAGACACCTTCTATTTCAAGGTTCTGTGCGTTTTCAGACACGTACAATGTGTATTTTTGCCGTTTCTGATGAAATTCCTCCTTTTAAACGCAGTTTCTCACGGAAAATGTGTTTCTCGCCATGGCAAAATTACTTTTTAAAAAAACGCATGTTCAGGTCGAGAAAATGTGTTTTAAACAATAAAAACGACTCCCGGCCTTATTAGTTCACTTTTTTTACATTTGGTAACCTAGTCGATATGCGTAAATTACTACATCGTTTTATCACGTTAAACGCATTTTCTCGACAAGAAAAGCACAATTTCATCAAAAACATCCAAAACAACAAAAAAAGGATCTATTCAACAAAATCTGCTACACATCCTTTAGAGTTACGTGTTTTCACCCAATTTCAATGTGTAATTTCACCAGTTCTGATCATTGTTTAGCTTGTTGGTAGCTTGGTCAAAATGCCAGACACAGTGAATCGTTTTTATTGCTTTAAACGCATTTTCTCCTCAAGAGAAACATGATTTCATTAAAAACATTATAGTTTAAAAATACCTGATGTCCATGTCTGCAAACACACAAGAGTCATAAAATAGGTTTTTCACCCATGTGTTTTTTGGTGAGACACCTTCTATTTCAAGGTTCTGTGCGTTTTCAGACACGTACAATATGTATTTTTGGCGTTTCTGATGAAATCCCTCCTTTTAAATGCAGTTTCTCACAGGAAATGTGTTTCTCGCCATGGCAAAATTACTTTTTAAAAAAACGCATGTTCAGGTCGAGAAAATGTTTTAAACAATAAAAACGACTCCCGGCCTTATTAGTTCACATTTTTTACATTTGGTAACCTAGTCCATATGCGTAAATTACTACATCGTTTTATCGCGTTAAACGCATTTTCTCCACACGAAAAGCACAATGTCATCAAAAACATCCAAAACAACAACAAAAAAGGATCTATTCAACAAGTCTGCGACACATCCTTAAGAGTTACGTGTTTTCACCCAATTTCAATGTGTAATTTCAACAGTTCTGATCATTGTTTAGCTTGTTGGTAGCTTGGTCAAAATGCCAGACACAGTGAATCGTTTTTATTGCTTTAAACGCATTTTCTCCTCAAGAGAAACATGATTTCATTAAAAACATTATAGTTTAAAAATACCTGATGTACATGTCTGCAAACACTCAAGAGTCTTAAAAGAGGTTTTTCACCCATGTGTTTTTTGTTGAGACACCTTCTATTTCAAGGTTCTGTGCGTTTTCAGACACGTACAATATGTATTTTTGCCGTTTCTGATGAAATCCCTCCTTTTAAATGCAGTTTCTCACAGGAAATGAGTTTCTCGCCATGGCAAAATTACTTTTTAAAAAAACGCATGTTCAGGTCGAGAAAATGTGTTTTAAACAATAAAAACGACTCCCGGCCTTATTAGTTCACATTTTTTACATTTGGTAACCTAGTCCATATGCGTAAATTACTACATCGTTTTATCGCGTTAAACGCATTTTCTCGACAAGAAAAGCACAATGTCATCAAAAACATCCAAAACAACAAAAAAAAGGATCTATTCAACAAGTCTGCGACACATCCTTAAGAGTTACGTGTTTTCACCCAATTTCAATGTGTAATTTCACCAGTTCTGATCATTGTTTAGCTTGTTGGTAGCTTGGTCAAAATGCCAGACACAGTGAATCGTTTTTATTGCTTTAAACGCATTTTCTCCTCAAGAGAAACACGATTTCATTAAAAACGTTATACTTTGAAAATACCTGATGTCCATGTCTGCAAACACACAAGAGTCATAAAATAGGTTTTTCACCCATGTGTTTTTTGGTGAGACACCTTCTATTTCAAGGTTCTGTGCATTTTCAGACACGTACAATATGTATTTTTGGCGTTTCTGATGAAATCCCTCCTTTTAAATGCAGTTTCTCACAGGAAATGAGTTTCTCGCCATGGCAAAATTACTTTTTAAAAAACGCATGTTCAGGTCGAGAAAATGTTTTAAACAATAAAAACGACTCCCGGCCTTATTAGTTCACATTTTTTACATTTGGTAACCTAGTCCATATGCGTAAATTACTACATCGTTTTATCGCGTTAAACGCATTTTCTCGACACGAAAAGCACAATGTCATCAAAAACATCCAAAACAACAAAAAAAAGGATCTATTCAACAAGTCTGCGACACATCCTTAAGAGTTACGTGTTTTCACCCAATTTCAATGTGTAATTTCAACAGTTCTGATCATTGTTTAGCTTGTTGGTAGCTTGGTCAAAATGCCAGACACAGTGAATCGTTTTTATTGCTTTAAACGCATTTTCTCCTCAAGAGAAACATGATTTCATTAAAAACATTATAGTTTAAAAATACCTGATGTACATGTCTGCAAACACTCAAGAGTCTTAAAAGAGGTTTTTCACCCATGTGTTTTTTGTTGAGACACCTTCTATTTCAAGGTTCTGTGCGTTTTCAGACACGTACAATATGTATTTTTGCCGTTTCTGATGAAATCCCTCCTTTTAAACGCAGTTTCTCACGGAAAATGTGTTTCTCGCCATGGCAAAATTACTTTTTAAAAAAGCGCATGTTCAGGTCGAGAAAATGTGTTTTAAACAATAAAAACGACTCCCGGCCTTATTAGTTCACATTTTTTACATTTGGTAACCTAGTCCATATGCGTAAATTACTACATCGTTTTATCACGTTAAACGCATTTTCTCGACAAGAAAAGCACAATTTCATCAAAAATATCCAAAACAACAAAAAAAGGATCTATTCAACAAAGTCTGCTACACATCCTTTAGAGTTACGTGTTTTCACCCAATTTCAATGTGTAATTTCACCAGTTCTGATCATTGTTTAGCTTGTTGGTAGCTTGGTCAAAATGCCAGACACAGTGAATCGTTTTTATTGCTTTAAACGCATTTTCTCCTCAAGAGAAACATGATTTCATTAAAATCATTATAGTTTAAAAATACCTGATGTACATGTCTGCAAACACTCAGAGTCTTAAAAGAGGTTTTTCACCCATGTGTTTTTTGTTGAGACACCTTCTATTTCAAGGTTCTGTGCGTTTTCAGACACGTACAATATGTATTTTTGCCGTTTCTGATGAAATCCCCCCTTTTAAACGCAGTTTCTCACGGAAAATGTGTTTCTCGCCATGGCAAAATTACTTTTTAAAAAAACGCATGTTCAGGTCGAGAAAATGTGTTTTAAACAATAAAAACGACTCCCGGCCTTATTAGTTCACATTTTTTACATTTGGTAACATAGTCCATATGCGTAAATTACTACATCGTTTTATCGCGTTAAACGCATTTTCTCGACAAGAAAAGCACAATGTCATCAAAAACATCCAAAACAACAAAAAAAAAGGATCTATTCAACAAGTCTGCGACACATCCTTAAGAGTTACGTGTTTTCACCCAATTTCAATGTGTAATTTCACCAGTTCTGATCATTGTTTAGCTTGTTGGTAGCTTGGTCAAAATGCCAGACACAGTTAATCGTTTTTATTGCTTTAAACGCATTTTCTCCTCAAGAGAAACACGATTTCATTAAAAACGTTATACTTTGAAAATACCTGATGTCCATGTCTGCAAACACTCAAGAGTCTTAAAAGAGGTTTTTCACCCATGTGTTTTTTGTTGAGACACCTTCTATTTCAAGGTTCTGTGCGTTTTCAGACACGTACAATGTGTATTTTTGCCGTTTCTGATGAAATCCCTCCTTTTAAACGCAGTTTCTCACGGAAAATGTGTTTCTCGCCATGGCAAAATTACTTTTTAAAAAAACGCATGTTCAGGTCGAGAAAATGTGTTTTAAACAATAAAAACGACTCCCGGCCTTATTAGTTCACTTTTTTTACATTTGGTAACCTAGTCGATAAGCGTAAATTACTACATCGTTTTATCACGTTAAACGCATTTTCTCGACAAGAAAAGCACAATTTCATCAAAAACATCCAAAACAACAAAAAAAGGATCTATTCAACAAAATCTGCTACACATCCTTTAGAGTTACGTGTTTTCACCCAATTTCAATGTGTAATTTCACCAGTTCTGATCATTGTTTAGCTTGTTGGTAGCTTGGTCAAAATGCCAGACACAGTTAATCGTTTTTATTGCTTTAAACGCATTTTCTCCTCAAGAGAAACACGATTTCATTAAAAACGTTATGCTTTGAAAATACCTGATGTCCATGTCTGCAAACACACAAGAGTCATAAAATAGGTTTTTCACCCATGTGTTTTTTGGTGAGACACCTTCTATTTCAAGGTTCTGTGCGTTTTCAGACACGTACAATATGTATTTTTGGCGTTTCTGAGGAAATCCCTCCTTTTAAATGCAGTTTCTCACAGGAAATGAGTTTCTCGCCATGGCAAAATTACTTTTTAAAAAAACGCATGTTCAGGTCGAGAAAATGTGTTTTAAACAATAAAAACGACTCCCGGCCTTATTAGTTCACATTTTTTACATTTGGTAACCCAGTCCATATGCGTAAATTACTACATCGTTTTATCACGTTAAACGCATTTTCTCGACAAGAAAAGCACAATTTCATCAAAAACATCCAAAACAACAAAAAAAGGATCTATTCAAGAAAGTCTGCTACACATCCTTTAGAGTTACGTGTTTTCACCCAATTTCAATGTGTAATTTCACCAGTTCTGATCATTGTTTAGCTTGTTGGTAGCTTGGTCAAAATGCCAGACACAGTGAATCGTTTTTATTGCTTTAAACGCATTTTCTCCTCAAGAGAAACACGATTTCATTAAAAACGTTATACTTTGAAAATACCTGATGTCCATGTCTGCAAACACACAAGAGTCATAAAATAGGTTTTTCACCCATGTGTTTTTTGGTGAGACACCTTCTATTTCAAGGTTCTGTGCGTTTTCAGACACGTACAATATGTATTTTTGGCGTTTCTGATGAAATCCCTCCTTTTAAATGCAGTTTCTCACAGGAAATGTGTTTCTCGCCATGGCAAAATTACTTTTTAAAAAAACGCATGTTCAGGTCGAGAAAATGTTTTAAACAATAAAAACGACTCCCGGCCTTATTAGTTCACATTTTTTACATTTGGTAACCTAGTCCATATGCGTAAATTACTACATCGTTTTATCGCGTTAAACGCATTTTCTCCACACGAAAAGCACAATGTCATCAAAAACATCCAAAACAACAACAAAAAAGGATCTATTCAACAAGTCTGCGACACATCCTTAAGAGTTACGTGTTTTCACCCAATTTCAATGTGTAATTTCAACAGTTCTGATCATTGTTTAGCTTGTTGGTAGCTTGGTCAAAATGCCAGACACAGTGAATCGTTTTTATTGCTTTAAACGCATTTTCTCCTCAAGAGAAACATGATTTCATTAAAATCATTATAGTTTAAAAATACCTGATGTACATGTCTGCAAACACTCAAGAGTCTTAAAAGAGGTTTTTCACCCATGTGTTTTTTGTTGAGACACCTTCTATTTCAAGGTTCTGTGCGTTTTCAGACACGTACAATATGTATTTTTGCCGTTTCTGATGAAATCCCTCCTTTTAAATGCAGTTTCTCACAGGAAATGAGTTTCTCGCCATGGCAAAATTACTTTTTAAAAAAACGCATGTTCAGGTCGAGAAAATGTGTTTTAAACAATAAAAACGACTCCCGGCCTTATTAGTTCACATTTTTTACATTTGGTAACCTAGTCCATATGCGTAAATTACTACATCGTTTTATCGCGTTAAACGCATTTTCTCGACAAGAAAAGCACAATGTCATCAAAAACATCCAAAACAACAAAAAAAAGGATCTATTCAACAAGTCTGCGACACATCCTTAAGAGTTACGTGTTTTCACCCAATTTCAATGTGTAATTTCACCAGTTCTGATCATTGTTTAGCTTGTTGGTAGCTTGGTCAAAATGCCAGACACAGTGAATCGTTTTTATTGCTTTAAACGCATTTTCTCCTCAAGAGAAACACGATTTCATTAAAAACGTTATACTTTGAAAATACCTGATGTCCATGTCTGCAAACACACAAGAGTCATAAAATAGGTTTTTCACCCATGTGTTTTTTGGTGAGACACCTTCTATTTCAAGGTTCTGTGCATTTTCAGACACGTACAATATGTATTTTTGGCGTTTCTGATGAAATCCCTCCTTTTAAATGCAGTTTCTCACAGGAAATGAGTTTCTCGCCATGGCAAAATTACTTTTTAAAAAACGCATGTTCAGGTCGAGAAAATGTTTTAAACAATAAAAACGACTCCCGGCCTTATTAGTTCACATTTTTTACATTTGGTAACCTAGTCCATATGCGTAAATTACTACATCGTTTTATCGCGTTAAACGCATTTTCTCGACACGAAAAGCACAATGTCATCAAAAACATCCAAAACAACAAAAAAAAGGATCTATTCAACAAGTCTGCGACACATCCTTAAGAGTTACGTGTTTTCACCCAATTTCAATGTGTAATTTCAACAGTTCTGATCATTGTTTAGCTTGTTGGTAGCTTGGTCAAAATGCCAGACACAGTGAATCGTTTTTATTGCTTTAAACGCATTTTCTCCTCAAGAGAAACATGATTTCATTAAAAACATTATAGTTTAAAAATACCTGATGTACATGTCTGCAAACACTCAAGAGTCTTAAAAGAGGTTTTTCACCCATGTGTTTTTTGTTGAGACACCTTCTATTTCAAGGTTCTGTGCGTTTTCAGACACGTACAATATGTATTTTTGCCGTTTCTGATGAAATCCCTCCTTTTAAACGCAGTTTCTCACGGAAAATGTGTTTCTCGCCATGGCAAAATTACTTTTTAAAAAAGCGCATGTTCAGGTCGAGAAAATGTGTTTTAAACAATAAAAACGACTCCCGGCCTTATTAGTTCACATTTTTTACATTTGGTAACCTAGTCCATATGCGTAAATTACTACATCGTTTTATCACGTTAAACGCATTTTCTCGACAAGAAAAGCACAATTTCATCAAAAATATCCAAAACAACAAAAAAAGGATCTATTCAACAAAGTCTGCTACACATCCTTTAGAGTTACGTGTTTTCACCCAATTTCAATGTGTAATTTCACCAGTTCTGATCATTGTTTAGCTTGTTGGTAGCTTGGTCAAAATGCCAGACACAGTGAATCGTTTTTATTGCTTTAAACGCATTTTCTCCTCAAGAGAAACATGATTTCATTAAAATCATTATAGTTTAAAAATACCTGATGTACATGTCTGCAAACACTCAGAGTCTTAAAAGAGGTTTTTCACCCATGTGTTTTTTGTTGAGACACCTTCTATTTCAAGGTTCTGTGCGTTTTCAGACACGTACAATATGTATTTTTGCCGTTTCTGATGAAATCCCCCCTTTTAAACGCAGTTTCTCACGGAAAATGTGTTTCTCGCCATGGCAAAATTACTTTTTAAAAAAACGCATGTTCAGGTCGAGAAAATGTGTTTTAAACAATAAAAACGACTCCCGGCCTTATTAGTTCACATTTTTTACATTTGGTAACATAGTCCATATGCGTAAATTACTACATCGTTTTATCGCGTTAAACGCATTTTCTCGACAAGAAAAGCACAATGTCATCAAAAACATCCAAAACAACAAAAAAAAAGGATCTATTCAACAAGTCTGCGACACATCCTTAAGAGTTACGTGTTTTCACCCAATTTCAATGTGTAATTTCACCAGTTCTGATCATTGTTTAGCTTGTTGGTAGCTTGGTCAAAATGCCAGACACAGTTAATCGTTTTTATTGCTTTAAACGCATTTTCTCCTCAAGAGAAACACGATTTCATTAAAAACGTTATACTTTGAAAATACCTGATGTCCATGTCTGCAAACACTCAAGAGTCTTAAAAGAGGTTTTTCACCCATGTGTTTTTTGTTGAGACACCTTCTATTTCAAGGTTCTGTGCGTTTTCAGACACGTACAATGTGTATTTTTGCCGTTTCTGATGAAATCCCTCCTTTTAAACGCAGTTTCTCACGGAAAATGTGTTTCTCGCCATGGCAAAATTACTTTTTAAAAAAACGCATGTTCAGGTCGAGAAAATGTGTTTTAAACAATAAAAACGACTCCCGGCCTTATTAGTTCACTTTTTTTACATTTGGTAACCTAGTCGATAAGCGTAAATTACTACATCGTTTTATCACGTTAAACGCATTTTCTCGACAAGAAAAGCACAATTTCATCAAAAACATCCAAAACAACAAAAAAAGGATCTATTCAACAAAATCTGCTACACATCCTTTAGAGTTACGTGTTTTCACCCAATTTCAATGTGTAATTTCACCAGTTCTGATCATTGTTTAGCTTGTTGGTAGCTTGGTCAAAATGCCAGACACAGTTAATCGTTTTTATTGCTTTAAACGCATTTTCTCCTCAAGAGAAACACGATTTCATTAAAAACGTTATGCTTTGAAAATACCTGATGTCCATGTCTGCAAACACACAAGAGTCATAAAATAGGTTTTTCACCCATGTGTTTTTTGGTGAGACACCTTCTATTTCAAGGTTCTGTGCGTTTTCAGACACGTACAATATGTATTTTTGGCGTTTCTGAGGAAATCCCTCCTTTTAAATGCAGTTTCTCACAGGAAATGAGTTTCTCGCCATGGCAAAATTACTTTTTAAAAAAACGCATGTTCAGGTCGAGAAAATATGTTTTAAACAATAAAAACGACTCCCGGCCTTATTAGTTCACATTTTTTACATTTGGTAACCTAGTCCATATGCGTAAATTACTACATCGTTTTATCGCGTTAAACGCATTTTCTCGACAAGAAAAGCACAATTTCATCAAAAACATCCAAAACAACAAAAAAAAGGATCTATTCAACAAGTCTGCGACACATCCTTAAGAGTTACGTGTTTTCACCCAATTTCAATGTGTAATTTCACCAGTTCTGATCATTGTTTAGCTTGTTGGTAGCTTGGTCAAAATGCCAGACACAGTGAATCGTTTTTATTGCTTTAAACGCATTTTCTCCTCAAGAGAAACATGATTTCATTAAAATCATTATAGTTTAAAAATACCTGATGTACATGTCTGCAAACACTCAGAGTCTTAAAAGAGGTTTTTCACCCATGTGTTTTTTGTTGAGACACCTTCTATTTCAAGGTTCTGTGCGTTTTCAGACACGTACAATATGTATTTTTGCCGTTTCTGATGAAATCCCCCCTTTTAAACGCAGTTTCTCACGGAAAATGTGTTTCTCGCCATGGCAAAATTACTTTTTAAAAAAACGCATGTTCAGGTCGAGAAAATGTGTTTTAAACAATAAAAACGACTCCCGGCCTTATTAGTTCACATTTTTTACATTTGGTAACATAGTCCATATGCGTAAATTACTACATCGTTTTATCGCGTTAAACGCATTTTCTCGACAAGAAAAGCACAATGTCATCAAAAACATCCAAAACAACAAAAAAAAAGGATCTATTCAACAAGTCTGCGACACATCCTTAAGAGTTACGTGTTTTCACCCAATTTCAATGTGTAATTTCACCAGTTCTGATCATTGTTTAGCTTGTTGGTAGCTTGGTCAAAATGCCAGACACAGTTAATCGTTTTTATTGCTTTAAACGCATTTTCTCCTCAAGAGAAACACGATTTCATTAAAAACGTTATACTTTGAAAATACCTGATGTCCATGTCTGCAAACACTCAAGAGTCTTAAAAGAGGTTTTTCACCCATGTGTTTTTTGTTGAGACACCTTCTATTTCAAGGTTCTGTGCGTTTTCAGACACGTACAATGTGTATTTTTGCCGTTTCTGATGAAATCCCTCCTTTTAAACGCAGTTTCTCACGGAAAATGTGTTTCTCGCCATGGCAAAATTACTTTTTAAAAAAACGCATGTTCAGGTCGAGAAAATGTGTTTTAAACAATAAAAACGACTCCCGGCCTTATTAGTTCACTTTTTTTACATTTGGTAACCTAGTCGATAAGCGTAAATTACTACATCGTTTTATCACGTTAAACGCATTTTCTCGACAAGAAAAGCACAATTTCATCAAAAACATCCAAAACAACAAAAAAAGGATCTATTCAACAAAATCTGCTACACATCCTTTAGAGTTACGTGTTTTCACCCAATTTCAATGTGTAATTTCACCAGTTCTGATCATTGTTTAGCTTGTTGGTAGCTTGGTCAAAATGCCAGACACAGTGAATCGTTTTTATTGCTTTAAACGCATTTTCTCCTCAAGAGAAACACGATTTCATTAAAAACATTATAGTTTAAAAATACCTGATGTACATGTCTGCAAACACTCAGTCTTAAAATAGGTTTTTCACCCATGTGTTTTTTGGTGAGACACCTTCTATTTCAAGGTTCTGTGCGTTTTCAGACACGTACAATATGTATTTTTGGCGTTTCTGATGAAATCCCTCCTTTTAAATGCAGTTTCTCACAGGAAATGAGTTTCTCGCCATGGCAAAATTACTTTTTAAAAAAACGCATGTTCAGGTCGAGAAAATGTGTTTTAAACAATAAAAACGACTCCCGGCCTTATTAGTTCACATTTTTTACATTTGGTAACCTAGTCCATATGCGTAAATTACTACATCGTTTTATCGCGTTAAACGCATTTTCTCGACACGAAAAGCACAATGTCATCAAAAACATCCAAAACAAAAAAAAAAAAGGATCTATTCAACAAGTCTGCGACACATCCTTAAGAGTTACGTGTTTTCACCCAATTTCAATGTGTAATTTCACCAGTTCTGATCATTGTTTAGCTTGTTGGTAGCTTGGTCAAAATGCCAGACACAGTGAATCGTTTTTATTGCTTTAAACGCATTTTCTCCTCAAGAGAAACATGATTTCATTAAAAACATTATAGTTTAAAAATACCTGATGTACATGTCTGCAAACACTCAAGAGTCTTAAAAGAGGTTTTTCACCCATGTGTTTTTTGTTGAGACACCTTCTATTTCAAGGTTCTGTGCGTTTTCAGACACGTACAATGTGTATTTTTGCCGTTTCTGATGAAATTCCTCCTTTTAAACGCAGTTTCTCACGGAAAATGTGTTTCTCGCCATGGCAAAATTACTTTTTAAAAAAACGCATGTTCAGGTCGAGAAAATGTGTTTTAAACAATAAAAACGACTCCCGGCCTTATTAGTTCACTTTTTTTACATTTGGTAACCTAGTCGATATGCGTAAATTACTACATCGTTTTATCACGTTAAACGCATTTTCTCGACAAGAAAAACACAATTTCATCAAAAACATCCAAAACAACAAAAAAAGGATCTATTCAACAAAATCTGCTACACATCCTTTAGAGTTACGTGTTTTCACCCAATTTCAATGTGTAATTTCACCAGTTCTGATCATTGTTTAGCTTGTTGGTAGCTTGGTCAAAATGCCAGACACAGTGAATCGTTTTTATTGCTTTAAACGCATTTTCTCCTCAAGAGAAACATGATTTCATTAAAAACATTATAGTTTAAAAATACCTGATGTACATGTCTGCAAACACTCAGTCTTAAAATAGGTTTTTCACCCATGTGTTTTTTGGTGAGACACCTTCTATTTCAAGGTTCTGTGCGTTTTCAGACACGTACAATATGTATTTTTGGCGTTTCTGATGAAATCCCTCCTTTTAAATGCAGTTTCTCACAGGAAATGAGTTTCTCGCCATGGCAAAATTACTTTTTAAAAAAACGCATGTTCAGGTCGAGAAAATGTGTTTTAAACAATAAAAACGACTCCCGGCCTTATTAGTTCACATTTTTTACATTTGGTAACCTAGTCCATATGCGTAAATTACTACATCGTTTTATCGCGTTAAACGCATTTTCTCGACAAGAAAAGCACAATGTCATCAAAAACATCCAAAACAACAAAAAAAAAGGATCTATTCAACAAGTCTGCGACACATCCTTAAGAGTTACGTGTTTTCACCCAATTTCAATGTGTAATTTCACCAGTTCTGATCATTGTTTAGCTTGTTGGTAGCTTGGTCAAAATGCCAGACACAGTGAATCGTTTTTATTGCTTTAAACGCATTTTCTCCTCAAGAGAAACACGATTTCATTAAAAACGTTATACTTTGAAAATACCTGATGTCCATGTCTGCAAACACACAAGAGTCATAAAATAGGTTTTTCACCCATGTGTTTTTTGGTGAGACACCTTCTATTTCAAGGTTCTGTGCATTTTCAGACACGTACAATATGTATTTTTGGCGTTTCTGAGGAAATCCCTCCTTTTAAATGCAGTTTCTCACAGGAAATGAGTTTCTCGCCATGGCAAAATTACTTTTTAAAAAACGCATGTTCAGGTCGAGAAAATGTTTTAAACAATAAAAACGACTCCCGGCCTTATTAGTTCACATTTTTTACATTTGGTAACCTAGTCCATATGCGTAAATTACTACATCGTTTTATCGCGTTAAACGCATTTTCTCGACACGAAAAGCACAATGTCATCAAAAACATCCAAAACAACAAAAAAAAAGGATCTATTCAACAAGTCTGCGACACATCCTTAAGAGTTACGTGTTTTCACCCAATTTCAATGTGTAATTTCAACAGTTCTGATCATTGTTTAGCTTGTTGGTAGCTTGGTCAAAATGCCAGACACAGTGAATCGTTTTTATTGCTTTAAACGCATTTTCTCCTCAAGAGAAACATGATTTCATTAAAAACATTATAGTTTAAAAATACCTGATGTACATGTCTGCAAACACTCAAGAGTCTTAAAAGAGGTTTTTCACCCATGTGTTTTTTGTTGAGACACCTTCTATTTCAAGGTTCTGTGCGTTTTCAGACACGTACAATGTGTATTTTTGCCGTTTCTGATGAAATCCCTCCTTTTAAACGCAGTTTCTCACGGAAAATGTGTTTCTCGCCATGGCAAAATTACTTTTTAAAAAAGCGCATGTTCAGGTCGAGAAAATGTGTTTTAAACAATAAAAACGACTCCCGGCCTTATTAGTTCACATTTTTTACATTTGGTAACCTAGTCCATATGCGTAAATTACTACATCGTTTTATCGCGTTAAACGCATTTTCTCGACAAGAAAAGCACAATGTCATCAAAAACATCCAAAACAACAAAAAAAAGGATCTATTCAACAAGTCTGCGACACATCCTTAAGAGTTACGTGTTTTCACCCAATTTCAATGTGTAATTTCACCAGTTCTGATCATTGTTTAGCTTGTTGGTAGCTTGGTCAAAATGCCAGACACAGTGAATCGTTTTTATTGCTTTAAACGCATTTTCTCCTCAAGAGAAACACGATTTCATTAAAAACGTTATACTTTGAAAATACCTGATGTCCATGTCTGCAAACACACAAGAGTCATAAAATAGGTTTTTCACCCATGTGTTTTTTGGTGAGACACCTTCTATTTCAAGGTTCTGTGCGTTTTCAGACACGTACAATATGTATTTTTGGCGTTTCTGATGAAATCCCTCCTTTTAAATGCAGTTTCTCACAGGAAATGAGTTTCTCGCCATGGCAAAATTACTTTTTAAAAAAACGCATGTTCAGGTCGAGAAAATGTGTTTTAAACAATAAAAACGACTCCCGGCCTTATTAGTTCACATTTTTTACATTTGGTAACCTAGTCCATATGCGTAAATTACTACATCGTTTTATCGCGTTAAACGCATTTTCTCGACACGAAAAGCACAATGTCATCAAAAACATCCAAAACAAAAAAAAAAGAAGGATCTATTCAACAAGTCTGCGACACATCCTTAAGAGTTACGTGTTTTCACCCAATTTCAATGTGTAATTTCAACAGTTCTGATCATTGTTTAGCTTGTTGGTAGCTTGGTCAAAATGCCAGACACAGTGAATCGTTTTTATTGCTTTAAACGCATTTTCTCCTCAAGAGAAACATGATTTCATTAAAAACATTATAGTTTAAAAATACCTGATGTACATGTCTGCAAACACTCAAGAGTCTTAAAAGAGGTTTTTCACCCATGTGTTTTTTGTTGAGACACCTTCTATTTCAAGGTTTTGTGCGTTTTCAGACACGTACAATGTGTATTTTTGCCGTTTCTGATGAAATCCCTCCTTTTAAACGCAGTTTCTCACGGAAAATGTGTTTCTCGCCATGGCAAAATTACTTTTTAAAAAAACGCATGTTCAGGTCGAGAAAATGTGTTTTAAACAATAAAAACGACTCCCGGCCTTATTAGTTCACATTTTTTACATTTGGTAACCCAGTCCATATGCGTAAATTACTACATCGTTTTATCACGTTAAACGCATTTTCTCGACAAGAAAAGCACAATTTCATCAAAAACATCCAAAACAACAAAAAAAGGATCTATTCAAGAAAGTCTGCTACACATCCTTGAGAGTTACGTGTTTTCACCCAATTTCAATGTGTAATTTCACCAGTTCTGATCATTGTTTAGCTTGTTGGTAGCTTGGTCAAAATGCCAGACACAGTGAATCGTTTTTATTGCTTTAAACGCATTTTCTCCTCAAGAGAAACACGATTTCATTAAAAACGTTATACTTTGAAAATACCTGATGTCCATGTCTGCAAACACACAAGAGTCATAAAATAGGTTTTTCACCCATGTGTTTTTTGGTGAGACACCTTCTATTTCAAGGTTCTGTGCGTTTTCAGACACGTACAATATGTATTTTTGGCGTTTCTGATGAAATCCCTCCTTTTAAATGCAGTTTCTCACAGGAAATGTGTTTCTCGCCATGGCAAAATTACTTTTTAAAAAAACGCATGTTCAGGTCGAGAAAATGTTTTAAACAATAAAAACGACTCCCGGCCTTATTAGTTCACATTTTTTACATTTGGTAACCTAGTCCATATGCGTAAATTACTACATCGTTTTATCGCGTTAAACGCATTTTCTCCACACGAAAAGCACAATGTCATCAAAAACATCCAAAACAACAACAAAAAAGGATCTATTCAACAAGTCTGCGACACATCCTTAAGAGTTACGTGTTTTCACCCAATTTCAATGTGTAATTTCAACAGTTCTGATCATTGTTTAGCTTGTTGGTAGCTTGGTCAAAATGCCAGACACAGTGAATCGTTTTTATTGCTTTAAACGCATTTTCTCCTCAAGAGAAACATGATTTCATTAAAAACATTATAGTTTAAAAATACCTGATGTACATGTCTGCAAACACTCAAGAGTCTTAAAAGAGGTTTTTCACCCATGTGTTTTTTGTTGAGACACCTTCTATTTCAAGGTTCTGTGCGTTTTCAGACACGTACAATGTGTATTTTTGCCGTTTCTGATGAAATCCCTCCTTTTAAACGCAGTTTCTCACGGAAAATGTGTTTCTCGCCATGGCAAAATTACTTTTTAAAAAAGCGCATGTTCAGGTCGAGAAAATGTGTTTTAAACAATAAAAACGACTCCCGGCCTTATTAGTTCACATTTTTTACATTTGGTAACCTAGTCCATATGCGTAAATTACTACATCGTTTTATCGCGTTAAACGCATTTTCTCGACAAGAAAAGCACAATGTCATCAAAAACATCCAAAACAACAAAAAAAAAGGATCTATTCAACAAGTCTGCGACACTTCCTTAAGAGTTACGTGTTTTCACCCAATTTCAATGTGTAATTTCACCAGTTCTGATCATTGTTTAGCTTGTTGGTAGCTTGGTCAAAATGCCAGACACAGTGAATCGTTTTTATTGCTTTAAACGCATTTTCTCCTCAAGAGAAACATGATTTCATTAAAAACATTATAGTTTAAAAATACCTGATGTACATGTCTGCAAACACTCAAGAGTCTTAAAAGAGGTTTTTCACCCATGTGTTTTTTGTTGAGACACCTTCTATTTCAAGGTTCTGTGCGTTTTCAGACACGTACAATGTGTATTTTTGCCGTTTCTGATGAAATCCCTCCTTTTAAACGCAGTTTCTCACGGAAAATGTGTTTCTCGCCATGGCAAAATTACTTTTTAAAAAAACGCATGTTCAGGTCGAGAAAATGTGTTTTAAACAATAAAAACGACTCCCGGCCTTATTAGTTCACATTTTTTACATTTGGTAACCCAGTCCATATGCGTAAATTACTACATCGTTTTATCACGTTAAACGCATTTTCTCGACAAGAAAAGCACAATTTCATCAAAAACATCCAAAACAACAAAAAAAGGATCTATTCAAGAAAGTCTGCTACACATCCTTTAGAGTTACGTGTTTTCACCCAATTTCAATGTGTAATTTCACCAGTTCTGATCATTGTTTAGCTTGTTGGTAGCTTGGTCAAAATGCCAGACACAGTGAATCGTTTTTATTGCTTTAAACGCATTTTCTCCTCAAGAGAAACACGATTTCATTAAAAACGTTATACTTTGAAAATACCTGATGTCCATGTCTGCAAACACACAAGAGTCATAAAATAGGTTTTTCACCCATGTGTTTTTTGGTGAGACACCTTCTATTTCAAGGTTCTGTGCGTTTTCAGACACGTACAATATGTATTTTTGGCGTTTCTGATGAAATCCCTCCTTTTAAATGCAGTTTCTCACAGGAAATGTGTTTCTCGCCATGGCAAAATTACTTTTTAAAAAAACGCATGTTCAGGTCGAGAAAATGTTTTAAACAATAAAAACGACTCCCGGCCTTATTAGTTCACATTTTTTACATTTGGTAACCTAGTCCATATGCGTAAATTACTACATCGTTTTATCGCGTTAAACGCATTTTCTCCACACGAAAAGCACAATGTCATCAAAAACATCCAAAACAACAACAAAAAAGGATCTATTCAACAAGTCTGCGACACATCCTTAAGAGTTACGTGTTTTCACCCAATTTCAATGTGTAATTTCAACAGTTCTGATCATTGTTTAGCTTGTTGGTAGCTTGGTCAAAATGCCAGACACAGTGAATCGTTTTTATTGCTTTAAACGCATTTTCTCCTCAAGAGAAACATGATTTCATTAAAAACATTATAGTTTAAAAATACCTGATGTACATGTCTGCAAACACTCAAGAGTCTTAAAAGAGGTTTTCACCCATGTGTTTTTTGTTGAGACACCTTCTATTTCAAGGTTCTGTGCGTTTTCAGACACGTACAATGTGTATTTTTGCCGTTTCTGATGAAATCCCTCCTTTTAAACGCAGTTTCTCACGGAAAATGTGTTTCTCGCCATGGCAAAATTACTTTTTAAAAAAACGCATGTTCAGGTCGAGAAAATGTGTTTTAAACAATAAAAACGACTCCCGGCCTTATTAGTTCACATTTTTTACATTTGGTAACCTTGTCGATATGCGTAAATTACTACATCGTTTTATCACGTTAAACGCATTTTCTCGACAAGAAAAGCACAATTTCATCAAAAATATCCAAAACAACAAAAAAAGGATCTATTCAACAAGTCTGCGACACATCCTTAAGAGTTACGTGTTTTCACCCAATTTCAATGTGTAATTTCACCAGTTCTGATCATTGTTTAGCTTGTTGGTAGCTTGGTCAAAATGCCAGACACAGTTAATCGTTTTTATTGCTTTAAACGCATTTTCTCCTCAAGAGAAACACGATTTCATTAAAAACGTTATACTTTGAAAATACCTGATGTCCATGTCTGCAAACACACAAGAGTCATAAAATAGGTTTTTCACCCATGTGTTTTTTGGTGAGACACCTTCTATTTCAAGGTTCTGTGCGTTTTCAGACACGTACAATATGTATTTTTGGCGTTTCTGATGAAATCCCTCCTTTTAAATGCAGTTTCTCACAGGAAATGTGTTTCTCGCCATGGCAAAATTACTTTTTAAAAAAACGCATGTTCAGGTCGAGAAAATGTTTTAAACAATAAAAACGACTCCCGGCCTTATTAGTTCACATTTTTACATTTGGTAACCTAGTCCATATGCGTAAATTACTACATCGTTTTATCGCGTTAAACGCATTTTCTCCACACGAAAAGCACAATGTCATCAAAAACATCCAAAACAACAAAAAAAAAGGATCTATTCAACAAGTCTGCGACACATCCTTAAGAGTTACGTGTTTTCACCCAATTTCAATGTGTAATTTCAACAGTTCTGATCATTGTTTAGCTTGTTGGTAGCTTGGTCAAAATGCCAGACACAGTGAATCGTTTTTATTGCTTTAAACGCATTTTCTCCTCAAGAGAAACATGATTTCATTAAAAACATTATAGTTTAAAAATACCTGATGTACATGTCTGCAAACACTCAAGAGTCTTAAAAGAGGTTTTTCACCCATGTGTTTTTTGTTGAGACACCTTCTATTTCAAGGTTCTGTGCGTTTTCAGACACGTACAATGTGTATTTTTGCCGTTTCTGATGAAATCCCTCCTTTTAAACGCAGTTTCTCACGGAAAATGTGTTTCTCGCCATGGCAAAATTACTTTTTAAAAAAACGCATGTTCAGGTCGAGAAAATGTGTTTTAAACAATAAAAACGACTCCCGGCCTTATTAGTTCACATTTTTTACATTTGGTAACCTAGTCCATATGCGTAAATTACTACATCGTTTTATCGCGTTAAACGCATTTTCTCGACAAGAAAAGCACAATGTCATCAAAAACATCCAAAACAACAAAAAAAAGGATCTATTCAACAAGTCTGCGACACATCCTTAAGAGTTACGTGTTTTCACCCAATTTCAATGTGTAATTTCACCAGTTCTGATCATTGTTTAGCTTGTTGGTAGCTTGGTCAAAATGCCAGACACAGTTAATCGTTTTTATTGCTTTAAACGCATTTTCTCCTCAAGAGAAACACGATTTCATTAAAAACGTTATGCTTTGAAAATACCTGATGTTCATGTCTGCAAACACACAAGAGTCATAAAATAGGTTTTTCACCCATGTGTTTTTTGGTGAGACACCTTCTATTTCAAGGTTCTGTGCTTTTTCAGACACGTACAATATGTATTTTTGGCGTTTCTGAGGAAATCCCTCCTTTTAAATGCAGTTTCTCACAGGAAATGAGTTTCTCGCCATGGCAAAATTACTTTTTAAAAAAACGCATGTTCAGGTCGAGAAAATGTTTTAAACAATAAAAACGACTCCCGGCCTTATTAGTTCACATTTTTTACATTTGGTAACCTAGTCCATATGCGTAAATTACTACATCGTTTTATCGCGTTAAACGCATTTTCTCGACACGAAAAGCACAATGTCATCAAAAACATCCAAAACAACAAAAAAAAAGGATCTATTCAACAAGTCTGCGACACATCCTTAAGAGTTACGTGTTTTCACCCAATTTCAATGTGTAATTTCAACAGTTCTGATCATTGTTTAGCTTGTTGGTAGCTTGGTCAAAATGCCAGACACAGTGATTCGTTTTTATTGCTTTAAACGCATTTTCTCCTCAAGAGAAACATGATTTCATTAAAAACATTATAGTTTAAAAATACCTGATGTACATGTCTGCAAACACTCAAGAGTCTTAAAAGAGGTTTTTCACCCATGTGTTTTTTGTTGAGACACCTTCTATTTCAAGGTTCTGTGCGTTTTCAGACACGTACAATGTGTATTTTTGCCGTTTCTGATGAAATCCCTCCTTTTAAACGCAGTTTCTCATGGAAAATGTGTTTCTCGCCATGGCAAAATTACTTTTTAAAAAAACGCATGTTCAGGTCGAGAAAATGTGTTTTAAACAATAAAAACGACTCCCGGCCTTATTAGTTCACATTTTTTACATTTGGTAACCTAGTCCATATGCGTAAATTACTACATCGTTTTATCGCGTTAAACGCATTTTCTCGACAAGAAAAGCACAATGTCATCAAAAACATCCAAAACAAACAAAAAAAAGGATCTATTCAACAAGTCTGCGACACATCCTTAAGAGTTACGTGTTTTCACCCAATTTCAATGTGTAATTTCACCACTTCTGATCATTGTTTAGCTTGTTGGTAGCTTGGTCAAAATGCCAGACACAGTTAATCGTTTTTATTGCTTTAAACGCATTTTCTCCTCAAGAGAAACACGATTTCATTAAAAACGTTATGCTTTGAAAATACCTGATGTCCATGTCAGCAAACACACAAGAGTCATAAAATAGGTTTTTCACCCATGTGTTTTTTGGTGAGACACCTTCTATTTCAAGGTTCTGTGCGTTTTCAGACACGTACAATACGTATTTTTGGCGTTTCTGAGGAAATCCCTCCTTTTAAATGCAGTTTCTCAGAGGAAATGAGTTTCTCGCCATGGCAAAATTACTTTTTAAAAAAACGCATGTTCAGGTCGAGAAAATGTTTTAAACAATAAAAACGACTCCCGGCCTTATTAGTTCACATTTTTTACATTTGGTAACCTAGTCCATATGCGTAAATTACTACATCGTTTTATCGCGTTAAACGCATTTTCTCGACACGAAAAGCACAATGTCATCAAAAACATCCAAAACAACAAAAAAAAAGGATCTATTCAACAAGTCTGCGACACATCCTTAAGAGTTACGTGTTTTCACCCAATTTCAATGTGTAATTTCACCAGTTCTGATCATTGTTTAGCTTGTTGGTAGCTTGGTCAAAATGCCAGACACAGTGAATCGTTTTTATTGCTTTAAACGCATTTTCTCCTCAAGAGAAACATGATTTCATTAAAAACATTATAGTTTAAAAATACCTGATGTACATGTCTGCAAACACTCAAGAGTCTTAAAAGAGGTTTTTCACCCATGTGTTTTTTGTTGAGACACCTTCTATTTCAAGGTTCTGTGCGTTTTCAGACACGTACAATGTGTATTTTTGCCGTTTCTGATGAAATCCCTCCTTTTAAACGCAGTTTCTCACGGAAAATGTGTTTCTCGCCATGGCAAAATTACTTTTTAAAAAAACGCATGTTCAGGTCGAGAAAATGTGTTTTAAACAATAAAAACGACTCCCGGCCTTATTAGTTCACATTTTTTACATTTGGTAACCTAGTCCATATGCGTAAATTACTACATCGTTTTATCGCGTTAAACGCATTTTCTCGACAAGAAAAGCACAATTTCATCAAAAACATCCAAAACAACAAAAAAAAAGGATCTATTCAACAAGTCTGCGACACATCCTTAAGAGTTACGTGTTTTCACCCAATTTCAATGTGTAATTTCACCAGTTCTGATCATTGTTTAGGCTGTTGGTAGCTTGGTCAAAATGCCAGACACAGTTAATCGTTTTTATTGCTTTAAACGCATTTTCTCCTCAAGAGAAACACGATTTCATTAAAAACGTTATACTTTGAAAATACCTGATGTCCATGTCTGCAAACACTCAGTCTTAAAATAGGTTTTTCACCCATGTGTTTTTTGGTGAGACACCTTCTATTTCAAGGTTCTGTGCGTTTTCAGACACGTACAATGTGTATTTTTGGCGTTTCTGATGAAATCCCTCCTTTTAAATGCAGTTTCTCACAGGAAATGAGTTTCTCGCCATGGCAAAATTACTTTTTAAAAAAGCGCATGTTCAGGTTGAGAAAATGTGTTTTAAACAATAAAAACGACTCCCGGCCTTATTAGTTCACATTTTTTACATTTGGTAACCTAGTCCATATGCGTAAATTACTACATCGTTTTATCGCGTTAAACGCATTTTCTCGACACGAAAAGCACAATGTCATCAAAAACATCCAAAACAACAAAAAAAAAGGATCTATTCAACAAGTCTGCGACACATCCTTAAGAGTTACGTGTTTTCACCCAATTTCAATGTGTAATTTCACCAGTTCTGATCATTGTTTAGCTTGTTGGTAGCTTGGTCAAAATGCCAGACACAGTGAATCGTTTTTATTGCTTTAAACGCATTTTCTCCTCAAGAGAAACATGATTTCATTAAAAACATTATAGTTTAAAAATACCTGATGTACATGTCTGCAAACACTCAAGAGTCTTAAAAGAGGTTTTTCACCCATGTGTTTTTTGTTGAGACACCTTCTATTTCAAGGTTCTGTGCGTTTTCAGACACGTACAATGTGTATTTTTGCCGTTTCTGATGAAATCCCTCCTTTTAAACGCAGTTTCTCACGGAAAATGTGTTTCTCGCCATGGCAAAATTACTTTTTAAAAAAACGCATGTTCAGGTCGAGAAAATGTGTTTTAAACAATAAAAACGACTCCCGGCCTTATTAGTTCACTTTTTTTACATTTGGTAACCTAGTCGATAAGCGTAAATTACTACATCGTTTTATCACGTTAAACGCATTTTCTCGACAAGAAAAGCACAATTTCATCAAAAACATCCAAAACAACAAAAAAAGGATCTATTCAACAAAATCTGCTACACATCCTTTAGAGTTACGTGTTTTCACCCAATTTCAATGTGTAATTTCACCAGTTCTGATCATTGTTTAGCTTGTTGGTAGCTTGGTCAAAATGCCAGACACAGTGAATCGTTTTTATTGCTTTAAACGCATTTTCTCCTCAAGAGAAACATGATTTCATTAAAAACATTATAGTTTAAAAATACCTGATGTACATGTCTGCAAACACTCAGTCTTAAAATAGGTTTTTCACCCATGTGTTTTTTGGTGAGACACCTTCTATTTCAAGGTTCTGTGCGTTTTCAGACACGTACAATATGTATTTTTGGCGTTTCTGATGAAATCCCTCCTTTTAAATGCAGTTTCTCACAGGAAATGAGTTTCTCGCCATGGCAAAATTACTTTTTAAAAAAACGCATGTTCAGGTCGAGAAAATGTGTTTTAAACAATAAAAACGACTCCCGGCCTTATTAGTTCACATTTTTTACATTTGGTAACCTAGTCCATATGCGTAAATTACTACATCGTTTTATCGCGTTAAACGCATTTTCTCGACAAGAAAAGCACAATGTCATCAAAAACATCCAAAACAACAAAAAAAAGGATCTATTCAACAAGTCTGCGACACATCCTTAAGAGTTACGTGTTTTCACCCAATTTCAATGTGTAATTTCACCAGTTCTGATCATTGTTTAGCTTGTTGGTAGCTTGGTCAAAATGCCAGACACAGTTAATCGTTTTTATTGCTTTAAACGCATTTTCTCCTCAAGAGAAACACGATTTCATTAAAAACGTTATGCTTTGAAAATACCTGATGTCCATGTCTGCAAACACACAAGAGTCATAAAATAGGTTTTTCACCCATGTGTTTTTTGGTGAGACACCTTCTATTTCAAGGTTCTGTGCGTTTTCAGACACGTACAATATGTATTTTTGGCGTTTCTGAGGAAATCCCTCCTTTTAAATGCAGTTTCTCAGAGGAAATGTGTTTCTCGCCATGGCAAAATTACTTTTTAAAAAAACGCATGTTCAGGTCGAGAAAATGTTTTAAACAATAAAAACGACTCCCGGCCTTATTAGTTCACATTTTTTACATTTGGTAACCTAGTCCATATGCGTAAATTACTACATCGTTTTATCGCGTTAAACGCATTTTCTCGACACGAAAAGCACAATGTCATCAAAAACATCCAAAACAACAAAAAAAAAGGATCTATTCAACAAGTCTGCGACACATCCTTAAGAGTTACGTGTTTTCACCCAATTTCAATGTGTAATTTCAACAGTTCTGATCATTGTTTAGCTTGTTGGTAGCTTGGTCAAAATGCCAGACACAGTGAATCGTTTTTATTGCTTTAAACGCATTTTCTCCTCAAGAGAAACATGATTTCATTAAAAACATTATAGTTTAAAAATACCTGATGTACATGTCTGCAAACACTCAAGAGTCTTAAAAGAGGTTTTTCACCCATGTGTTTTTTGTTGAGACACCTTCTATTTCAAGGTTCTGTGCGTTTTCAGACACGTACAATGTGTATTTTTGCCGTTTCTGATGAAATCCCTCCTTTTAAACGCAGTTTCTCACGGAAAATGTGTTTCTCGCCATGGCAAAATTACTTTTTAAAAAAACGCATGTTCAGGTCGAGAAAATGTGTTTTAAACAATAAAAACGACTCCCGGCCTTATTAGTTCACATTTTTTACATTTGGTAACCTAGTCCATATGCGTAAATTACTACATCGTTTTATCGCGTTAAACGCATTTTCTCGACAAGAAAAGCACAATTTCATCAAAAACATCCAAAACAACAAAAAAAAGGATCTATTCAACAAGTCTGCGACACATCCTTAAGAGTTACGTGTTTTCACCCAATTTCAATGTGTAATTTCACCAGTTCTGATCATTGTTTAGCTTGTTGGTAGCTTGGTCAAAATGCCAGACACAGTGAATCGTTTTTATTGCTTTAAACGCATTTTCTCCTCAAGAGAAACATGATTTCATTAAAATCATTATAGTTTAAAAATACCTGATGTACATGTCTGCAAACACTCAGAGTCTTAAAAGAGGTTTTTCACCCATGTGTTTTTTGTTGAGACACCTTCTATTTCAAGGTTCTGTGCGTTTTCAGACACGTACAATATGTATTTTTGCCGTTTCTGATGAAATCCCCCCTTTTAAACGCAGTTTCTCACGGAAAATGTGTTTCTCGCCATGGCAAAATTACTTTTTAAAAAAACGCATGTTCAGGTCGAGAAAATGTGTTTTAAACAATAAAAACGACTCCCGGCCTTATTAGTTCACATTTTTTACATTTGGTAACCTAGTCCATATGCGTAAATTACTACATCGTTTTATCGCGTTAAACGCATTTTCTCGACAAGAAAAGCACAATGTCATCAAAAACATCCAAAACAAAAAAAAAAAAAGGATCTATACAACAAGTCTGCGACACATCCTTAAGAGTTACGTGTTTTCACCCAATTTCAATGTGTAATTTCACCAGTTCTGATCATTGTTTAGGCTGTTGGTAGCTTGGTCAAAATGCCAGACACAGTTAATCGTTTTTATTGCTTTAAACGCATTTTCTCCTCAAGAGAAACACGATTTCATTAAAAACGTTATACTTTGAAAATACCTGATGTCCATGTCTGCAAACACTCAGTCTTAAAATAGGTTTTTCACCCATGTGTTTTTTGGTGAGACACCTTCTATTTCAAGGTTCTGTGCGTTTTCAGACACGTACAATGTGTATTTTTGGCGTTTCTGATGAAATCCCTCCTTTTAAATGCAGTTTCTCACAGGAAATGAGTTTCTCGCCATGGCAAAATTACTTTTTAAAAAAGCGCATGTTCAGGTTGAGAAAATGTGTTTTAAACAATAAAAACGACTCCCGGCCTTATTAGTTCACATTTTTTACATTTGGTAACCTAGTCCATATGCGTAAATTACTACATCGTTTTATCGCGTTAAACGCATTTTCTCGACACGAAAAGCACAATGTCATCAAAAACATCCAAAACAACAAAAAAAAAGGATCTATTCAACAAGTCTGCGACACATCCTTAAGAGTTACGTGTTTTCACCTAATTTCAATGTGTAATTTCACCAGTTCTGATCGTTGTTTAGCTTGTTGGTAGCTTGGTCAAAATGCCGGACACAGTGAATCGTTTTTATTGCTTTAAACGCATTTTCTCCTCAAGAGAAACATGATTTCATTAAAAACATTATAGTTTAAAAATACCTGATGTACATGTCTGCAAACACTCAAGAGTCTTAAAAGAGGTTTTTCACCCATGTGTTTTTTGTTGAGACACCTTCTATTTCAAGGTTCTGTGCGTTTTCAGACACGTACAATGTGTATTTTTGCCGTTTCTGATGAAATCCCTCCTTTTAAACGCAGTTTCTCACGGAAAATGTGTTTCTCGCCATGGCAAAATTACTTTTTAAAAAAACGCATGTTCAGGTCGAGAAAATGTGTTTTAAACAATAAAAACGACTCCCGGCCTTATTAGTTCACTTTTTTTACATTTGGTAACCTAGTCGATAAGCGTAAATTACTACATCGTTTTATCACGTTAAACGCATTTTCTCGACAAGAAAAGCACAATTTCATCAAAAACATCCAAAACAACAAAAAAAGGATCTATTCAACAAAATCTGCTACACATCCTTTAGAGTTACGTGTTTTCACCCAATTTCAATGTGTAATTTCACCAGTTCTGATCATTGTTTAGCTTGTTGGTAGCTTGGTCAAAATGCCAGACACAGTGAATCGTTTTTATTGCTTTAAACGCATTTTCTCCTCAAGAGAAACATGATTTCATTAAAAACATTATAGTTTAAAAATACCTGATGTACATGTCTGCAAACACTCAGTCTTAAAATAGGTTTTTCACCCATGTGTTTTTTGGTGAGACACCTTCTATTTCAAGGTTCTGTGCGTTTTCAGACACGTACAATATGTATTTTTGGCGTTTCTGATGAAATCCCTCCTTTTAAATGCAGTTTCTCACAGGAAATGAGTTTCTCGCCATGGCAAAATTACTTTTTAAAAAAACGCATGTTCAGGTCGAGAAAATGTGTTTTAAACAATAAAAACGACTCCCGGCCTTATTAGTTCACATTTTTTACATTTGGTAACCTAGTCCATATGCGTAAATTACTACATCGTTTTATCGCGTTAAACGCATTTTCTCGACAAGAAAAGCACAATGTCATCAAAAACATCCAAAACAACAAAAAAAAGGATCTATTCAACAAGTCTGCGACACATCCTTAAGAGTTACGTGTTTTCACCCAATTTCAATGTGTAATTTCACCAGTTCTGATCATTGTTTAGCTTGTTGGTAGCTTGGTCAAAATGCCAGACACAGTTAATCGTTTTTATTGCTTTAAACGCATTTTCTCCTCAAGAGAAACACGATTTCATTAAAAACGTTATGCTTTGAAAATACCTGATGTCCATGTCTGCAAACACACAAGAGTCATAAAATAGGTTTTTCACCCATGTGTTTTTTGGTGAGACACCTTCTATTTCAAGGTTCTGTGCGTTTTCAGACACGTACAATATGTATTTTTGGCGTTTCTGAGGAAATCCCTCCTTTTAAATGCAGTTTCTCACAGGAAATGAGTTTCTCGCCATGGCAAAATTACTTTTTAAAAAAACGCATGTTCAGGTCGAGAAAATGTTTTAAACAATAAAAACGACTCCCGGCCTTATTAGTTCACATTTTTTACATTTGGTAACCTAGTCCATATGCGTAAATTACTACATCGTTTTATCGCGTTAAACGCATTTTCTCGACACGAAAAGCACAATGTCATCAAAAACATCCAAAACAACAAAAAAAAAGGATCTATTCAACAAGTCTGCGACACATCCTTAAGAGTTACGTGTTTTCACCCAATTTCAATGTGTAATTTCAACAGTTCTGATCATTGTTTAGCTTGTTGGTAGCTTGGTCAAAATGCCAGACACAGTGAATCGTTTTTATTGCTTTAAACGCATTTTCTCATCAAGAGAAACACGATTTCATTAAAAACGTTATACTTTGAAAATACCTGATGTACATGTCTGCAAACACTCAAGAGTCTTAAAAGAGGTTTTTCACCCATGTGTTTTTTGTTGAGACACCTTCTATTTCAAGGTTCTGTGCGTTTTCAGACACGTACAATGTGTATTTTTGCCGTTTCTGATGAAATCCCTCCTTTTAAACGCAGTTTCTCACGGAAAATGTGTTTCTCGCCATGGCAAAATTACTTTTTAAAAAAACGCATGTTCAGGTCGAGAAAATGTGTTTTAAACAATAAAAACGACTCCCGGCCTTATTAGTTCACATTTTTTACATTTGGTAACCTAGTCCATATGCGTAAATTACTACATCGTTTTATCACGTTAAACGCATTTTCTCGACAAGAAAAGCACAATTTCATCAAAAACATCCAAAACAACAAAAAAAAGGATCTATTCAACAAGTCTGCGACACATCCTTAAGAGTTACGTGTTTTCACCCAATTTCAATGTGTAATTTCACCAGTTCTGATCATTGTTTAGCTTGTTGGTAGCTTGGTCAAAATGCCAGACACAGTGAATCGTTTTTATTGCTTTAAACGCATTTTCTCCTCAAGAGAAACATGATTTCATTAAAATCATTATAGTTTAAAAATACCTGATGTACATGTCTGCAAACACTCAGAGTCTTAAAAGAGGTTTTTCACCCATGTGTTTTTTGTTGAGACACCTTCTATTTCAAGGTTCTGTGCGTTTTCAGACACGTACAATATGTATTTTTGCCGTTTCTGATGAAATCCCCCCTTTTAAACGCAGTTTCTCACGGAAAATGTGTTTCTCGCCATGGCAAAATTACTTTTTAAAAAAACGCATGTTCAGGTCGAGAAAATGTGTTTTAAACAATAAAAACGACTCCCGGCCTTATTAGTTCACATTTTTTACATTTGGTAACCTAGTCCATATGCGTAAATTACTACATCGTTTTATCGCGTTAAACGCATTTTCTCGACACGAAAAGCACAATGTCATCAAAAACATCCAAAACAACAAAAAAAAAAGGATCTATTCAACAAGTCTGCGACACATCCTTAAGAGTTACGTGTTTTCACCCAATTTCAATGTGTAATTTCACCAGTTCTGATCATTGTTTAGCTTGTTGGTAGCTTGGTCAAAATGCCAGACACAGTGAATCGTTTTTATTGCTTTAAACGCATTTTCTCCTCAAGAGAAACATGATTTCATTAAAAGCATTATAGTTTAAAAATACCTGATGTACATGTCTGCAAACACTCAAGAGTCTTAAAAGAGGTTTTTCACCCATGTGTTTTTTGTTGAGACACCTTCTATTTCAAGGTTCTGTGCGTTTTCAGACACGTACAATGTGTATTTTTGCCGTTTCTGATGAAATCCCTCCTTTTAAACGCAGTTTCTCACGGAAAATGTGTTTCTCGCCATGGCAAAATTACTTTTTAAAAAAACGCATGTTCAGGTCGAGAAAATGTGTTTTAAACAATAAAAACGACTCCCGGCCTTATTAGTTCACTTTTTTTACATTTGGTAACCTAGTCGATAAGCGTAAATTACTACATCGTTTTATCACGTTAAACGCATTTTCTCGACAAGAAAAGCACAATTTCATCAAAAGCATCCAAAACAACAAAAAAAGGATCTATTCAACAAAATCTGCTACACATCCTTTAGAGTTACGTGTTTTCACCCAATTTCAATGTGTAATTTCACCAGTTCTGATCATTGTTTAGCTTGTTGGTAGCTTGGTCAAAATGCCAGACACAGTGAATCGTTTTTATTGCTTTAAACGCATTTTCTCCTCAAGAGAAACATGATTTCATTAAAAACATTATAGTTTAAAAATACCTGATGTACATGTCTGCAAACACTCAGTCTTAAAATAGGTTTTTCACCCATGTGTTTTTTGGTGAGACACCTTCTATTTCAAGGTTCTGTGCGTTTTCAGACACGTACAATATGTATTTTTGGCGTTTCTGATGAAATCCCTCCTTTTAAATGCAGTTTCTCACAGGAAATGAGTTTCTCGCCATGGCAACATTACTTTTTAAAAAAACGCATGTTCAGGTCGAGAAAATGTGTTTTAAACAATAAAAACGACTCCCGGCCTTACTAGTTCACATTTTTTACATTTGGTAACCTAGTCCATATGCGTAAATTACTACATCGTTTTATCGCGTTAAACGCATTTTCTCGACAAGAAAAGCACAATGTCATCAAAAACATCCAAAACAACAAAAAAAAGGATCTATTCAACAAGTCTGCGACACATCCTTAAGAGTTACGTGTTTTCACCCAATTTCAATGTGTAATTTCACCACTTCTGATCATTGTTTAGCTTGTTGGTAGCTTGGTCAAAATGCCAGACACAGTGAATCGTTTTTATTGCTTTAAACGCATTTTCTCCTCAAGAGAAACACGATTTCATTAAAAACGTTATACTTTGAAAATACCTGATGTCCATGTCTGCAAACACACAAGAGTCATAAAATAGGTTTTTCACCCATGTGTTTTTTGGTGAGACACCTTCTATTTCAAGGTTCTGTGCATTTTCAGACACGTACAATATGTATTTTTGGCGTTTCTGATGAAATCCCTCCTTTTAAATGCAGTTTCTCACAGGAAATGAGTTTCTCGCCATGGCAAAATTACTTTTTAAAAAACGCATGTTCAGGTCGAGAAAATGTTTTAAACAATAAAAACGACTCCCGGCCTTATTAGTTCACATTTTTTACATTTGGTAACCTAGTCCATATGCGTAAATTACTACATCGTTTTATCGCGTTAAACGCATTTTCTCGACACGAAAAGCACAATGTCATCAAAAACATCCAAAACAACAAAAAAAAAGGATCTATTCAACAAGTCTGCGACACATCCTTAAGAGTTACGTGTTTTCACCCAATTTCATTGTGTAATTTCAACAGTTCTGATCATTGTTTAGCTTGTTGGTAGCTTGGTCAAAATGCCAGACACAGTGAATCGTTTTTATTGCTTTAAACGCATTTTCTCCTCAAGAGAAACATGATTTCATTAAAAACATTATAGTTTAAAAATACCTGATGTACATGTCTGCAAACACTCAGTCTTAAAATAGGTTTTTCACCCATGTGTTTTTTGGTGAGACACCTTCTATTTCAAGGTTCTGTGCGTTTTCAGACACGTACAATATGTATTTTTGGCGTTTCTGATGAAATCCCTCCTTTTAAATGCAGTTTCTCACAGGAAATGAGTTTCTCGCCATGGCAAAATTACTTTTTAAAAAAACGCATGTTCAGGTCGAGAAAATGTGTTTTAAACAATAAAAACGACTCCCGGCCTTACTAGTTCACATTTTTTACATTTGGTAACCTAGTCCATATGCGTAAATTACTACATCGTTTTATCGCGTTAAACGCATTTTCTCGACAAGAAAAGCACAATGTCATCAAAAACATCCAAAACAACAAAAAAAAGGATCTATTCAACAAGTCTGCGACACATCCTTAAGAGTTACGTGTTTTCACCCAATTTCAATGTGTAATTTCAACAGTTCTGATCATTGTTTAGCTTGTTGGTAGCTTGGTCAAAATGCCAGACACAGTGAATCGTTTTTATTGCTTTAAACGCATTTTCTCCTCAAGAGAAACATGATTTCATTAAAAACATTATAGTTTAAAAATACCTGATGTACATGTCTGCAAACACTCAAGAGTCTTAAAAGAGGTTTTTCACCCATGTGTTTTTTGTTGAGACACCTTCTATTTCAAGGTTCTGTGCGTTTTCAGACACGTACAATGTGTATTTTTGGCGTTTCTGATGAAATCCCTCCTTTTAAATGCAGTTTCTCACAGGAAATGAGTTTCTCGCCATGGCAAAATTACTTTTTAAAAAACGCATGTTCAGGTCGAGAAAATGTTTTAAACAATAAAAACGACTCCCGGCCTTATTAGTTCACATTTTTTACATTTGGTAACCTAGTCCATATGCGTAAATTACTACATCGTTTTATCGCGTTAAACGCATTTTTTCGACAAGAAAAGCACAATTTCATCAAAAACATCCAAAACAACAAAAAAAGGATCTATTCAACAAGTCTGCTACACATTCTTTAGAGTTACCTGTTTTCACCCAATTTCAATGTGTAATTTCAACAGTTCTGATCATTGTTTAGCTTGTTGGTAGCTTGGTCAAAATGCCAGACACAGTGAATCGTTTTTATTGCTTTAAACGCATTTTCTCCTCAAGAGAAACACGATTTCATTAAAAACGTTATACTTTGAAAATACCTGATGTCCATGTCTGCAAACACACAAGAGTCATAAAATAGGTTTTTCACCCATGTGTTTTTTGGTGAGACACCTTCTATTTCAAGGTTCTGTGCATTTTCAGACACGTACAATATGTATTTTTGGCGTTTCTGATGAAATCCCTCCTTTTAAATGCAGTTTCTCACAGGAAATGAGTTTCTCGCCATGGCAAAATTACTTTTTAAAAAACGCATGTTCAGGTCGAGAAAATGTTTTAAACAATAAAAACGACTCCCGGCCTTATTAGTTCACATTTTTTACATTTGGTAACCTAGTCCATATGCGTAAATTACTACATCGTTTTATCGCGTTAAACGCATTTTCTCGACACGAAAAGCACAATGTCATCAAAAACATCCAAAACAACAAAAAAAAAGGATCTATTCAACAAGTCTGCGACACATCCTTAAGAGTTACGTGTTTTCACCCAATTTCAATGTGTAATTTCAACAGTTCTGATCATTGTTTAGCTTGTTGGTAGCTTGGTCAAAATGCCAGACACAGTGAATCGTTTTTATTGCTTTAAACGCATTTTCTCATCAAGAGAAACACGATTTCATTAAAAACGTTATACTTTGAAAATACCTGATGTACATGTCTGCAAACACTCAAGAGTCTTAAAAGAGGTTTTTCACCCATGTGTTTTTTGTTGAGACACCTTCTATTTCAAGGTTCTGTGCGTTTTCAGACACGTACAATGTGTATTTTTGCCGTTTCTGATGAAATCCCTCCTTTTAAACGCAGTTTCTCACGGAAAATGTGTTTCTCGCCATGGCAAAATTACTTTTTAAAAAAACGCATGTTCAGGTCGAGAAAATGTGTTTTAAACAATAAAAACGACTCCCGGCCTTATTAGTTCACATTTTTTACATTTGGTAACCTAGTCCATATGCGTAAATTACTACATCGTTTTATCACGTTAAACGCATTTTCTCGACAAGAAAAGCACAATTTCATCAAAAACATCCAAAACAACAAAAAAAAGGATCTATTCAACAAGTCTGCGACACATCCTTAAGAGTTACGTGTTTTCACCCAATTTCAATGTGTAATTTCACCAGTTCTGATCATTGTTTAGCTTGTTGGTAGCTTGGTCAAAATGCCAGACACAGTGAATCGTTTTTATTGCTTTAAACGCATTTTCTCCTCAAGAGAAACATGATTTCATTAAAATCATTATAGTTTAAAAATACCTGATGTACATGTCTGCAAACACTCAGAGTCTTAAAAGAGGTTTTTCACCCATGTGTTTTTTGTTGAGACACCTTCTATTTCAAGGTTCTGTGCGTTTTCAGACACGTACAATATGTATTTTTGCCGTTTCTGATGAAATCCCCCCTTTTAAACGCAGTTTCTCACGGAAAATGTGTTTCTCGCCATGGCAAAATTACTTTTTAAAAAAACGCATGTTCAGGTCGAGAAAATGTGTTTTAAACAATAAAAACGACTCCCGGCCTTATTAGTTCACATTTTTTACATTTGGTAACCTAGTCCATATGCGTAAATTACTACATCGTTTTATCGCGTTAAACGCATTTTCTCGACACGAAAAGCACAATGTCATCAAAAACATCCAAAACAACAAAAAAAAAGGATCTATTCAACAAGTCTGCGACACATCCTTAAGAGTTACGTGTTTTCACCCAATTTCAATGTGTAATTTCACCAGTTCTGATCATTGTTTAGCTTGTTGGTAGCTTGGTCAAAATGCCAGACACAGTGAATCGTTTTTATTGCTTTAAACGCATTTTCTCCTCAAGAGAAACATGATTTCATTAAAAGCATTATAGTTTAAAAATACCTGATGTACATGTCTGCAAACACTCAAGAGTCTTAAAAGAGGTTTTTCACCCATGTGTTTTTTGTTGAGACACCTTCTATTTCAAGGTTCTGTGCGTTTTCAGACACGTACAATGTGTATTTTTGCCGTTTCTGATGAAATCCCTCCTTTTAAACGCAGTTTCTCACGGAAAATGTGTTTCTCGCCATGGCAAAATTACTTTTTAAAAAAACGCATGTTCAGGTCGAGAAAATGTGTTTTAAACAATAAAAACGACTCCCGGCCTTATTAGTTCACTTTTTTTACATTTGGTAACCTAGTCGATAAGCGTAAATTACTACATCGTTTTATCACGTTAAACGCATTTTCTCGACAAGAAAAGCACAATTTCATCAAAAGCATCCAAAACAACAAAAAAAGGATCTATTCAACAAAATCTGCTACACATCCTTTAGAGTTACGTGTTTTCACCCAATTTCAATGTGTAATTTCACCAGTTCTGATCATTGTTTAGCTTGTTGGTAGCTTGGTCAAAATGCCAGACACAGTGAATCGTTTTTATTGCTTTAAACGCATTTTCTCCTCAAGAGAAACATGATTTCATTAAAAACATTATAGTTTAAAAATACCTGATGTACATGTCTGCAAACACTCAGTCTTAAAATAGGTTTTTCACCCATGTGTTTTTTGGTGAGACACCTTCTATTTCAAGGTTCTGTGCGTTTTCAGACACGTACAATATGTGTTTTTGGCGTTTCTGATGAAATCCCTCCTTTTAAATGCAGTTTCTCACAGGAAATGAGTTTCTCGCCATGGCAACATTACTTTTTAAAAAAACGCATGTTCAGGTCGAGAAAATGTGTTTTAAACAATAAAAACGACTCCCGGCCTTACTAGTTCACATTTTTTACATTTGGTAACCTAGTCCATATGCGTAAATTACTACATCGTTTTATCGCGTTAAACGCATTTTCTCGACAAGAAAAGCACAATGTCATCAAAAACATCCAAAACAACAAAAAAAAGGATCTATTCAACAAGTCTGCGACACATCCTTAAGAGTTACGTGTTTTCACCCAATTTCAATGTGTAATTTCACCACTTCTGATCATTGTTTAGCTTGTTGGTAGCTTGGTCAAAATGCCAGACACAGTGAATCGTTTTTATTGCTTTAAACGCATTTTCTCCTCAAGAGAAACACGATTTCATTAAAAACGTTATACTTTGAAAATACCTGATGTCCATGTCTGCAAACACACAAGAGTCATAAAATAGGTTTTTCACCCATGTGTTTTTTGGTGAGACACCTTCTATTTCAAGGTTCTGTGCATTTTCAGACACGTACAATATGTATTTTTGGCGTTTCTGATGAAATCCCTCCTTTTAAATGCAGTTTCTCACAGGAAATGAGTTTCTCGCCATGGCAAAATTACTTTTTAAAAAACGCATGTTCAGGTCGAGAAAATGTTTTAAACAATAAAAACGACTCCCGGCCTTATTAGTTCACATTTTTTACATTTGGTAACCTAGTCCATATGCGTAAATTACTACATCGTTTTATCGCGTTAAACGCATTTTCTCGACACGAAAAGCACAATGTCATCAAAAACATCCAAAACAACAAAAAAAAAGGATCTATTCAACAAGTCTGCGACACATCCTTAAGAGTTACGTGTTTTCACCCAATTTCATTGTGTAATTTCAACAGTTCTGATCATTGTTTAGCTTGTTGGTAGCTTGGTCAAAATGCCAGACACAGTGAATCGTTTTTATTGCTTTAAACGCATTTTCTCCTCAAGAGAAACATGATTTCATTAAAAACATTATAGTTTAAAAATACCTGATGTACATGTCTGCAAACACTCAGTCTTAAAATAGGTTTTTCACCCATGTGTTTTTTGGTGAGACACCTTCTATTTCAAGGTTCTGTGCGTTTTCAGACACGTACAATATGTATTTTTGGCGTTTCTGATGAAATCCCTCCTTTTAAATGCAGTTTCTCACAGGAAATGAGTTTCTCGCCATGGCAAAATTACTTTTTAAAAAAACGCATGTTCAGGTCGAGAAAATGTGTTTTAAACAATAAAAACGACTCCCGGCCTTACTAGTTCACATTTTTTACATTTGGTAACCTAGTCCATATGCGTAAATTACTACATCGTTTTATCGCGTTAAACGCATTTTCTCGACAAGAAAAGCACAATGTCATCAAAAACATCCAAAACAACAAAAAAAAGGATCTATTCAACAAGTCTGCGACACATCCTTAAGAGTTACGTGTTTTCACCCAATTTCAATGTGTAATTTCACCAGTTCTGATCATTGTTTAGCTTGTTGGTAGCTTGGTCAAAATGCCAGACACAGTGAATCGTTTTTATTGCTTTAAACGCATTTTCTCCTCAAGAGAAACACGATTTCATTAAAAACGTTATACTTTGAAAATACCTGATGTCCATGTCTGCAAACACACAAGAGTCATAAAATAGGTTTTTCACCCATGTGTTTTTTGGTGAGACACCTTCTATTTCAAGGTTCTGTGCATTTTCAGACACGTACAATATGTATTTTTGGCGTTTCTGATGAAATCCCTCCTTTTAATTGCAGTTTCTCACAGGAAATGAGTTTCTCGCCATGGCAAAATTACTTTTTAAAAAACGCATGTTCAGGTCGAGAAAATGTTTTAAACAATAAAAACGACTCCCGGCCTTATTAGTTCACATTTTTTACATTTGGTAACCTAGTCCATATGCGTAAATTACTACATCGTTTTATCGCGTTAAACGCATTTTCTCGACACGAAAAGCACAATGTCATCAAAAACATCCAAAACAACAAAAAAAAAGGATCTATTCAACAAGTCTGCGACACATCCTTAAGAGTTACGTGTTTTCACCCAATTTCAATGTGTAATTTCAACAGTTCTGATCATTGTTTAGCTTGTTGGTAGCTTGGTCAAAATGCCAGACACAGTGAATCGTTTTTATTGCTTTAAACGCATTTTCTCCTCAAGAGAAACATGATTTCATTAAAAACATTATAGTTTAAAAATACCTGATGTACATGTCTGCAAACACTCAAGAGTCTTAAAAGAGGTTTTTCACCCATGTGTTTTTTGTTGAGACACCTTCTATTTCAAGGTTCTGTGCGTTTTCAGACACGTACAATGTGTATTTTTGGCGTTTCTGATGAAATCCCTCCTTTTAAATGCAGTTTCTCACAGGAAATGAGTTTCTCGCCATGGCAAAATTACTTTTTAAAAAACGCATGTTCAGGTCGAGAAAATGTTTTAAACAATAAAAACGACTCCCGGCCTTATTAGTTCACATTTTTTACATTTGGTAACCTAGTCCATATGCGTAAATTACTACATCGTTTTATCGCGTTAAACGCATTTTTTCGACAAGAAAAGCACAATTTCATCAAAAACATCCAAAACAACAAAAAAAGGATCTATTCAACAAGTCTGCTACACATTCTTTAGAGTTACCTGTTTTCACCCAATTTCAATGTGTAATTTCAACAGTTCTGATCATTGTTTAGCTTGTTGGTAGCTTGGTCAAAATGCCAGACACAGTGAATCGTTTTTATTGCTTTAAACGCATTTTCTCCTCAAGAGAAACACGATTTCATTAAAAACGTTATACTTTGAAAATACCTGATGTCCATGTCTGCAAACACACAAGAGTCATAAAATAGGTTTTTCACCCATGTGTTTTTTGGTGAGACACCTTCTATTTCAAGGTTCTGTGCATTTTCAGACACGTACAATATGTATTTTTGGCGTTTCTGATGAAATCCCTCCTTTTAAATGCAGTTTCTCACAGGAAATGAGTTTCTCGCCATGGCAAAATTACTTTTTAAAAAACGCATGTTCAGGTCGAGAAAATGTTTTAAACAATAAAAACGACTCCCGGCCTTATTAGTTCACATTTTTTACATTTGGTAACCTAGTCCATATGCGTAAATTACTACATCGTTTTATCGCGTTAAACGCATTTTCTCGACACGAAAAGCACAATGTCATCAAAAACATCCAAAACAACAAAAAAAAAGGATCTATTCAACAAGTCTGCGACACATCCTTAAGAGTTACGTGTTTTCACCCAATTTCATTGTGTAATTTCAACAGTTCTGATCATTGTTTAGCTTGTTGGTAGCTTGGTCAAAATGCCAGACACAGTGAATCGTTTTTATTGCTTTAAACGCATTTTCTCCTCAAGAGAAACATGATTTCATTAAAAACATTATAGTTTAAAAATACCTGATGTACATGTCTGCAAACACTCAGTCTTAAAATAGGTTTTTCACCCATGTGTTTTTTGGTGAGACACCTTCTATTTCAAGGTTCTGTGCGTTTTCAGACACGTACAATATGTATTTTTGGCGTTTCTGATGAAATCCCTCCTTTTAATTGCAGTTTCTCACAGGAAATGAGTTTCTCGCCATGGCAAAATTACTTTTTAAAAAACGCATGTTCAGGTCGAGAAAATGTTTTAAACAATAAAAACGACTCCCGGCCTTATTAGTTCACATTTTTTACATTTGGTAACCTAGTCCATATGCGTAAATTACTACATCGTTTTATCGCGTTAAACGCATTTTCTCGACACGAAAAGCACAATGTCATCAAAAACATCCAAAACAACAAAAAAAAAGGATCTATTCAACAAGTCTGCGACACATCCTTAAGAGTTACGTGTTTTCACCCAATTTCAATGTGTAATTTCAACAGTTCTGATCATTGTTTAGCTTGTTGGTAGCTTGGTCAAAATGCCAGACACAGTGAATCGTTTTTATTGCTTTAAACGCATTTTCTCCTCAAGAGAAACATGATTTCATTAAAAACATTATAGTTTAAAAATACCTGATGTACATGTCTGCAAACACTCAAGAGTCTTAAAAGAGGTTTTTCACCCATGTGTTTTTTGTTGAGACACCTTCTATTTCAAGGTTCTGTGCGTTTTCAGACACGTACAATGTGTATTTTTGGCGTTTCTGATGAAATCCCTCCTTTTAAATGCAGTTTCTCACAGGAAATGAGTTTCTCGCCATGGCAAAATTACTTTTTAAAAAACGCATGTTCAGGTCGAGAAAATGTTTTAAACAATAAAAACGACTCCCGGCCTTATTAGTTCACATTTTTTACATTTGGTAACCTAGTCCATATGCGTAAATTACTACATCGTTTTATCGCGTTAAACGCATTTTTTCGACAAGAAAAGCACAATTTCATCAAAAACATCCAAAACAACAAAAAAAGGATCTATTCAACAAGTCTGCTACACATTCTTTAGAGTTACCTGTTTTCACCCAATTTCAATGTGTAATTTCAACAGTTCTGATCATTGTTTAGCTTGTTGGTAGCTTGGTCAAAATGCCAGACACAGTGAATCGTTTTTATTGCTTTAAACGCATTTTCTCCTCAAGAGAAACATGATTTCATTAAAAACATTATAGTTTAAAAATACCTGATGTACATGTCTGTAAACACTCACAGTCTTAAAAGAGGTTTTTCACCCATGTGTTTTTTGTTGAGACACCTTCTATTTCAAGGTTCTGTGCGTTTTCAGACACGTACAATGTGTATTTTTGCCGTTTCTGATGAAATCCCTCCTTTTAAACGCAGTTTCTCACGGAAAATGTGTTTCTCGCCATGGCAAAATTACTTTTTAAAAAAGCGCATGTTCAGGTCGAGAAAATGTGTTTTAAAAAAAAAAACGACTCCCGGCCTTATTAGTTCACATTTTTTACATTTGGTAACCTAGTCCATATGCGTAAATTACTACATCGTTTTATCGCGTTAAACGCATTTTCTCGACAAGAAAAGCACAATGTCATCAAAAACATCCAAAACAAAAAAAAAAGGATCTATTCAACAAGTCTGCGACACATCCTTAAGAGTTACGTGTTTTCACCCAATTTCAATGTGTAATTTCACCAGTTCTGATCATTGTTTAGCTTGTTGGTAGCTTGGTCAAAATGCCAGACACAGTTAATCGTTTTTATTGCTTTAAACGCATTTTCTCCTCAAGAGAAACACGATTTCATTAAAAACGTTATACTTTGAAAATACCTGATGTCCATGTCTGCAAACACACAAGAGTCATAAAATAGGTATTTCACCCATGTGTTTTTTGGTGAGACACCTTCTATTTCAAGGTTCTGTGCGTTTTCAGACACGTACAATATGTATTTTTGGCGTTTCTGATGAAATCCCTCCTTTTAAATGCAGTTTCTCACAGGAAATGTGTTTCTCGCCATGGCAAAATTACTTTTTAAAAAAACGCATGTTCAGGTCGAGAAAATGTTTTAAACAATAAAAACGACTCCCGGCCTTATTAGTTCACATTTTTTACATTTGGTAACCTAGTCCATATGCGTAAATTACTACATCGTTTTATCGCGTTAAACGCATTTTCTCGACACGAAAAGCACAATGTCATAAAAAACATCCAAAACAACAAAAAAAAGGATCTATTCAACAAGTCTGCGACACATCCTTAAGAGTTACGTGTTTTCACCCAATTTCAATGTGTAATTTCACCAGTTCTGATCATTGTTTAGCTTGTTGGTAGCTTGGTCAAAATGCCAGACACAGTGAATCGTTTTTATTGCTTTAAACGCATTTTCTCCTCAAGAGAAACATGATTTCATCAAAAACATTATAGTTTAAAAATACCTGATGTACATGTCTGCAAACACTCAAGAGTCTTAAAATAGGTTTTTCACCCATGTGTTTTTTGTTGAGACACCTTCTATTTCAAGGTTCTGTGCGTTTTCAGACACGTACAATGTGTATTTTTGCCGTTTCTGATGAAATCCCTCCTTTTAAACGCAGTTTCTCACGGAAAATGTGTTTCTCGCCATGGCAAAATTACTTTTTAAAAAAGCGCATGTTCAGGTCGAGAAAATGTGTTTTAAACAATAAAAACGACTCCCGGCCTTATTAGTTCACATTTTTTACATTTGGTAACCTAGTCGATATGCGTAAATTACTACATCGTTTTATCACGTTAAACGCATTTTCTCGACAAGAAAAGCACAATTTCATCAAAAACATCCAAAACAACAAAAAAAGGATCTATTCAACAAAGTCTGCTACACATCCTTTAGAGTTACGTGTTTTCACCCAATTTCAATGTGTAATTTCACCAGTTCTGATCATTGTTTAGCTTGTTGGTAGCTTGGCCAAAATGCCAGACACAGTGAATCGTTTTTATTGCTTTAAACGCATTTTCTCCTCAAGAGAAACATGATTTCATTAAAAACATTATAGTTTAAAAATACCTGATGTACATGTCTGCAAACACTCAGAGTCTTAAAAGAGGTTTTTCACCCATGTGTTTTTTGGTGAGACACCTTCTATTTCAAGGTTCTGTGCGTTTTCAGACACGTACAATATGTATTTTTGGCGTTTCTGATGAAATCCCTCCTTTTAAATGCAGTTTCTCACAGGAAATGAGTTTCTCGCCATGGCAAAATTACTTTTTAAAAAAACGCATGTTCAGGTCGAGAAAATGTTTTAAACAATAAAAACGACTCCCGGCCTTATTAGTTCACATTTTTTACATTTGGTAACCTATTCCATATGCGTAAATTACTACATCGTTTTATCGCGTTAAACGCATTTTCTCGACACGAAAAGCACAATGTCATCAAAAACATCCAAAACAACAAAAAAAAGGATCTATTCAACAAGTCTGCGACACATCCTTAAGAGTTACGTGTTTTCACCCAATTTCAATGTGTAATTTCAACAGTTCTGATCATTGTTTAGCTTGTTGGTAGCTTGGTCAAAATGCCAGACACAGTGAATCGTTTTTATTGCTTTAAACGCATTTTCTCCTCAAGAGAAACATGATTTCATTAAAAACAGTATAGTTTAAAAATACCTGATGTACATGTCTGCAAACACTCAAGAGTCTTAAAAGAGGTTTTTCACCCATGTGTTTTTTGTTGAGACACCTTCTATTTCAAGGTTCTGTGCGTTTTCAGACACGTACAATGTGTATTTTTGCCGTTTCTGATGAAATCCCTCCTTTTAAACGCAGTTTCTCACGGAAAATGTGTTTCTCGCCATGGCAAAATTACTTTTTAAAAAAGCGCATGTTCAGGTCGAGAAAATGTGTTTTAAACAATAAAAACGACTCCCGGCCTTATTAGTTCACATTTTTTACATTTGGTAACCTAGTCCATATGCGTAAATTACTACATCGTTTTATCGCGTTAAACGCATTTTCTCGACAAGAAAAGCACAATGTCATCAAAAACATCCAAAACAACAAAAAAAAAGGATCTATTCAACAAGTCTGCGACACATCCTTAAGAGTTACGTGTTTTCACCCAATTTCAATGTGTAATTTCACCAGTTCTGATCATTGTTTAGCTTGTTGGTAGCTTGGTCAAAATGCCAGACACAGTGAATCGTTTTTATTGCTTTAAACGCATTTTCTCCTCAAGAGAAACACGATTTCATTAAAAACGTTATACTTTGAAAATACCTGATGTCCATGTCTGCAAACACACAAGAGTCATAAAATAGGTTTTTCACCCATGTGTTTTTTGGTGAGACACCTTCTATTTCAAGGTTCTGTGCGTTTTCAGACACGTACAATATGTATTTTTGGCGTTTCTGATGAAATCCCTCCTTTTAAATGCAGTTTCTCACAGGAAATGAGTTTCTCGCCATGGCAAAATTACTTTTTAAAAAAACGCATGTTCAGGTCGAGAAAATGTTTTAAACAATAAAAACGACTCCCGGCCTTATTAGTTCACATTTTTTACATTTGGTAACCTAGTCCATATGCGTAAATTACTACATCGTTTTATCGCGTTAAACGCATTTTTTCGACAAGAAAAGCACAATTTCATCAAAAACATCCAAAACAACAAAAAAAGGATCTATTCAACAAGTCTGCTACACATTCTTTAGAGTTACCTGTTTTCACCCAATTTCAATGTGTAATTTCAACAGTTCTGATCATTGTTTAGCTTGTTGGTAGCTTGGTCAAAATGCCAGACACAGTGAATCGTTTTTATTGCTTTAAACGCATTTTCTCCTCAAGAGAAACATGATTTCATTAAAAACATTATAGTTTAAAAATACCTGATGTACATGTCTGCAAACACTCAGAGTCTTAAAAGAGGTTTTTCACCCATGTGTTTTTTGTTGAGACACCTTCTATTTCAAGGTTCTGTGCGTTTTCAGACACGTACAATATGTATTTTTGCCGTTTCTGATGAAATCCCTCCTTTTAAACGCAGTTTCTCACGGAAAATGTGTTTCTCGCCATGGCAAAATTACTTTTTAAAAAAGCGCATGTTCAGGTCGAGAAAATGTGTTTTTAAAAAAAAAACGACTCCCGGCCTTATTAGTTCACATTTTTTACATTTGGTAACCTAGTCCATATGCGTAAATTACTACATCGTTTTATCGCGTTAAACGCATTTTCTCGACACGAAAAGCACAATGTCATAAAAAACATCCAAAACAACAAAAAAAAAAGGATCTATTCAACAAGTCTGCGACACATCCTTAAGAGTTACGTGTTTTCACCCAATTTCAATGTGTAATTTCAACAGTTCTGATCATTGTTTAGCTTGTTGGTAGCTTGGTCAAAATGCCAGACACAGTGAATCGTTTTTATTGCTTTAAACGCATTTTCTCCTCAAGAGAAACATGATTTCATCAAAAACATTATAGTTTAAAAATACCTGATGTACATGTCTGCAAACACTCAAGAGTCTTAAAAGAGGTTTTTCACCCATGTGTTTTTTGTTGAGACACCTTCTATTTCAAGGTTCTGTTCGTTTTCAGACACGTACAATGTGTATTTTTGCCATTTCTGATGAAATCCCTCCTTTTAAACGCAGTTTCTCACGGAAAATGTGTTTCTCGCCATGGCAAAATTACTTTTTAAAAAAGTGCATGTTCAGGTCGAGAAAATGTGTTTTAAACAATAAAAACGACTCCCGGCCTTATTAGTTCACATTTTTTACATTTGGTAACCTAGTCGATATGCGTAAATTACTACATCGTTTTATCACGTTAAACGCATTTTCTCGACAAGAAAAGCACAATTTCATCAAAAACATCCAAAACAACAAAAAAAGGATCTATTCAACAAAGTCTGCGACACATCCTTAAGAGTTACGTGTTTTCACCCAATTTCAATGTGTAATTTCAACAGTTCTGATCATTGTTTAGCTTGTTGGTAGCTTGGTCAAAATGCCAGACACAGTTAATCGTTTTTATTGCTTTAAACGCATATTCTCCTCAAGAGAAACACGATTTCATTAAAAACGTTATACTTTGAAAATACCTGATGTCCATGTCTGCAAACACACAAGAGTCATAAAAGAGGTTTTTCACCCATGTGTTTTTTGGTGAGACACCTTCTATTTCAAGGTTCTGTGCGTTTTCAGACACGTACAATATGTATTTTTGGCGTTTCTGATGAAATCCCTCCTTTTAAATGCAGTTTCTCACAGGAAATGTGTTTCTCGCCATGGCAAAATTACTTTTTAAAAAAACGCATGTTCAGGTCGAGAAAATGTTTTAAACAATAAAAACGACTCCCGGCCTTATTAGTTCACATTTTTTACATTTGGTAACCTAGTCCATATGCGTAAATTACTACATCGTTTTATCGCGTTAAACGCATTTTCTCGACACGAAAAGCACAATGTCATCAAAAACATCCAAAACAACAAAAAAAAGGATCTATTCAACAAGTCTGCGACACATCCTTAAGAGTTACGTGTTTTCACCCAATTTCAATGTGTAATTTCAACAGTTCTGATCATTGTTTAGCTTGTTGGTAGCTTGGTCAAAATGCCAGACACAGTGAATCGTTTTTATTGCTTTAAACGCATTTTCTCCTCAAGAGAAACATGATTTCATCAAAAACATTATAGTTTAAAAATACCTGATGTACATGTCTGCAAACACTCAAGAGTCTTAAAAGAGGTTTTTCACCCATGTGTTTTTTGTTGAGACACCTTCTATTTCAAGGTTCTGTGCGTTTTCAGACACGTACAATGTGTATTTTTGCCGTTTCTGATGAAATCCCTCCTTTTAAATGCAGTTTCTCACGGAAAATGTGTTTCTCGCCATGGCAAAATTACTTTTTAAAAAAGCGCATGTTCAGGTCGAGAAAATGTGTTTTAAACAATAAAAACGACTCCCGGCCTTATTAGTTCACATTTTTTACATTTGGTAACCTAGTCGATATGCGTAAATTACTACATCGTTTTATCACGTTAAACGCATTTTCTCGACAAGAAAAGCACAATTTCATCAAAAACATCCAAAACAACAAAAAAAGGATCTATTCAACAAAGTCTGCTACACATCCTTTAGAGTTACGTGTTTTCACCCAATTTCAATGTGTAATTTCACCAGTTCTGATCATTGTTTAGCTTGTTGGTAGCTTGGTCAAAATGCCAGACACAGTGAATCGTTTTTATTGCTTTAAACGCATTTTCTCCTCAAGAGAAACATGATTTCATTAAAAACATTATAGTTTAAAAATACCTGATGTACATGTCTGCAAACACTCAGAGTCTTAAAAGAGGTTTTTCACCCATGTGTTTTTTGGTGAGACACCTTCTATTTCAAGGTTCTGTGCGTTTTCAGACACGTACAATATGTATTTTTGGCGTTTCTGATGAAATCCCTCCTTTTAAATGCAGTTTCTCACAGGAAATGAGTTTCTCGCCATGGCAAAATTACTTTTTAAAAAAACGCATGTTCAGGTCGAGAAAATGTTTTAAACAATAAAAACGACTCCCGGCCTTATTAGTTCACATTTTTTACATTTGGTAACCTAGTCCATATGCGTAAATTACTACATCGTTTTATCGCGTTAAACGCATTTTCTCGACACGAAAAGCACAATGTCATCAAAAACATCCAAAACAACAAAAAAAAAGGATCTATTCAACAAGTCTGCGACACATCCTTAAGAGTTACGTGTTTTCACCCAATTTCAATGTGTAATTTCAACAGTTCTGATCATTGTTTAGCTTGTTGGTAGCTTGGTCAAAATGCCAGACACAGTGAATCGTTTTTATTGCTTTAAACGCATTTTCTCCTCAAGAGAAACATGATTTCATTAAAAACATTATAGTTTAAAAATACCTGATGTACATGTCTGCAAACACTCAAGAGTCTTAAAAGAGGTTTTTCACCCATGTGTTTTTTGTTGAGACACCTTCTATTTCAAGGTTCTGTGCGTTTTCAGACACGTACAATGTGTATTTTTGCCGTTTCTGATGAAATCCCTCCTTTTAAACGCAGTTTCTCACGGAAAATGTGTTTCTCGCCATGGCAAAATTACTTTTTAAAAAAGCGCATGTTCAGGTCGAGAAAATGTGTTTTAAACAATAAAAACGACTCCCGGCCTTATTAGTTCACATTTTTTACATTTGGTAACCTAGTCCATATGCGTAAATTACTACATCGTTTTATCGCGTTAAACGCATTTTCTCGACACGAAAAGCACAATGTCATCAAAAACATCCAAAACAAAAAAAAAAAAGGATCTATTCAACAAGTCTGCGACACATCCTTAAGAGTTACGTGTTTTCACCCAATTTCAATGTGTAATTTCACCAGTTCTGATCATTGTTTAGCTTGTTGGTAGCTTGGTAAAAATGCCAGACACAGTGAATCGTTTTTATTGCTTTAAACGCATTTTCTCCTCAAGAGAAACATGATTTCATTAAAAACATTATAGTTTAAAAATACCTGATGTACATGTCTGCAAACACTCAGAGTCTTAAAAGAGGTTTTTCACCCATGTGTTTTTTGGTGAGACACCTTCTATTTCAAGGTTCTGTGCGTTTTCAGACACGTACAATATGTATTTTTGGCGTTTCTGATGAAATCCCTCCTTTTAAATGCAGTTTCTCACAGGAAATGAGTTTCTCGCCATGGCAAAATTACTTTTTAAAAAAACGCATGTTCAGGTCGAGAAAATGTTTTAAACAATAAAAACGACTCCCGGCCTTATTAGTTCACATTTTTTACATTTGGTAACCTAGTCGATATGCGTAAATTACTACATCGTTTTATCGCGTTAAACGCATTTTCTCGACACGAAAAGCACAATGTCATCAAAAACATCCAAAACAACAAAAAAAAAGGATCTATTCAACAAGTCTGCGACACATCCTTAAGAGTTACGTGTTTTCACCCAATTTCAATGTGTAATTTCAACAGTTCTGATCATTGTTTAGCTTGTTGGTAGCTTGGTCAAAATGCCAGACACAGTGAATCGTTTTTATTGCTTTAAACGCATTTTCTCCTCAAGAGAAACATGATTTCATTAAAAAATTTATAGTTTAAAAATACCTGATGTACATGTCTGCAAACACTCAAGAGTCTTAAAAGAGGTTTTTCACCCATGTGTTTTTTGTTGAGACACCTTCTATTTCAAGGTTCTGTGCGTTTTCAGACACGTACAATGTGTATTTTTGCCGTTTCTGATGAAATCCCTCCTTTTAAACGCAGTTTCTCACGGAAAATGTGTTTCTCGCCATGGCAAAATTACTTTTTAAAAAAACGCATGTTCAGGTCGAGAAAATGTGTTTTAAACAATAAAAACGACTCCCGGCCTTATTAGTTCACATTTTTTACATTTGGTAACCTAGTCGATATGCGTAAATTACTACATCGTTTTATCACGTTAAACGCATTTTCTCGACAAGAAAAGCACAATTTCATCAAAAACATCCAAAACAACAAAAAAAGGATCTATTCAACAAAGTCTGCTACACATCCTTTAGAGTTACGTGTTTTCACCCAATTTCAATGTGTAATTTCAACAGTTCTGATCATTGTTTAGCTTGTTGGTAGCTTGGTCAAAATGCCAGACACAGTGAATCGTTTTTATTGCTTTAAACGCATTTTCTCCTCAAGAGAAACATGATTTCATTAAAATCATTATAGTTTAAAAATACCTGATGTACATGTCTGCAAACACTCAAGAGTCTTAAAAGAGGTTTTTCACCCATGTGTTTTTTGTTGAGACACCTTCTATTTCAAGGTTCTGTGCGTTTTCAGACACGTACAATGTGTATTTTTGCCGTTTCTGATGAAATCCCTCCTTTTAAACGCAGTTTCTCACGGAAAATGTGTTTCTCGCCATGGCAAAATTACTTTTTAAAAAAGCGCATGTTCAGGTCGAGAAAATGTGTTTTAAACAATAAAAACGACTCCCGGCCTTATTAGTTCACATTTTTTACATTTGGTAACCTAGTCGATATGCGTAAATTACTACATCGTTTTATCACGTTAAACGCATTTTCTCGACAAGAAAAGCACAATTTCATCAAAAACATCCAAAACAACAAAAAAAGGATCTATTCAACAAAGTCTGCTACACATCCTTAAGAGTTACGTGTTTTCACCCAATTTCAATGTGTAATTTCAACAGTTCTGATCATTGTTTAGCTTGTTGGTAGCTTGGTCAAAATGCCAGACACAGTGAATCGTTTTTATTGCTTTAAACGCATTTTCTCCTCAAGAGAAACATGATTTCATTAAAAACATTATAGTTTAAAAATACCTGATGTACATGTCTGCAAACACTCAGAGTCTTAAAAGAGGTTTTTCACCCATGTGTTTTTTGTTGAGACACCTTCTATTTCAAGGTTCTGTGCGTTTTCAGACACGTACAATATGTATTTTTGCCGTTTCTGATGAAATCCCTCCTTTTAAACGCAGTTTCTCACGGAAAATGTGTTTCTCGCCATGGCAAAATTACTTTTTAAAAAAGCGCATGTTCAGGTCGAGAAAATGTGTTTTAAACAATAAAAACGACTCCCGGCCTTATTAGTTCACATTTTTTACATTTGGTAACCTAGTCCATATGCGTAAATTACTACATCGTTTTATCGCGTTAAACGCATTTTCTCGACACGAAAAGCACAATGTCATCAAAAACATCCAAAACAAAAAAAAAAAAGGATCTATTCAACAAGTCTGCGACACATCCTTAAGAGTTACGTGTTTTCACCCAATTTCAATGTGTAATTTCACCAGTTCTGATCATTGTTTAGCTTGTTGGTAGCTTGGTCAAAATGCCAGACACAGTGAATCGTTTTTATTGCTTTAAACGCATTTTCTCCTCAAGAGAAACACGATTTCATTAAAAACGTTATACTTTGAAAATACCTGATGTCCATGTCTGCAAACACACAAGAGTCATAAAATAGGTTTTTCACCCATGTGTTTTTTGGTGAGACACCTTCTATTTCAAGGTTCTGTGCGTTTTCAGACACGTACAATATGTATTTTTGGCGTTTCTGATGAAATCCCTCCTTTTAAATGCAGTTTCTCACAGGAAATGAGTTTCTCGCCATGGCAAAATTACTTTTTAAAAAAGCGCATGTTCAGGTCGAGAAAATGTGTTTTAAACAATAAAAACGACTCCCGGCCTTATTAGTTCACATTTTTTACATTTGGTAACCTAGTCGATATGCGTAAATTACTACATCGTTTTATCACGTTAAACGCATTTTCTCGACAAGAAAAGCACAATTTCATCAAAAACATCCAAAACAACAAAAAAAGGATCTATTCAACAAAGTCTGCTACACATCCTTTAGAGTTACGTGTTTTCACCCAATTTCAATGTGTAATTTCAACAGTTCTGATCATTGTTTAGCTTGTTGGTAGCTTGGTCAAAATGCCAGACACAGTGAATCGTTTTTATTGCTTTAAACGCATTTTCTCCTCAAGAGAAACATGATTTCATTAAAAACATTATAGTTTAAAAATACCTGATGTACATGTCTGCAAACACTCAAGAGTCTTAAAAGAGGTTTTTCACCCATGTGTTTTTTGTTGAGACACCTTCTATTTCAAGGTTCTGTGCGTTTTCAGACACGTACAATGTGTATTTTTGCCGTTTCTGATGAAATCCCTCCTTTTAAACGCAGTTTCTCACGGAAAATGTGTTTCTCGCCATGGCAAAATTACTTTTTAAAAAAACGCATGTTCAGGTCGAGAAAATGTGTTTTAAACAATAAAAACGACTCCCGGCCTTATTAGTTCACATTTTTTACATTTGGTAACCTAGTCGATATGCGTAAATTACTACATCGTTTTATCACGTTAAACGCATTTTCTCGACAAGAAAAGCACAATTTCATCAAAAACATCCAAAACAACAAAAAAAGGATCTATTCAACAAAGTCTGCTACACATCCTTTAGAGTTACGTGTTTTCACCCAATTTCAATGTGTAATTTCACCAGTTCTGATCATTGTTTAGCTTGTTGGTAGCTTGGTCAAAATGCCAGACACAGTGAATCGTTTTTATTGCTTTAAACGCATTTTCTCCTCAAGAGAAACACGATTTCATTAAAAACGTTATACTTTGAAAATACCTGATGTCCATGTCTGCAAACACACAAGAGTCATAAAATAGGTTTTTCACCCATGTGTTTTTGGGTGAGACACCTTCTATTTCAAGGTTCTGTGCGTTTTCAGACACGTACAATATGTATTTTTGGCGTTTCTGATGAAATCCCTCCTTTTAAATGCAGTTTCTCACAGGAAATGAGTTTCTCGCCATGGCAAAATTACTTTTTAAAAAAACGCATGTTCAGGTCGAGAAAATATGTTTTAAACAATAAAAACGACTCCCGGCCTTATTAGTTCACATTTTTTACATTTGGTAACCTAGTCGATATGCGTGAATTACTACATCGTTTTATCACGTTAAACGCATTTTCTCGACAAGAAAAGCACAATGTCATCAAAAACATCCAAAACAAAAAAAAAAGGATCTATTCAACAAGTCTGCGACACATCCTTAAGAGTTACGTGTTTTCACCCAATTTCAATGTGTAATTTCAACAGTTCTGATCATTGTTTAGCTTGTTGGTAGCTTGGTCAAAATGCCAGACACAGTGAATCGTTTTTATTGCTTTAAACGCATTTTCTCCTCAAGAGAAACATGATTTCATTAAAAACATTATAGTTTAAAAATACCTGATGTACATGTCTGCAAACTCTCAAGAGTCTTAAAAGAGGTTTTTCACCCATGTGTTTTTTGTTGAGACACCTTCTATTTCAAGGTTCTGTGCGTTTTCAGACACGTACAATGTGTATTTTTGCCGTTTCTGATGAAATCCCTCCTTTTAAACGCAGTTTCTCACGGAAAATGTGTTTCTCGCCATGGCAAAATTACTTTTTAAAAAAACGCATGTTCAGGTCCGGAAAATGTGTTTTAAACAATAAAAACGACTCCCGGCCTTATTAGTTCACATTTTTTACATTTGGTAACCTAGTCGATATGCGTAAATTACTACATCGTTTTATCACGTTAAACGCATTTTCTCGACAAGAAAAGCACAATTTCATCAAAAACATCCAAAAAAAAAAAAAGGATCTATTCAACAAGTCTGCGACACATCCTTAAGAGTTACGTGTTTTCACCCAATTTCAATGTGTAATTTCACCAGTTCTGATCATTGTTTAGCTTGTTGGTAGCTTGGTCAAAATGCCAGACACAGTTAATCGTTTTTATTGCTTTAAACGCATTTTCTCCTCAAGAGAAACACGATTTCATTAAAAACGTTATACTTTGAAAATACCTGATGTCCATGTCTGCAAACACACAAGAGTCATAAAAGAGGTTTTTCACCCATGTGTTTTTTGGTGAGACACCTTCTATTTCAAGGTTCTGTGCGTTTTCAGACACGTACAATATGTATTTTTGGCGTTTCTGATGAAATCCCTCCTTTTAAATGCAGTTTCTCACAGGAAATGTGTTTCTCGCCATGGCAAAATTACTTTTTAAAAAAACGCATGTTCAGGTCGAGAAAATGTTTTAAACAATAAAAACGACTCCCGGCCTTATTAGTTCACATTTTTTACATTTGGTAACCTAGTCCATATGCGTAAATTACTACATCGTTTTATCGCGTTAAACGCATTTTCTCCACACGAAAAGCACAATGTCATCAAAAACATCCAAAACAACAAAAAAAAAGGATCTATTCAACAAGTCTGCGACACATCCTTTAGAGTTACGTGTTTTCACCCAATTTCAATGTGTAATTTCAACAGTTCTGATCATTGTTTAGCTTGTTGGTAGCTTGGTCAAAATGCCAGACACAGTGAATCGTTTTTATTGCTTTAAACGCATTTTCTCCTCAAGAGAAACATGATTTCATTAAAAACATTATAGTTTAAAAATACCTGATGTACATGTCTGCAAACACTCAAGAGTCTTAAAAGAGGTTTTTCACCCATGTGTTTTTTGTTGAGACACCTTCTATTTCAAGGTTCTGTGCGTTTTCAGACACGTAAAATGTGTATTTTTGCCGTTTCTGATGAAATCCCTCCTTTTAAACGCAGTTTCTCACGGAAAATGTGTTTCTCGCCATGGCAAAATTACTTTTTAAAAAAACGCATGTTCAGGTCGAGAAAATGTGTTTTAAACAATAAAAACGACTCCCGGCCTTATTAGTTCACATTTTTTACATTTGGTAACCTAGTCGATATGCGTAAATTACTACATCGTTTTATCACGTTAAACGCATTTTCTCGACACGAAAAGCACAATGTCATCAAAAACATCCAAAACAACAAAAAAAAAGGATCTATTCAACAAGTCTGCGACACATCCTTAAGAGTTACGTGTTTTCACCCAATTTCAATGTGTAATTTCAACAGTTCTGATCATTGTTTAGCTTGTTGGTAGCTTGGTCAAAATGCCAGACACAGTGAATCGTTTTTATTGCTTTAAACGCATTTTCTCCTCAAGAGAAACATGATTTCATTAAAAACATTATAGTTTAAAAATACCTGATGTACATGTCTGCAAACACTCAAGAGTCTTAAAAGAGGTTTTTCACCCATGTGTTTTTTGTTGAGACACCTTCTATTTCAAGGTTCTGTGCGTTTTCAGACACGTACAATGTGTATTTTTGCCGTTTCTGATGAAATCCCTCCTTTTAAACGCAGTTTCTCACGGAAAATGTGTTTCTCGCCATGGCAAAATTACTTTTTAAAAAAGCGCATGTTCAGGTCGAGAAAATGTGTTTTAAACAATAAAAACGACTCCCGGCCTTATTAGTTCACATTTTTTACATTTGGTAACCTAGTCCATATGCGTAAATTACTACATCGTTTTATCGCGTTAAACGCATTTTCTCCACACGAAAAGCACAATGTCATCAAAAACATCCAAAACAACAAAAAAAAAGGATCTATTCAACAAGTCTGCGACACATCCTTTAGAGTTACGTGTTTTCACCCAATTTCAATGTGTAATTTCAACAGTTCTGATCATTGTTTAGCTTGTTGGTAGCTTGGTCAAAATGCCAGACACAGTGAATCGTTTTTATTGCTTTAAACGCATTTTCTCCTCAAGAGAAACATGATTTCATTAAAAACATTATAGTTTAAAAATACCTGATGTACATGTCTGCAAACACTCAAGAGTTTTAAAAGAGGTTTTTCACCCATGTGTTTTTTGTTGAGACACCTTCTATTTCAAGGTTCTGTGCGTTTTCAGACACGTACAATGTGTATTTTTGCCGTTTCTGATGAAATCCCTCCTTTTAAACGCAGTTTCTCACGGAAAATGTGTTTCTCGCCATGGCAAAATTACTTTTTAAAAAAACGCATGTTCAGGTCGAGAAAATGTTTTAAACAATAAAAACGACTCCCGGCCTTATTAGTTCACATTTTTTACATTTGGTAACCTAGTCCATATGCGTAAATTACTACATCGTTTTACCGCGTTAAACGCATTTTCTCCACACGAAAAGCACAATGTCATCAAAAACATCCAAAACAACAAAAAAAAAGGATCTATTCAACAAGTCTGCGACATATCCTTTAGAGTTACGTGTTTTCACCCAATTTCAATGTGTAATTTCAACAGTTCTGATCATTGTTTAGCTTGTTGGTAGCTTGGTCAAAATGCCAGACACAGTGAATCGTTTTTATTGCTTTAAACGCATTTTCTCCTCAAGAGAAACATGATTTCATTAAAAACATTATAGTTTAAAAATACCTGATGTACATGTCTGCAAACACTCAAGAGTCTTAAAAGAGGTTTTTCACCCATGTGTTTTTTGTTGAGACACCTTCTATTTCAAGGTTCTGTGCGTTTTCAGACACGTACAATGTGTATTTTTGCCGTTTCTGATGAAATCCCTCCTTTTAAACGCAGTTTCTCACGGAAAATGTGTTTCTCGCCATGGCAAAATTACTTTTTAAAAAAGCGCATGTTCAGGTCGAGAAAATGTGTTTTAAACAATAAAAACGACTCCCGGCCTTATTAGTTCACATTTTTTACATTTGTTAACCTAGTCGATATGCGTAAATTACTACATCGTTTTATCACGTTAAACGCATTTTCTCGACAAGAAAAGCACAATTTCATCAAAAACATCCAAAACAACAAAAAAAGGATCTATTCAACAAAGTCTGCTACACATCCTTTAGAGTTACGTGTTTTCACCCAATTTCAATGTGTAATTTCACCAGTTCTGATCATTGTTTAGCTTGTTGGTAGCTTGGTCAAAATGCCAGACACAGTTAATCGTTTTTATTGCTTTAAACGCATTTTCTCCTCAAGAGAAACACGATTTCATTAAAAACGTTATACTTTGAAAATACCTGATGTCCATGTCTGCAAACACACAAGAGTCATAAAAGAGGTTTTTCACCCATGTGTTTTTTGGTGAGACACCTTCTATTTCAAGGTTCTGTGCGTTTTCAGACACGTACAATATGTATTTTTGGCGTTTCTGATGAAATCCCTCCTTTTAAATGCAGTTTCTCACAGGAAATGTGTTTCTCGCCATGGCAAAATTACTTTTTAAAAAAACGCATGTTCAGGTCGAGAAAATGTTTTAAACAATAAAAACGACTCCCGGCCTTATTAGTTCACATTTTTTACATTTGGTAACCTAGTCGATATGCGTAAATTACTACATCGTTTTATCGCGTTAAACGCATTTTCTCCACACGAAAAGCACAATGTCATCAAAAACATCCAAAACAAAAAAAAAAAAAAGGATCTATTCAACAAGTCTGCGACACATCCTTTAGAGTTACGTGTTTTCACCCAATTTCAATGTGTAATTTCAACAGTTCTGATCATTGTTTAGCTTGTTGGTAGCTTGGTCAAAATGCCAGACACAGTGAATCGTTTTTATTGCTTTAAACGCATTTTCTCCTCAAGAGAAACATGATTTCATTAAAAACATTATAGTTTAAAAATACCTGATGTACATGTCTGCAAACACTCAAGAGTCTTAAAAGAGGTTTTTCACCCATGTGTTTTTTGTTGAGACACCTTCTATTTCAAGGTTCTGTGCGTTTTCAGACACGTAAAATGTGTATTTTTGCCGTTTCTGATGAAATCCCTCCTTTTAAACGCAGTTTCTCACGGAAAATGTGTTTCTCGCCATGGCAAAATTACTTTTTAAAAAAACGCATGTTCAGGTCGAGAAAATGTGTTTTAAACAATAAAAACGACTCCCGGCCTTATTAGTTCACATTTTTTACATTTGGTAACCTAGTCGATATGCGTAAATTACTACATCGTTTTATCACGTTAAACGCATTTTCTCGACACGAAAAGCACAATGTCATCAAAAACATCCAAAACAACAAAAAAAAAGGATCTATTCAACAAGTCTGCGACACATCCTTAAGAGTTACGTGTTTTCACCCAATTTCAATGTGTAATTTCAACAGTTCTGATCATTGTTTAGCTTGTTGGTAGCTTGGTCAAAATGCCAGACACAGTGAATCGTTTTTATTGCTTTAAACGCATTTTCTCCTCAAGAGAAACATGATTTCATTAAAAACATTATAGTTTAAAAATACCTGATGTACATGTCTGCAAACACTCAAGAGTCTTAAAAGAGGTTTTTCACCCATGTGTTTTTTGTTGAGACACCTTCTATTTCAAGGTTCTGTGCGTTTTCAGACACGTACAATGTGTATTTTTGCCGTTTCTGATGAAATCCCTCCTTTTAAACGCAGTTTCTCACGGAAAATGTGTTTCTCGCCATGGCAAAATTACTTTTTAAAAAAGCGCATGTTCAGGTCGAGAAAATGTGTTTTAAACAATAAAAACGACTCCCGGCCTTATTAGTTCACATTTTTTACATTTGGTAACCTAGTCCATATGCGTAAATTACTACATCGTTTTATCGCGTTAAACGCATTTTCTCCACACGAAAAGCACAATGTCATCAAAAACATCCAAAACAACAAAAAAAAAGGATCTATTCAACAAGTCTGCGACACATCCTTTAGAGTTACGTGTTTTCACCCAATTTCAATGTGTAATTTCAACAGTTCTGATCATTGTTTAGCTTGTTGGTAGCTTGGTCAAAATGCCAGACACAGTGAATCGTTTTTATTGCTTTAAACGCATTTTCTCCTCAAGAGAAACATGATTTCATTAAAAACATTATAGTTTAAAAATACCTGATGTACATGTCTGCAAACACTCAAGAGTTTTAAAAGAGGTTTTTCACCCATGTGTTTTTTGTTGAGACACCTTCTATTTCAAGGTTCTGTGCGTTTTCAGACACGTAAAATGTGTATTTTTGCCGTTTCTGATGAAATCCCTCCTTTTAAACGCAGTTTCTCACGGAAAATGTGTTTCTCGCCATGGCAAAATTACTTTTTAAAAAAACGCATGTTCAGGTCGAGAAAATGTGTTTTAAACAATAAAAACGACTCCCGGCCTTATTAGTTCACATTTTTTACATTTGGTAACCTAGTCGATATGCGTAAATTACTACATCGTTTTATCACGTTAAACGCATTTTCTCGACACGAAAAGCACAATGTCATCAAAAACATCCAAAACAACAAAAAAAAAGGATCTATTCAACAAGTCTGCGACACATCCTTAAGAGTTACGTGTTTTCACCCAATTTCAATGTGTAATTTCAACAGTTCTGATCATTGTTTAGCTTGTTGGTAGCTTGGTCAAAATGCCAGACACAGTGAATCGTTTTTATTGCTTTAAACGCATTTTCTCCTCAAGAGAAACATGATTTCATTAAAAACATTATAGTTTAAAAATACCTGATGTACATGTCTGTAAACACTCAAGAGTCTTAAAAGAGGTTTTTCACCCATGTGTTTTTTGTTGAGACACCTTCTATTTCAAGGTTCTGTGCGTTTTCAGACACGTACAATGTGTATTTTTGCCGTTTCTGATGAAATCCCTCCTTTTAAACGCAGTTTCTCACGGAAAATGTGTTTCTCGCCATGGCAAAATTACTTTTTAAAAAAACGCATGTTCAGGTCGAGAAAATGTTTTAAACAATAAAAACGACTCCCGGCCTTATTAGTTCACATTTTTTACATTTGGTAACCTAGTCCATATGCGTAAATTACTACATCGTTTTATCGCGTTAAACGCATTTTCTCCACACGAAAAGCACAATGTCATCAAAAACATCCAAAACAACAAAAAAAAAGGATCTATTCAACAAGTCTGCGACATATCCTTTAGAGTTACGTGTTTTCACCCAATTTCAATGTGTAATTTCAACAGTTCTGATCATTGTTTAGCTTGTTGGTAGCTTGGTCAAAATGCCAGACACAGTGAATCGTTTTTATTGCTTTAAACGCATTTTCTCCTCAAGAGAAACATGATTTCATTAAAAACATTATAGTTTAAAAATACCTGATGTACATGTCTGCAAACACTCAAGAGTCTTAAAAGAGGTTTTTCACCCATGTGTTTTTTGTTGAGACACCTTCTATTTCAAGGTTCTGTGCGTTTTCAGACACGTAAAATGTGTATTTTTGCCGTTTCTGATGAAATCCCTCCTTTTAAACGCAGTTTCTCACGGAAAATGTGTTTCTCGCCATGGCAAAATTACTTTTTAAAAAAACGCATGTTCAGGTCGAGAAAATGTGTTTTAAACAATAAAAACGACTCCCGGCCTTATTAGTTCACATTTTTTACATTTGGTAACCTAGTCGATATGCGTAAATTACTACATCGTTTTATCACGTTAAACGCATTTTCTCGACACGAAAAGCACAATGTCATCAAAAACATCCAAAACAACAAAAAAAAGGATCTATTCAACAAGTCTGCGACACATCCTTAAGAGTTACGTGTTTTCACCCAATTTCAATGTGTAATTTCAACAGTTCTGATCATTGTTTAGCTTGTTGGTAGCTTGGTCAAAATGCCAGACACAGTGAGTCGTTTTTATTGCTTTAAACGCATTTTCTCCTCAAGAGAAACATGATTTCATTAAAAACATTATAGTTTAAAAATACCTGATGTACATGTCTGTAAACACTCAAGAGTCTTAAAAGAGGTTTTTCACCCATGTGTTTTTTGTTGAGACACCTTCTATTTCAAGGTTCTGTGCGTTTTCAGACACGTACAATGTGTATTTTTGCCGTTTCTGATGAAATCCCTCCTTTTAAACGCAGTTTCTCACGGAAAATGTGTTTCTCGCCATGGCAAAATTACTTTTTAAAAAAACGCATGTTCAGGTCGAGAAAATGTGTTTTAAACAATAAAAACGACTCCCGGCCTTATTAGTTCACATTTTTTACATTTGGTAACCTAGTCGATATGCGTAAATTACTACATCGTTTTATCACGTTAAACGCATTTTCTCGACACGAAAAGCACAATGTCATCAAAAACATCCAAAACAACAAAAAAAAAGGATCTATTCAACAAGTCTGCGACACATCCTTAAGAGTTACGTGTTTTCACCCAATTTCAATGTGTAATTTCAACAGTTCTGATCATTGTTTAGCTTGTTGGTAGCTTGGTCAAAATGCCAGACACAGTGAATCGTTTTTATTGCTTTAAACGCATTTTCTCCTCAAGAGAAACATGATTTCATTAAAAACATTATAGTTTAAAAATACCTGATGTACATGTCTGCAAACACTCAAGAGTCTTAAAAGAGGTTTTTCACCCATGTGTTTTTTGTTGAGACACCTTCTATTTCAAGGTTCTGTGCGTTTTCAGACACGTAAAATGTGTATTTTTGCCGTTTCTGATGAAATCCCTCCTTTTAAACGCAGTTTCTCACGGAAAATGTGTTTCTCGCCATGGCAAAATTACTTTTTAAAAAAACGCATGTTCAGGTCGAGAAAATGTGTTTTAAACAATAAAAACGACTCCCGGCCTTATTAGTTCACATTTTTTACATTTGGTAACCTAGTCGATATGCGTAAATTACTACATCGTTTTATCACGTTAAACGCATTTTCTCGACACGAAAAGCACAATGTCATCAAAAACATCCAAAACAACAAAAAAAAAGGATCTATTCAACAAGTCTGCGACACATCCTTAAGAGTTACGTGTTTTCACCCAATTTCAATGTGTAATTTCAACAGTTCTGATCATTGTTTAGCTTGTTGGTAGCTTGGTCAAAATGCCAGACACAGTGAATCGTTTTTATTGCTTTAAACGCATTTTCTCCTCAAGAGAAACATGATTTCATTAAAAACATTATAGTTTAAAAATACCTGATGTACATGTCTGTAAACACTCAAGAGTCTTAAAAGAGGTTTTTCACCCATGTGTTTTTTGTTGAGACACCTTCTATTTCAAGGTTCTGTGCGTTTTCAGACACGTACAATGTGTATTTTTGCCGTTTCTGATGAAATCCCTCCTTTTAAACGCAGTTTCTCACGGAAAATGTGTTTCTCGCCATGGCAAAATTACTTTTTAAAAAAACGCATGTTCAGGTCGAGAAAATGTTTTAAACAATAAAAACGACTCCCGGCCTTATTAGTTCACATTTTTTACATTTGGTAACCTAGTCCATATGCGTAAATTACTACATCGTTTTATCGCGTTAAACGCATTTTCTCGACACGAAAAGCACAATGTCATCAAAAACATCCAAAACAACAAAAAAAAAAGGATCTATTCAACAAGTCTGCGACACATCCTTAAGAGTTACGTGTTTTCACCCAATTTCAATGTGTAATTTCAACAGTTCTGATCATTGTTTAGCTTGTTGGTAGGTTGGTCAAAATGCCAGACACAGTGAATCGTTTTTATTGCTTTAAACGCATTTTCTCCTCAAGAGAAACATGATTTCATTAAAAACATTATAGTTTAAAAATACCTGATGTACATGTCTGCAAACACTCAAGAGTCTTAAAAGAGGTTTTTCACCCATGTGTTTTTTGTTGAGACACCTTCTATTTCAAGGTTCTGTGCGTTTTCAGACACGTACAATGTGTATTTTTGCCGTTTCTGATGAAATCCCTCCTTTTAAACGCAGTTTCTCACGGAAAATGTGTTTCTCGCCATGGCAAAATTACTTTTTAAAAAAAGCGCATGTTCAGGTCGAGAAAATGTGTTTTAAACAATAAAAACGACTCCCGGCCTTATTAGTTCACATTTTTTACATTTGGTAACCTAGTCGATATGCGTAAATTACTACATCGTTTTATCACGTTAAACGCATTTTCTCGACAAGAAAAGCACAATTTCATCAAAAACATCCAAAACAACAAAAAAAGGATCTATTCAACAAAGTCTGCTACACATCCTTTAGAGTTACGTGTTTTCACCCAATTTCAATGTGTAATTTCACCAGTTCTGATCATTGTTTAGCTTGTTGGTAGTTTGGTCAAAATGCCAGACACAGTTAATCGTTTTTATTGCTTTAAACGCATTTTCTCCTCAAGAGAAACACGATTTCATTAAAAACGTTATACTTTGATAATACCTGATGTCCATGTCTGCAAACACACAAGAGTCATAAAAGAGGTTTTTCACCCATGTGTTTTTTGGTGAGACACCTTCTATTTCAAGGTTCTGTGCGTTTTCAGACACGTACAATATGTATTTTTGGCGTTTCTGATGAAATCCCTCCTTTTAAATGCAGTTTCTCACAGGAAATGTGTTTCTCGCCATGGCAAAATTACTTTTTAAAAAAACGCATGTTCAGGTCGAGAAAATGTGTTTTAAACAATAAAAACGACTCCCGGCCTTATTAGTTCACATTTTTTACATTTGGTAACCTAGTCGATATGCGTAAATTACTACATCGTTTTATCACGTTAAACGCATTTTCTCGACAAGAAAAGCACAATTTCATCAAAAACATCCAAAACAACAAAAAAAAAAGGATCTATTCAACAAGTCTGCGACACATCCTTTAGAGTTACGTGTTTTCACCCAATTTCAATGTGTAATTTCAACAGTTCTGATCATTGTTTAGCTTGTTGGTAGCTTGGTCAAAATGCCAGACACAGTGAATCGTTTTTATTGCTTTAAACGCATTTTCTCCTCAAGAGAAACATGATTTCATTAAAAACATTATAGTTTAAAAATACCTGATGTACATGTCTGCAAACACTCAAGAGTCTTAAAAGAGGTTTTTCACCCATGTGTTTTTTGTTGAGACACCTTCTATTTCAAGGTTCTGTGCGTTTTCAGACACGTAAAATGTGTATTTTTGCCGTTTCTGATGAAATCCCTCCTTTTAAACGCAGTTTCTCACGGAAAATGTGTTTCTCGCCATGGCAAAATTACTTTTTAAAAAAACGCATGTTCAGGTCGAGAAAATGTGTTTTAAACAATAAAAACGACTCCCGGCCTTATTAGTTCACATTTTTTACATTTGGTAACCTAGTCGATATGCGTAAATTACTACATCGTTTTATCACGTTAAACGCATTTTCTCGACACGAAAAGCACAATGTCATCAAAAACATCCAAAACAACAAAAAAAAAGGATCTATTCAACAAGTCTGCGACACATCCTTAAGAGTTACGTGTTTTCACCCAATTTCAATGTGTAATTTCAACAGTTCTGATCATTGTTTAGCTTGTTGGTAGCTTGGTCAAAATGCCAGACACAGTGAATCGTTTTTATTGCTTTAAACGCATTTTCTCCTCAAGAGAAACATGATTTCATTAAAAACATTATAGTTTAAAAATACCTGATGTACATGTCTGTAAACACTCAAGAGTCTTAAAAGAGGTTTTTCACCCATGTGTTTTTTGTTGAGACACCTTCTATTTCAAGGTTCTGTGCGTTTTCAGACACGTACAATGTGTATTTTTGCCGTTTCTGATGAAATCCCTCCTTTTAAACGCAGTTTCTCACGGAAAATGTGTTTCTCGCCATGGCAAAATTACTTTTTAAAAAAACGCATGTTCAGGTCGAGAAAATGTTTTAAACAATAAAAACGACTCCCGGCCTTATTAGTTCACATTTTTTACATTTGGTAACCTAGTCCATATGCGTAAATTACTACATCGTTTTATCGCGTTAAACGCATTTTCTCGACACGAAAAGCACAATGTCATCAAAAACATCCAAAACAACAAAAAAAAAAGGATCTATTCAACAAGTCTGCGACACATCCTTAAGAGTTACGTGTTTTCACCCAATTTCAATGTGTAATTTCAACAGTTCTGATCATTGTTTAGCTTGTTGGTAGGTTGGTCAAAATGCCAGACACAGTGAATCGTTTTTATTGCTTTAAACGCATTTTCTCCTCAAGAGAAACATGATTTCATTAAAAACATTATAGTTTAAAAATACCTGATGTACATGTCTGCAAACACTCAAGAGTCTTAAAAGAGGTTTTTCACCCATGTGTTTTTTGTTGAGACACCTTCTATTTCAAGGTTCTGTGCGTTTTCAGACACGTACAATGTGTATTTTTGCCGTTTCTGATGAAATCCCTCCTTTTAAACGCAGTTTCTCACGGAAAATGTGTTTCTCGCCATGGCAAAATTACTTTTTAAAAAAAGCGCATGTTCAGGTCGAGAAAATGTGTTTTAAACAATAAAAACGACTCCCGGCCTTATTAGTTCACATTTTTTACATTTGGTAACCTAGTCGATATGCGTAAATTACTACATCGTTTTATCACGTTAAACGCATTTTCTCGACAAGAAAAGCACAATTTCATCAAAAACATCCAAAACAACAAAAAAAGGATCTATTCAACAAAGTCTGCTACACATCCTTTAGAGTTACGTGTTTTCACCCAATTTCAATGTGTAATTTCACCAGTTCTGATCATTGTTTAGCTTGTTGGTAGTTTGGTCAAAATGCCAGACACAGTTAATCGTTTTTATTGCTTTAAACGCATTTTCTCCTCAAGAGAAACACGATTTCATTAAAAACGTTATACTTTGATAATACCTGATGTCCATGTCTGCAAACACACAAGAGTCATAAAAGAGGTTTTTCACCCATGTGTTTTTTGGTGAGACACCTTCTATTTCAAGGTTCTGTGCGTTTTCAGACACGTACAATATGTATTTTTGGCGTTTCTGATGAAATCCCTCCTTTTAAATGCAGTTTCTCACAGGAAATGTGTTTCTCGCCATGGCAAAATTACTTTTTAAAAAAACGCATGTTCAGGTCGAGAAAATGTGTTTTAAACAATAAAAACGACTCCCGGCCTTATTAGTTCACATTTTTTACATTTGGTAACCTAGTCGATATGCGTAAATTACTACATCGTTTTATCACGTTAAACGCATTTTCTCGACAAGAAAAGCACAATTTCATCAAAAACATCCAAAACAACAAAAAAAGGATCTATTCAACAAAGTCTGCTACACATCCTTTAGAGTTACGTGTTTTCACCCAATTTCAATGTGTAATTTCACCAGTTCTGATCATTGTTTAGCTTGTTGGTAGCTTGGTCAAAATGCCAGACACAGTGAATCGTTTTTATTGCTTTAAACGCATTTTCTCCTCAAGAGAAACATGATTTCATTAAAAACATTATAGTTTAAAAATACCTGATGTACATGTCTGTAAACACTCAGTCTTAAAAGAGGTTTTTCACCCATGTGTTTTTTGTTGAGACACCTTCTATTTCAAGGTTCTGTGCGTTTTCAGACACGTACAATATGTATTTTTGCCGTTTCTGATGAAATCCCTCCTTTTAAACGCAGTTTCTCACGGAAAATGTGTTTCTCGCCATGGCAAAATTACTTTTTAAAAAAGCGCATGTTCAGGTCGAGAAAATGTGTTTTAAACAATAAAAACGACTCCCGGCCTTATTAGTTCACATTTTTTACATTTGGTAACCTAGTCCATATGCGTAAATTACTACATCGTTTTATCGCGTTAAACGCATTTTCTCGACAAGAAAAGCACAATGTCATCAAAAACATCCAAAACAAAAAAAAAAAGGATCTATTCAACAAGTCTGCGACACATCCTTAAGAGTTACGTGTTTTCACCCAATTTCAATGTGTAATTTCACCAGTTCTGATCATTGTTTAGCTTGTTGGTAGCTTGGTCAAAATGCCAGACACAGTTAATCGTTTTTATTGCTTTAAACGCATTTTCTCCTCAAGAGAAACACGATTTCATTAAAAACGTTATACTTTGAAAATACCTGATGTCCATGTCTGCAAACACACAAGAGTCATAAAATAGGTTTTTCACCCATGTGTTTTTTGGTGAGACACCTTTTATTTCAAGGTTCTGTGCGTTTTCAGACACGTACAATATGTATTTTTGGCGTTTCTGATGAAATCCCTCCTTTTAAATGCAGTTTCTCACAGGAAATGAGTTTCTCGCCATGGCAAAATTACTTTTTAAAAAAACGCATGTTCAGGTCGAGAAAATGTTTTAAACACTAAAAACGACTCCCGGCCTTATTAGTTCACATTTTTTACATTTGGTAACCTAGTCCATATGCGTAAATTACTACATCGTTTTATCGCGTTAAACGCATTTTCTCGACAAGAAAAGCACAATGTCATCAAAAACATCCAAAACAACAAAAAAAAGGATCTATTCAACAAGCCTGCGACACATCCTTAAGAGTTACGTGTTTTCACCCAATTTCAATGTGTAATTTCAACAGTTCTGATCATTGTTTAGCTTGTTGGTAGCTTGGTCAAAATGCCAGACACAGTGAATCGTTTTTATTGCTTTAAACGCATTTTCTCCTCAAGAGAAACACGATTTCATTAAAAACGTTATACTTTGAAAATACCTGATGTCCATGTCTGCAAACACACAAGAGTCATAAAATAGGTTTTTCACCCATGTGTTTTTTGGTGAGACACCTTCTATTTCAAGGTTCTGTGCGTTTTCAGACACGTACAATATGTATTTTTGGCGTTTCTGATGAAATCCCTCCTTTTAAATGCAGTTTCTCACAGGAAATGAGTTTCTCGCCATGGCAAAATTACTTTTTAAAAAAACGCATGTTCAGGTCGAGAAAATGTGTTTTAAACAATAAAAACGACTCCCGGCCTTATTAGTTCACATTTTTTACATTTGGTAACCTAGTCGATATGCGTAAATTACTACATCGTTTTATCACGTTAAACGCATTTTCTCGACACGAAAAGCACAATGTCATCAAAAACATCCAAAACAACAAAAAAAAAGGATCTATTCAACAAGTCTGCGACACATCCTTAAGAGTTACGTGTTTTCACCCAATTTCAATGTGTAATTTCAACAGTTCTGATCATTGTTTAGCTTGTTGGTAGCTTGGTCAAAATGCCAGACACAGTGAATCGTTTTTATTGCTTTAAACGCATTTTCTCCTCAAGAGAAACATGATTTCATTAAAAACATTATAGTTTAAAAATTCCTGATGTACATGTCTGTAAACACTCAAGAGTCTTAAAAGAGGTTTTTCACCCATGTGTTTTTTGTTGAGACACCTTCTATTTCAAGGTTCTGTGCGTTTTCAGACACGTACAATGTGTATTTTTGCCGTTTCTGATGAAATCCCTCCTTTTAAACGCAGTTTCTCACGGAAAATGTGTTTCTCGCCATGGCAAAATTACTTTTTAAAAAAACGCATGTTCAGGTCGAGAAAATGTTTTAAACAATAAAAACGACTCCCGGCCTTATTAGTTCACATTTTTTACATTTGGTAACCTAGTCCATATGCGTAAATTACTACATCGTTTTATCGCGTTAAACGCATTTTCTCCACACGAAAAGCACAATGTCATCAAAAACATCCAAAACAACAAAAAAAAAGGATCTATTCAACAAGTCTGCGACACATCCTTTAGAGTTACGTGTTTTCACCCAATTTCAATGTGTAATTTCAACAGTTCTGATCATTGTTTAGCTTGTTGGTACCTTGGTCAAAATGCCAGACACAGTGAATCGTTTTTATTGCTTTAAACGCATTTTCTCCTCAAGAGAAACATGATTTCATTAAAAACATTATAGTTTAAAAATACCTGATGTACATGTCTGCAAACACTCAAGAGTCTTAAAAGAGGTTTTTCACCCATGTGTTTTTTGTTGAGACACCTTCTATTTCAAGGTTCTGTGCGTTTTCAGACACGTAAAATGTGTATTTTTGCCGTTTCTGATGAAATCCCTCCTTTTAAACGCAGTTTCTCACGGAAAATGTGTTTCTCGCCATGGCAAAATTACTTTTTAAAAAAACGCATGTTCAGGTCGAGAAAATGTGTTTTAAACAATAAAAACGACTCCCGGCCTTATTAGTTCACATTTTTTACATTTGGTAACCTAGTCGATATGCGTAAATTACTACATCGTTTTATCACGTTAAACGCATTTTCTCGACACGAAAAGCACAATGTCATCAAAAACATCCAAAACAAAAAAAAAAAAAGGATCTATTCAACAAGTCTGCGACACATCCTTAAGAGTTACGTGTTTTCACCCAATTTCAATGTGTAATTTCAACAGTTCTGATCATTGTTTAGCTTGTTGGTAGCTTGGTCAAAATGCCAGACACAGTGAATCGTTTTTATTGCTTTAAACGCATTTTCTCCTCAAGAGAAACATGATTTCATTAAAAACATTATAGTTTAAAAATACCTGATGTACATGTCTGTAAACACTCAAGAGTCTTAAAAGAGGTTTTTCACCCATGTGTTTTTTGTTGAGACACCTTCTATTTCAAGGTTCTGTGCGTTTTCAGACACGTACAATGTGTATTTTTGCCGTTTCTGATGAAATCCCTCCTTTTAAACGCAGTTTCTCACGGAAAATGTGTTTCTCGCCATGGCAAAATTACTTTTTAAAAAAACGCATGTTCAGGTCGAGAAAATGTTTTAAACAATAAAAACGACTCCCGGCCTTATTAGTTCACATTTTTTACATTTGGTAACCTAGTCCATATGCGTAAATTACTACATCGTTTTATCGCGTTAAACGCATTTTCTCGACACGAAAAGCACAATGTCATCAAAAACATCCAAAACAACAAAAAAAAAAGGATCTATTCAACAAGTCTGCGACACATCCTTAAGAGTTACGTGTTTTCACCCAATTTCAATGTGTAATTTCAACAGTTCTGATCATTGTTTAGCTTGTTGGTAGGTTGGTCAAAATGCCAGACACAGTGAATCGTTTTTATTGCTTTAAACGCATTTTCTCCTCAAGAGAAACATGATTTCATTAAAAACATTATAGTTTAAAAATACCTGATGTACATGTCTGCAAACACTCAAGAGTCTTAAAAGAGGTTTTTCACCCATGTGTTTTTTGTTGAGACACCTTCTATTTCAAGGTTCTGTGCGTTTTCAGACACGTACAATGTGTATTTTTGCCGTTTCTGATGAAATCCCTCCTTTTAAACGCAGTTTCTCACGGAAAATGTGTTTCTCGCCATGGCAAAATTACTTTTTAAAAAAAGCGCATGTTCAGGTCGAGAAAATGTGTTTTAAACAATAAAAACGACTCCCGGCCTTATTAGTTCACATTTTTTACATTTGGTAACCTAGTCGATATGCGTAAATTACTACATCGTTTTATCACGTTAAACGCATTTTCTCGACAAGAAAAGCACAATTTCATCAAAAACATCCAAAACAACAAAAAAAGGATCTATTCAACAAAGTCTGCTACACATCCTTTAGAGTTACGTGTTTTCACCCAATTTCAATGTGTAATTTCACCAGTTCTGATCATTGTTTAGCTTGTTGGTAGTTTGGTCAAAATGCCAGACACAGTTAATCGTTTTTATTGCTTTAAACGCATTTTCTCCTCAAGAGAAACACGATTTCATTAAAAACGTTATACTTTGATAATACCTGATGTCCATGTCTGCAAACACACAAGAGTCATAAAAGAGGTTTTTCACCCATGTGTTTTTTGGTGAGACACCTTCTATTTCAAGGTTCTGTGCGTTTTCAGACACGTACAATATGTATTTTTGGCGTTTCTGATGAAATCCCTCCTTTTAAATGCAGTTTCTCACAGGAAATGTGTTTCTCGCCATGGCAAAATTACTTTTTAAAAAAACGCATGTTCAGGTCGAGAAAATGTGTTTTAAACAATAAAAACGACTCCCGGCCTTATTAGTTCACATTTTTTACATTTGGTAACCTAGTCGATATGCGTAAATTACTACATCGTTTTATCACGTTAAACGCATTTTCTCGACAAGAAAAGCACAATTTCATCAAAAACATCCAAAACAACAAAAAAAGGATCTATTCAACAAAGTCTGCTACACATCCTTTAGAGTTACGTGTTTTCACCCAATTTCAATGTGTAATTTCACCAGTTCTGATCATTGTTTAGCTTGTTGGTAGCTTGGTCAAAATGCCAGACACAGTGAATCGTTTTTATTGCTTTAAACGCATTTTCTCCTCAAGAGAAACATGATTTCATTAAAAACATTATAGTTTAAAAATACCTGATGTACATTTCTGCAAACACTCAAGAGTCTTAAAAGAGGTTTTTCACCCATGTGTTTTTTGTTGAGACACCTTCTATTTCAAGGTTCTGTGCGTTTTCAGACACGTACAATGTGTATTTTTGCCGTTTCTGATGAAATCCCTCCTTTTAAACGCAGTTTCTCACGGAAAATGTGTTTCTCGCCATGGCAAAATTACTTTTTAAAAAAACGCATGTTCAGGTCGAGAAAATGTGTTTTAAACAATAAAAACGACTCCCGGCCTTATTAGTTCACATTTTTTACATTTGGTAACCTAGTCGATATGCGTAAATTACTACATCGTTTTATCACGTTAAACGCATTTTCTCGACAAGAAAAGCACAATTTCATCAAAAACATCCAAAACAACAAAAAAAGGATCTATTCAACAAAGTCTGCTACACATCCTTTAGAGTTACGTGTTTTCACCCAATTTCAATGTGTAATTTCAACAGTTCTGATCATTGTTTAGCTTGTTGGTAGCTTGGTCAAAATGCCAGACACAGTGAATCGTTTTTATTGCTTTAAACGCATTTTCTCCTCAAGAGAAACATGATTTCATTAAAAACATTATAGTTTAAAAATACCTGATGTACATGTCTGTAAACACTCAGAGTCTTAAAAGAGGTTTTTCACCCATGTGTTTTTTGTTGAGACACCTTCTATTTCAAGGTTCTGTGCGTTTTCAGACACGTACAATATGTATTTTTGCCGTTTCTGATGAAATCCCTCCTTTTAAACGCAGTTTCTCACGGAAAATGTGTTTCTCGCCATGGCAAAATTACTTTTTAAAAAAGCGCATGTTCAGGTCGAGAAAATGTGTTTTAAACAATAAAAACGACTCCCGGCCTTATTAGTTCACATTTTTTACATTTGGTAACCTAGTCCATATGCGTAAATTACTACATCGTTTTATCGCGTTAAACGCATTTTCTCGACAAGAAAAGCACAATGTCATCAAAAACATCCAAAACAAAAAAAAAAAGGATCTATTCAACAAGTCTGCGACACATCCTTAAGAGTTACGTGTTTTCACCCAATTTCAATGTGTAATTTCACCAGTTCTGATCATTGTTTAGCTTGTTGGTAGCTTGGTCAAAATGCCAGACACAGTTAATCGTTTTTATTGCTTTAAACGCATTTTCTCCTCAAGAGAAACACGATTTCATTAAAAACGTTATACTTTGAAAATACCTGATGTCCATGTCTGCAAACACACAAGAGTCATAAAATAGGTTTTTCACCCATGTGTTTTTTGGTGAGACACCTTCTATTTCAAGGTTCTGTGCGTTTTCAGACACGTACAATATGTATTTTTGGCGTTTCTGATGAAATCCCTCCTTTTAAATGCAGTTTCTCACAGGAAATGAGTTTCTCGCCATGGCAAAATTACTTTTTAAAAAAACGCATGTTCAGGTCGAGAAAATGTTTTAAACACTAAAAACGACTCCCGGCCTTATTAGTTCACATTTTTTACATTTGGTAACCTAGTCCATATGCGTAAATTACTACATCGTTTTATCGCGTTAAACGCATTTTCTCGACAAGAAAAGCACAATGTCATCAAAAACATCCAAAACAACAAAAAAAAGGATCTATTCAACAAGTCTGCGACACATCCTTAAGAGTTACGTGTTTTCACCCAATTTCAATGTGTAATTTCAACAGTTCTGATCATTGTTTAGCTTGTTGGTAGGTTGGTCAAAATGCCAGACACAGTGAATCGTTTTTATTGCTTTAAACGCATTTTCTCCTCAAGAGAAACATGATTTCATTAAAAACATTATAGTTTAAAAATACCTGATGTACATGTCTGCAAACACTCAAGAGTCTTAAAAGAGGTTTTTCACCCATGTGTTTTTTGTTGAGACACCTTCTATTTCAAGGTTCTGTGCGTTTTCAGACACGTACAATGTGTATTTTTGCCGTTTCTGATGAAATCCCTCCTTTTAAACGCAGTTTCTCACGGAAAATGTGTTTCTCGCCATGGCAAAATTACTTTTTAAAAAAAGCGCATGTTCAGGTCGAGAAAATGTGTTTTAAACAATAAAAACGACTCCCGGCCTTATTAGTTCACATTTTTTACATTTGGTAACCTAGTCGATATGCGTAAATTACTACATCGTTTTATCACGTTAAACGCATTTTCTCGACAAGAAAAGCACAATTTCATCAAAAACATCCAAAACAACAAAAAAAGGATCTATTCAACAAAGTCTGCTACACATCCTTTAGAGTTACGTGTTTTCACCCAATTTCAATGTGTAATTTCACCAGTTCTGATCATTGTTTAGCTTGTTGGTAGTTTGGTCAAAATGCCAGACACAGTTAATCGTTTTTATTGCTTTAAACGCATTTTCTCCTCAAGAGAAACACGATTTCATTAAAAACGTTATACTTTGATAATACCTGATGTCCATGTCTGCAAACACACAAGAGTCATAAAAGAGGTTTTTCACCCATGTGTTTTTTGGTGAGACACCTTCTATTTCAAGGTTCTGTGCGTTTTCAGACACGTACAATATGTATTTTTGGCGTTTCTGATGAAATCCCTCCTTTTAAATGCAGTTTCTCACAGGAAATGTGTTTCTCGCCATGGCAAAATTACTTTTTAAAAAAACGCATGTTCAGGTCGAGAAAATGTGTTTTAAACAATAAAAACGACTCCCGGCCTTATTAGTTCACATTTTTTACATTTGGTAACCTAGTCGATATGCGTAAATTACTACATCGTTTTATCACGTTAAACGCATTTTCTCGACAAGAAAAGCACAATTTCATCAAAAACATCCAAAACAACAAAAAAAGGATCTATTCAACAAAGTCTGCTACACATCCTTTAGAGTTACGTGTTTTCACCCAATTTCAATGTGTAATTTCACCAGTTCTGATCATTGTTTAGCTTGTTGGTAGCTTGGTCAAAATGCCAGACACAGTGAATCGTTTTTATTGCTTTAAACGCATTTTCTCCTCAAGAGAAACATGATTTCATTAAAAACATTATAGTTTAAAAATACCTGATGTACATTTCTGCAAACACTCAAGAGTCTTAAAAGAGGTTTTTCACCCATGTGTTTTTTGTTGAGACACCTTCTATTTCAAGGTTCTGTGCGTTTTCAGACACGTACAATGTGTATTTTTGCCGTTTCTGATGAAATCCCTCCTTTTAAACGCAGTTTCTCACGGAAAATGTGTTTCTCGCCATGGCAAAATTACTTTTTAAAAAAACGCATGTTCAGGTCGAGAAAATGTGTTTTAAACAATAAAAACGACTCCCGGCCTTATTAGTTCACATTTTTTACATTTGGTAACCTAGTCGATATGCGTAAATTACTACATCGTTTTATCACGTTAAACGCATTTTCTCGACAAGAAAAGCACAATTTCATCAAAAACATCCAAAACAACAAAAAAAGGATCTATTCAACAAAGTCTGCTACACATCCTTTAGAGTTACGTGTTTTCACCCAATTTCAATGTGTAATTTCAACAGTTCTGATCATTGTTTAGCTTGTTGGTAGCTTGGTCAAAATGCCAGACACAGTGAATCGTTTTTATTGCTTTAAACGCATTTTCTCCTCAAGAGAAACATGATTTCATTAAAAACATTATAGTTTAAAAATACCTGATGTACATGTCTGTAAACACTCAGAGTCTTAAAAGAGGTTTTTCACCCATGTGTTTTTTGTTGAGACACCTTCTATTTCAAGGTTCTGTGCGTTTTCAGACACGTACAATATGTATTTTTGCCGTTTCTGATGAAATCCCTCCTTTTAAACGCAGTTTCTCACGGAAAATGTGTTTCTCGCCATGGCAAAATTACTTTTTAAAAAAGCGCATGTTCAGGTCGAGAAAATGTGTTTTAAACAATAAAAACGACTCCCGGCCTTATTAGTTCACATTTTTTACATTTGGTAACCTAGTCCATATGCGTAAATTACTACATCGTTTTATCGCGTTAAACGCATTTTCTCGACAAGAAAAGCACAATGTCATCAAAAACATCCAAAACAAAAAAAAAAAGGATCTATTCAACAAGTCTGCGACACATCCTTAAGAGTTACGTGTTTTCACCCAATTTCAATGTGTAATTTCACCAGTTCTGATCATTGTTTAGCTTGTTGGTAGCTTGGTCAAAATGCCAGACACAGTTAATCGTTTTTATTGCTTTAAACGCATTTTCTCCTCAAGAGAAACACGATTTCATTAAAAACGTTATACTTTGAAAATACCTGATGTCCATGTCTGCAAACACACAAGAGTCATAAAATAGGTTTTTCACCCATGTGTTTTTTGGTGAGACACCTTCTATTTCAAGGTTCTGTGCGTTTTCAGACACGTACAATATGTATTTTTGGCGTTTCTGATGAAATCCCTCCTTTTAAATGCAGTTTCTCACAGGAAATGAGTTTCTCGCCATGGCAAAATTACTTTTTAAAAAAACGCATGTTCAGGTCGAGAAAATGTTTTAAACACTAAAAACGACTCCCGGCCTTGTTAGTTCACATTTTTTACATTTGGTAACCTAGTCCATATGCGTAAATTACTACATCGTTTTATCGCGTTAAACGCATTTTCTCGACAAGAAAAGCACAATGTCATCAAAAACATCCAAAACAACAAAAAAAAGGATCTATTCAACAAGTCTGCGACACATCCTTAAGAGTTACGTGTTTTCACCCAATTTCAATGTGTAATTTCAACAGTTCTGATCATTGTTTAGCTTGTTGGTAGGTTGGTCAAAATGCCAGACACAGTGAATCGTTTTTATTGCTTTAAACGCATTTTCTCCTCAAGAGAAACATGATTTCATTAAAAACATTATAGTTTAAAAATACCTGATGTACATGTCTGCAAACACTCAAGAGTCTTAAAAGAGGTTTTTCACCCATGTGTTTTTTGTTGAGACACCTTCTATTTCAAGGTTCTGTGCGTTTTCAGACACGTACAATGTGTATTTTTGCCGTTTCTGATGAAATCCCTCCTTTTAAACGCAGTTTCTCACGGAAAATGTGTTTCTCGCCATGGCAAAATTACTTTTTAAAAAAAGCGCATGTTCAGGTCGAGAAAATGTGTTTTAAACAATAAAAACGACTCCCGGCCTTATTAGTTCACATTTTTTACATTTGGTAACCTAGTCGATATGCGTAAATTACTACATCGTTTTATCACGTTAAACGCATTTTCTCGACAAGAAAAGCACAATTTCATCAAAAACATCCAAAACAACAAAAAAAGGATCTATTCAACAAAGTCTGCTACACATCCTTTAGAGTTACGTGTTTTCACCCAATTTCAATGTGTAATTTCACCAGTTCTGATCATTGTTTAGCTTGTTGGTAGTTTGGTCAAAATGCCAGACACAGTTAATCGTTTTTATTGCTTTAAACGCATTTTCTCCTCAAGAGAAACACGATTTCATTAAAAACGTTATACTTTGATAATACCTGATGTCCATGTCTGCAAACACACAAGAGTCATAAAAGAGGTTTTTCACCCATGTGTTTTTTGGTGAGACACCTTCTATTTCAAGGTTCTGTGCGTTTTCAGACACGTACAATATGTATTTTTGGCGTTTCTGATGAAATCCCTCCTTTTAAATGCAGTTTCTCACAGGAAATGTGTTTCTCGCCATGGCAAAATTACTTTTTAAAAAAACGCATGTTCAGGTCGAGAAAATGTGTTTTAAACAATAAAAACGACTCCCGGCCTTATTAGTTCACATTTTTTACATTTGGTAACCTAGTCGATATGCGTAAATTACTACATCGTTTTATCACGTTAAACGCATTTTCTCGACAAGAAAAGCACAATTTCATCAAAAACATCCAAAACAACAAAAAAAGGATCTATTCAACAAAGTCTGCTACACATCCTTTAGAGTTACGTGTTTTCACCCAATTTCAATGTGTAATTTCACCAGTTCTGATCATTGTTTAGCTTGTTGGTAGCTTGGTCAAAATGCCAGACACAGTGAATCGTTTTTATTGCTTTAAACGCATTTTCTCCTCAAGAGAAACATGATTTCATTAAAAACATTATAGTTTAAAAATACCTGATGTACATTTCTGCAAACACTCAAGAGTCTTAAAAGAGGTTTTTCACCCATGTGTTTTTTGTTGAGACACCTTCTATTTCAAGGTTCTGTGCGTTTTCAGACACGTACAATGTGTATTTTTGCCGTTTCTGATGAAATCCCTCCTTTTAAACGCAGTTTCTCACGGAAAATGTGTTTCTCGCCATGGCAAAATTACTTTTTAAAAAAACGCATGTTCAGGTCGAGAAAATGTGTTTTAAACAATAAAAACGACTCCCGGCCTTATTAGTTCACATTTTTTACATTTGGTAACCTAGTCGATATGCGTAAATTACTACATCGTTTTATCACGTTAAACGCATTTTCTCGACAAGAAAAGCACAATTTCATCAAAAACATCCAAAACAACAAAAAAAGGATCTATTCAACAAAGTCTGCTACACATCCTTTAGAGTTACGTGTTTTCACCCAATTTCAATGTGTAATTTCAACAGTTCTGATCATTGTTTAGCTTGTTGGTAGCTTGGTCAAAATGCCAGACACAGTGAATCGTTTTTATTGCTTTAAACGCATTTTCTCCTCAAGAGAAACATGATTTCATTAAAAACATTATAGTTTAAAAATACCTGATGTACATGTCTGTAAACACTCAGAGTCTTAAAAGAGGTTTTTCACCCATGTGTTTTTTGTTGAGACACCTTCTATTTCAAGGTTCTGTGCGTTTTCAGACACGTACAATATGTATTTTTGCCGTTTCTGATGAAATCCCTCCTTTTAAACGCAGTTTCTCACGGAAAATGTGTTTCTCGCCATGGCAAAATTACTTTTTAAAAAAGCGCATGTTCAGGTCGAGAAAATGTGTTTTAAACAATAAAAACGACTCCCGGCCTTATTAGTTCACATTTTTTACATTTGGTAACCTAGTCCATATGCGTAAATTACTACATCGTTTTATCGCGTTAAACGCATTTTCTCGACAAGAAAAGCACAATGTCATCAAAAACATCCAAAACAAAAAAAAAAAGGATCTATTCAACAAGTCTGCGACACATCCTTAAGAGTTACGTGTTTTCACCCAATTTCAATGTGTAATTTCACCAGTTCTGATCATTGTTTAGCTTGTTGGTAGCTTGGTCAAAATGCCAGACACAGTTAATCGTTTTTATTGCTTTAAACGCATTTTCTCCTCAAGAGAAACACGATTTCATTAAAAACGTTATACTTTGAAAATACCTGATGTCCATGTCTGCAAACACACAAGAGTCATAAAATAGGTTTTTCACCCATGTGTTTTTTGGTGAGACACCTTCTATTTCAAGGTTCTGTGCGTTTTCAGACACGTACAATATGTATTTTTGGCGTTTCTGATGAAATCCCTCCTTTTAAATGCAGTTTCTCACAGGAAATGAGTTTCTCGCCATGGCAACATTACTTTTTAAAAAAACGCATGTTCAGGTCGAGAAAATGTTTTAAACACTAAAAACGACTCCCGGCCTTGTTAGTTCACATTTTTTACATTTGGTAACCTAGTCCATATGCGTAAATTACTACATCGTTTTATCGCGTTAAACGCATTTTCTCGACAAGAAAAGCACAATGTCATCAAAAACATCCAAAACAACAAAAAAAAGGATCTATTCAACAAGTCTGCGACACATCCTTAAGAGTTACGTGTTTTCACCCAATTTCAATGTGTAATTTCAACAGTTCTGATCATTGTTTAGCTTGTTGGTAGCTTGGTCAAAATGCCAGACACAGTGAATCGTTTTTATTGCTTTAAACGCATTTTCTCCTCAAGAGAAACACGATTTCATTAAAAACGTTATACTTTGAAAATACCTGATGTCCATGTCTGCAAACACACAAGAGTCATAAAATAGGTTTTTCACCCATGTGTTTTTTGGTGAGACACCTTCTATTTCAAGGTTCTGTGCGTTTTCAGACACGTACAATATGTATTTTTGGCGTTTCTGATGAAATCCCTCCTTTTAAATGCAGTTTCTCACAGGAAATGAGTTTCTCGCCATGGCAAAATTACTTTTTAAAAAAACGCATGTTCAGGTCGAGAAAATGTTTTAAACAATAAAAACGACTCCCGGCCTTATTAGTTCACATTTTTTACATTTGGTAACCTAGTCGATATGCGTAAATTACTACATCGTTTTATCGCGTTAAACGCATTTTCTCGACACGAAAAGCACAATGTCATCAAAAACATCCAAAACAACAAAAAAAAGGATCTATTCAACAAGTCTGCGACACATCCTTAAGAGTTACGTGTTTTCACCCAATTTCAATGTGTAATTTCACCAGTTCTGATCATTGTTTAGCTTGTTGGTAGCTTGGTCAAAATGCCAGACACAGTGAATCGTTTTTATTGCTTTAAACGCATTTTCTCCTCAAGAGAAACATGATTTCATTAAAAACATTATAGTTTAAAAATACCTGATGTACATGTCTGCAAACTCTCAAGAGTCTTAAAAGAGGTTTTTCACCCATGTGTTTTTTGTTGAGACACCTTCTATTTCAAGGTTCTGTGCGTTTTCAGACACGTACAATGTGTATTTTTGCCGTTTCTGATGAAATCCCTCCTTTTAAACGCAGTTTCTCACGGAAAATGTGTTTCTCGCCATGGCAAAATTACTTTTTAAAAAAACGCATGTTCAGGTCCGGAAAATGTGTTTTAAACAATAAAAACGACTCCCGGCCTTATTAGTTCACATTTTTTACATTTGGTAACCTAGTCGATATGCGTAAATTACTACATCGTTTTATCACGTTAAACGCATTTTCTCGACAAGAAAAGCACAATTTCATCAAAAACATCCAAAACAACAAAAAAAAGGATCTATTCAACAAGTCTGCGACACATCCTTAAGAGTTACGTGTTTTCACCCAATTTCAATGTGTAATTTCACCAGTTCTGATCATTGTTTAGCTTGTTGGTAGCTTGGTCAAAATGCCAGACACAGTTAATCGTTTTTATTGCTTTAAACGCATTTTCTCCTCAAGAGAAACACGATTTCATTAAAAACGTTATACTTTGAAAATACCTGATGTCCATGTCTGCAAACACACAAGAGTCATAAAAGAGGTTTTTCACCCATGTGTTTTTTGTTGAGACACCTTCTATTTCAAGGTTCTGTGCGTTTTCAGACACGTACAATATGTATTTTTGGCGTTTCTGATGAAATCCCTCCTTTTAAATGCAGTTTCTCACAGGAAATGAGTTTCTCGCCATGACAAAATTACTTTTTAAAAAAACGCATGTTCAGGTCGAGAAAATGTTTTAAACAATAAAAACGACTCCCGGCCTTATTAGTTCACATTTTTTACATTTGGTAACCTAGTCCATATGCGTAAATTACTACATCGTTTTATCGCATTAAACGCATTTTTCCGACAAGAAAAGCACAATTTCATCAAAAACATCCAAAACAACAAAAAAAGGATCTATTCAACAAGTCTGCTACACATCCTTTAGAGTTACCTGTTTTCACCCAATTTCAATGTGTAATTTCAACAGTTCTGATCATTGTTTAGCTTGTTGGTAGCTTGGTCAAAATGCCAGACACAGTGAGTCGTTTTTATTGCTTTAAACGCATTTTCTCCTCAAGAGAAACATGATTTCATTAAAAACATTATCGTTTAAAAATACCTGATGTACATGTCTGCAAACTCTCAAGAGTCTTAAAAGAGGTTTTTCACCCATGTGTTTTTTGTTGAGACACCTTCTATTTCAAGGTTCTGTGCGTTTTCAGACACGTACAATATGTATTTTTGCCGTTTCTGATGAAATCCCCCCTTTTAAACGCAGTTTCTCACGGAAAATGTGTTTCTCGCCATGGCAAAATTACTTTTTAAAAAAACGCATGTTCAGGTCGAGAAAATGTGTTTTAAACAATAAAAACGACTCCCGGCCTTATTAGTTCACATTTTTTACATTTGGTAACCTAGTCCATATGCGTAAATTACTACATCGTTTTATCGCGTTAAACGCATTTTCTCGACAAGAAAAGCACAATGTCATCAAAAACATCCAAAACAACAAAAAAAAAGGATCTATTCAACAAGTCTGCGACACATCCTTAAGAGTTACGTGTTTTCACCCAATTTCAATGTGTAATTTCACCAGTTCTGATCATTGTTTAGCTTGTTGGTAGCTTGGTCAAAATGCCAGACACAGTTAATCGTTTTTATTGCTTTAAAGGCATTTTCTCCTCAAGAGAAACACGATTTTATTAAAAACGTTATACTTTGAAAATACCTGATGTCCATGTCTGCAAACACACAAGAGTCATAAAAGAGGTTTTTCACCCATGTGTTTTTTGTTGAGACACCTTCTATTTCAAGGTTCTGTGCGTTTTCAGACACGTACAATATGTATTTTTGGCGTTTCTGATGAAATCCCTCCTTTTAAATGCAGTTTCTCACAGGAAATGAGTTTCTCGCCATGGCAAAATTACTTTTTAAAAAAACGCATGTTCAGGTCGAGAAAATGTTTTAAACAATAAAAACGACTCCCGGCCTTATTAGTTCACATTTTTTACATTTGGTAACCTAGTCCATATGCGTAAATTACTACATCGTTTTATCGCATTAAACGCATTTTTTCGACAAGAAAAGCACAATTTCATCAAAAACATCCAAAACAACAAAAAAAGGATCTATTCAACAAGTCTGCTACACATCCTTTAGAGTTACCTGTTTTCACCCAATTTCAATGTGTAATTTCAACAGTTCTGATCATTGTTTAGCTTGTTGGTAGCTTGGTCAAAATGCCAGACACAGTGAGTCGTTTTTATTGCTTTAAACGCATTTTCTCCTCAAGAGAAAAATGATTTCATTGAAATCATTATAGTTTAAAAATACCTGATGTACATGTCTGCAAACACTCAGAGTCTTAAAAGAGGTTTTTCACCCATGTGTTTTTTGTTGAGACACCTTCTATTTCAAGGTTCTGTGCGTTTTCAGACACGTACAATATGTATTTTTGCCGTTTCTGATGAAATCCCTCCTTTTAAACGCAGTTTCTCACGGAAAATGTGTTTCTCGCCATGGCAAAATTACTTTTTAAAAAAACGCATGTTCAGGTCGAGAAAATGTTTTAAACAATAAAAACGACTCCCGGCCTTATTAGTTCACATTTTTTACATTTGGTAACCTAGTCCATATGCGTAAATTACTACATCGTTTTATCGCGTTAAACGCATTTTCTCGACACGAAAAGCACAATGTCATCAAAAACATCCAAAACAACAAAAAAAAGGATCTATTCAACAAGTCTGCGACACATCCTTAAGAGTTACGTGTTTTCACCCAATTTCAATGTGTAATTTCAACAGTTCTGATCATTGTTTAGCTTGTTGGTAGCTTGGTCAAAATGCCAGACACAGTGAATCGTTTTTATTGCTTTAAACGCATTTTCTCCTCAAGAGAAACATGATTTCATTAAAAACATTATAGTTTAAAAATACCTGATGTACATGTCTGCAAACACTCAAGAGTCTTAAAAGAGGTTTTTCACCCATGTGTTTTTTGTTGAGACACCTTCTATTTCAAGGTTCTGTGCGTTTTCAGACACGTACAATGTGTATTTTTGCCGTTTCTGATGAAATCCCTCCTTTTAAACGCAGTTTCTCACGGAAAATGTGTTTCTCGCCATGGCAAAATTACTTTTTAAAAAAGCGCATGTTCAGGTGGAGAAAATGTGTTTTAAACAATAAAAACGACTCCCGGCCTTATTAGTTCACATTTTTTACATTTGGTAACCTAGTCGATATGCGTAAATTACTACATCGTTTTATCGCGTTAAACGCATTTTCTCGACAAGAAAAGCACAATGTCATCAAAAACATCCAAAACAACAAAAAAAAGGATCTATTCAACAAGTCTGCGACACATCCTTAAGAGTTACGTGTTTTCACCCAATTTCAATGTGTAATTTCACCAGTTCTGATCATTGTTTAGCTTGTTGGTAGCTTGGTCAAAATGCCAGACACAGTTAATCGTTTTTATTGCTTTAAACGCATTTTCTCCTCAAGAGAAACACGATTTCATTAAAAACGTTATACTTTGAAAATACCTGATGTCCATGTCTGCAAACACACAAGAGTCATAAAAGAGGTTTTTCACCCATGTGTTTTTTGGTGAGACACCTTCTATTTCAAGGTTCTGTGTGTTTTCAGACACGTACAATATGTATTTTTGGCGTTTCTGATGAAATCCCTCCTTTTAAACGCAGTTTCTCACGGAAAATGTGTTTCTCGCCATGGCAAAATTACTTTTTAAAAAAACGCATGTTCAGGTCGAGAAAATGTTTTAAACAATAAAAACGACTCCCGGCCTTATTAGTTCACATTTTTTACATTTGGTAACCTAGTCCATATGCGTAAATTACTACATCGTTTTATCGCGTTAAACGCATTTTCTCGACACGAAAAGCACAATGTCATCAAAAACATCCAAAACAACAAAAAAAAGGATCTATTCAACAAGTCTGCGACACATCCTTAAGAGTTACGTGTTTTCACCCAATTTCAATGTGTAATTTCAACAGTTCTGATCATTGTTTAGCTTGTTGGTAGCTTGGTCAAAATGCCAGACACAGTGAATCGTTTTTATTGCTTTAAACGCATTTTCTCCTCAAGAGAAACATGATTTCATTAAAAACATTATAGTTTAAAAATACCTGATGTACATGTCTGCAAACTCTCAAGAGTCTTAAAAGAGGTTTTTCACCCATGTGTTTTTTGTTGAGACACCTTCTATTTCAAGGTTCTGTGCGTTTTCAGACACGTACAATGTGTATTTTTGCCGTTTCTGATGAAATCCCTCCTTTTAAACGCAGTTTCTCACGGAAAATGTGTTTCTCGCCATGGCAAAATTACTTTTTAAAAAAACGCATGTTCAGGTCCGGAAAATGTGTTTTAAACAATAAAAACGACTCCCGGCCTTATTAGTTCACATTTTTTACATTTGGTAACCTAGTCGATATGCGTAAATTACTACATCGTTTTATCACGTTAAACGCATTTTCTCGACAAGAAAAGCACAATTTCATCAAAAACATCCAAAACAACAAAAAAAAGGATCTATTCAACAAGTCTGCGACACATCCTTAAGAGTTACGTGTTTTCACCCAATTTCAATGTGTAATTTCACCAGTTCTGATCATTGTTTAGCTTGTTGGTAGCTTGGTCAAAATGCCAGACACAGTTAATCGTTTTTATTGCTTTAAACGCATTTTCTCCTCAAGAGAAACACGATTTCATTAAAAACGTTATACTTTGAAAATACCTGATGTCCATGTCTGCAAACACACAAGAGTCATAAAATAGGTTTTTCACCCATGTGTTTTTTGTTGAGACACCTTCTATTTCAAGGTTCTGTGCGTTTTCAGACACGTACAATATGTATTTTTGGCGTTTCTGATGAAATCCCTCCTTTTAAATGCAGTTTCTCACAGGAAATGAGTTTCTCGCCATGACAAAATTACTTTTTAAAAAAACGCATGTTCAGGTCGAGAAAATGTTTTAAACAATAAAAACGACTCCCGGCCTTATTAGTTCACATTTTTTACATTTGGTAACCTAGTCCATATGCGTAAATTACTACATCGTTTTATCGCATTAAACGCATTTTTCCGACAAGAAAAGCACAATTTCATCAAAAACATCCAAAACAACAAAAAAAGGATCTATTCAACAAGTCTGCTACACATCCTTTAGAGTTACCTGTTTTCACCCAATTTCAATGTGTAATTTCAACAGTTCTGATCATTGTTTAGCTTGTTGGTAGCTTGGTCAAAATGCCAGACACAGTGAGTCGTTTTTATTGCTTTAAACGCATTTTCTCCTCAAGAGAAACATGATTTCATTAAAAACATTATCGTTTAAAAATACCTGATGTACATGTCTGCAAACTCTCAAGAGTCTTAAAAGAGGTTTTTCACCCATGTGTTTTTTGTTGAGACACCTTCTATTTCAAGGTTCTGTGCGTTTTCAGACACGTACAATATGTATTTTTGCCGTTTCTGATGAAATCCCCCCTTTTAAACGCAGTTTCTCACGGAAAATGTGTTTCTCGCCATGGCAAAATTACTTTTTAAAAAAACGCATGTTCAGGTCGAGAAAATGTGTTTTAAACAATAAAAACGACTCCCGGCCTTATTAGTTCACATTTTTTACATTTGGTAACCTAGTCCATATGCGTAAATTACTACATCGTTTTATCACGTTAAACGCATTTTCTCGACAAGAAAAGCACAATGTCATCAAAAACATCCAAAACAACAAAAAAAAAGGATCTATTCAACAAGTCTGCGACACATCCTTAAGAGTTACGTGTTTTCACCCAATTTCAATGTGTAATTTCACCAGTTCTGATCATTGTTTAGCTTGTTGGTAGCTTGGTCAAAATGCCAGACACAGTTAATCGTTTTTATTGCTTTAAACGCATTTTCTCCTCAAGAGAAACACGATTTCATTAAAAACGTTATACTTTGAAAATACCTGATGTCCATGTCTGCAAACACACAAGAGTCATAAAAGAGGTTTTTCACCCATGTGTTTTTTGGTGAGACACCTTCTATTTCAAGGTTCTGTGTGTTTTCAGACACGTACAATATGTATTTTTGGCGTTTCTGATGAAATCCCTCCTTTTAAACGCAGTTTCTCACGGAAAATGTGTTTCTCGCCATGGCAAAATTACTTTTTAAAAAAACGCATGTTCAGGTCGAGAAAATGTTTTAAACAATAAAAACGACTCCCGGCCTTATTAGTTCACATTTTTTACATTTGGTAACCTAGTCCATATGCGTAAATTACTACATCGTTTTATCGCGTTAAACGCATTTTCTCGACACGAAAAGCACAATGTCATCAAAAACATCCAAAACAACAAAAAAAAGGATCTATTCAACAAGTCTGCGACACATCCTTAAGAGTTACGTGTTTTCACCCAATTTCAATGTGTAATTTCAACAGTTCTGATCATTGTTTAGCTTGTTGGTAGCTTGGTCAAAATGCCAGACACAGTGAATCGTTTTTATTGCTTTAAACGCATTTTCTCCTCAAGAGAAACATGATTTCATTAAAAACATTATAGTTTAAAAATACCTGATGTACATGTCTGCAAACTCTCAAGAGTCTTAAAAGAGGTTTTTCACCCATGTGTTTTTTGTTGAGACACCTTCTATTTCAAGGTTCTGTGCGTTTTCAGACACGTACAATGTGTATTTTTGCCGTTTCTGATGAAATCCCTCCTTTTAAACGCAGTTTCTCACGGAAAATGTGTTTCTCGCCATGGCAAAATTACTTTTTAAAAAAACGCATGTTCAGGTCCGGAAAATGTGTTTTAAACAATAAAAACGACTCCCGGCCTTATTAGTTCACATTTTTTACATTTGGTAACCTAGTCGATATGCGTAAATTACTACATCGTTTTATCACGTTAAACGCATTTTCTCGACAAGAAAAGCACAATTTCATCAAAAACATCCAAAACAACAAAAAAAAGGATCTATTCAACAAGTCTGCGACACATCCTTAAGAGTTACGTGTTTTCACCCAATTTCAATGTGTAATTTCACCAGTTCTGATCATTGTTTAGCTTGTTGGTAGCTTGGTCAAAATGCCAGACACAGTTAATCGTTTTTATTGCTTTAAACGCATTTTCTCCTCAAGAGAAACACGATTTCATTAAAAACGTTATACTTTGAAAATACCTGATGTCCATGTCTGCAAACACACAAGAGTCATAAAAGAGGTTTTTCACCCATGTGTTTTTTGTTGAGACACCTTCTATTTCAAGGTTCTGTGCGTTTTCAGACACGTACAATATGTATTTTTGGCGTTTCTGATGAAATCCCTCCTTTTAAATGCAGTTTCTCACAGGAAATGAGTTTCTCGCCATGGCAAAATTACTTTTTAAAAAAACGCATGTTCAGGTCGAGAAAATGTTTTAAACAATAAAAACGACTCCCGGCCTTATTAGTTCACATTTTTTACATTTGGTAACCTAGTCCATATGCGTAAATTACTACATCGTTTTATCGCATTAAACGCATTTTTTCGACAAGAAAAGCACAATTTCATCAAAAACATCCAAAACAACAAAAAAAGGATCTATTCAACAAGTCTGCTACACATCCTTTAGAGTTACCTGTTTTCACCCAATTTCAATGTGTAATTTCAACAGTTCTGATCATTGTTTAGCTTGTTGGTAGCTTGGTCAAAATGCCAGACACAGTGAGTCGTTTTTATTGCTTTAAACGCATTTTCTCCTCAAGAGAAAAATGATTTCATTGAAATCATTATAGTTTAAAAATACCTGATGTACATGTCTGCAAACACTCAGAGTCTTAAAAGAGGTTTTTCACCCATGTGTTTTTTGTTGAGACACCTTCTATTTCAAGGTTCTGTGCGTTTTCAGACACGTACAATATGTATTTTTGCCGTTTCTGATGAAATCCCTCCTTTTAAACGCAGTTTCTCACGGAAAATGTGTTTCTCGCCATGGCAAAATTACTTTTTAAAAAAACGCATGTTCAGGTCGAGAAAATGTTTTAAACAATAAAAACGACTCCCGGCCTTATTAGTTCACATTTTTTACATTTGGTAACCTAGTCCATATGCGTAAATTACTACATCGTTTTATCGCATTAAACGCATTTTTCCGACAAGAAAAGCACAATTTCATCAAAAACATCCAAAACAACAAAAAAAGGATCTATTCAACAAGTCTGCTACACATCCTTTAGAGTTACCTGTTTTCACCCAATTTCAATGTGTAATTTCAACAGTTCTGATCATTGTTTAGCTTGTTGGTAGCTTGGTCAAAATGCCAGACACAGTGAGTCGTTTTTATTGCTTTAAACGCATTTTCTCCTCAAGAGAAACATGATTTCATTAAAAACATTATCGTTTAAAAATACCTGATGTACATGTCTGCAAACTCTCAAGAGTCTTAAAAGAGGTTTTTCACCCATGTGTTTTTTGTTGAGACACCTTCTATTTCAAGGTTCTGTGCGTTTTCAGACACGTACAATATGTATTTTTGCCGTTTCTGATGAAATCCCCCCTTTTAAACGCAGTTTCTCACGGAAAATGTGTTTCTCGCCATGGCAAAATTACTTTTTAAAAAAACGCATGTTCAGGTCGAGAAAATGTGTTTTAAACAATAAAAACGACTCCCGGCCTTATTAGTTCACATTTTTTACATTTGGTAACCTAGTCCATATGCGTAAATTACTACATCGTTTTATCACGTTAAACGCATTTTCTCGACAAGAAAAGCACAATGTCATCAAAAACATCCAAAACAACAAAAAAAAAGGATCTATTCAACAAGTCTGCGACACATCCTTAAGAGTTACGTGTTTTCACCCAATTTCAATGTGTAATTTCACCAGTTCTGATCATTGTTTAGCTTGTTGGTAGCTTGGTCAAAATGCCAGACACAGTTAATCGTTTTTATTGCTTTAAACGCATTTTCTCCTCAAGAGAAACACGATTTCATTAAAAACGTTATACTTTGAAAATACCTGATGTCCATGTCTGCAAACACACAAGAGTCATAAAAGAGGTTTTTCACCCATGTGTTTTTTGGTGAGACACCTTCTATTTCAAGGTTCTGTGTGTTTTCAGACACGTACAATATGTATTTTTGGCGTTTCTGATGAAATCCCTCCTTTTAAACGCAGTTTCTCACGGAAAATGTGTTTCTCGCCATGGCAAAATTACTTTTTAAAAAAACGCATGTTCAGGTCGAGAAAATGTTTTAAACAATAAAAACGACTCCCGGCCTTATTAGTTCACATTTTTTACATTTGGTAACCTAGTCCATATGCGTAAATTACTACATCGTTTTATCGCGTTAAACGCATTTTCTCGACACGAAAAGCACAATGTCATCAAAAACATCCAAAACAACAAAAAAAAGGATCTATTCAACAAGTCTGCGACACATCCTTAAGAGTTACGTGTTTTCACCCAATTTCAATGTGTAATTTCAACAGTTCTGATCATTGTTTAGCTTGTTGGTAGCTTGGTCAAAATGCCAGACACAGTGAATCGTTTTTATTGCTTTAAACGCATTTTCTCCTCAAGAGAAACATGATTTCATTAAAAACATTATAGTTTAAAAATACCTGATGTACATGTCTGCAAACTCTCAAGAGTCTTAAAAGAGGTTTTTCACCCATGTGTTTTTTGTTGAGACACCTTCTATTTCAAGGTTCTGTGCGTTTTCAGACACGTACAATGTGTATTTTTGCCGTTTCTGATGAAATCCCTCCTTTTAAACGCAGTTTCTCACGGAAAATGTGTTTCTCGCCATGGCAAAATTACTTTTTAAAAAAACGCATGTTCAGGTCCGGAAAATGTGTTTTAAACAATAAAAACGACTCCCGGCCTTATTAGTTCACATTTTTTACATTTGGTAACCTAGTCGATATGCGTAAATTACTACATCGTTTTATCACGTTAAACGCATTTTCTCGACAAGAAAAGCACAATTTCATCAAAAACATCCAAAACAACAAAAAAAAGGATCTATTCAACAAGTCTGCGACACATCCTTAAGAGTTACGTGTTTTCACCCAATTTCAATGTGTAATTTCACCAGTTCTGATCATTGTTTAGCTTGTTGGTAGCTTGGTCAAAATGCCAGACACAGTTAATCGTTTTTATTGCTTTAAACGCATTTTCTCCTCAAGAGAAACACGATTTCATTAAAAACGTTATACTTTGAAAATACCTGATGTCCATGTCTGCAAACACACAAGAGTCATAAAAGAGGTTTTTCACCCATGTGTTTTTTGTTGAGACACCTTCTATTTCAAGGTTCTGTGCGTTTTCAGACACGTACAATATGTATTTTTGGCGTTTCTGATGAAATCCCTCCTTTTAAATGCAGTTTCTCACAGGAAATGAGTTTCTCGCCATGGCAAAATTACTTTTTAAAAAAACGCATGTTCAGGTCGAGAAAATGTTTTAAACAATAAAAACGACTCCCGGCCTTATTAGTTCACATTTTTTACATTTGGTAACCTAGTCCATATGCGTAAATTACTACATCGTTTTATCGCATTAAACGCATTTTTTCGACAAGAAAAGCACAATTTCATCAAAAACATCCAAAACAACAAAAAAAGGATCTATTCAACAAGTCTGCTACACATCCTTTAGAGTTACCTGTTTTCACCCAATTTCAATGTGTAATTTCAACAGTTCTGATCATTGTTTAGCTTGTTGGTAGCTTGGTCAAAATGCCAGACACAGTGAGTCGTTTTTATTGCTTTAAACGCATTTTCTCCTCAAGAGAAAAATGATTTCATTGAAATCATTATAGTTTAAAAATACCTGATGTACATGTCTGCAAACACTCAGAGTCTTAAAAGAGGTTTTTCACCCATGTGTTTTTTGTTGAGACACCTTCTATTTCAAGGTTCTGTGCGTTTTCAGACACGTACAATATGTATTTTTGCCGTTTCTGATGAAATCCCTCCTTTTAAACGCAGTTTCTCACGGAAAATGTGTTTCTCGCCATGGCAAAATTACTTTTTAAAAAAACGCATGTTCAGGTCGAGAAAATGTTTTAAACAATAAAAACGACTCCCGGCCTTATTAGTTCACATTTTTTACATTTGGTAACCTAGTCCATATGCGTAAATTACTACATCGTTTTATCGCGTTAAACGCATTTTCTCGACACGAAAAGCACAATGTCATCAAAAACATCCAAAACAACAAAAAAAAAGGATCTATTCAACAAGTCTGCGACACATCCTTAAGAGTTACGTGTTTTCACCCAATTTCAATGTGTAATTTCAACAGTTCTGATCATTGTTTAGCTTGTTGGTAGCTTGGTCAAAATGCCAGACACAGTGAATCGTTTTTATTGCTTTAAACGCATTTTCTCCTCAAGAGAAACATGATTTCATTAAAAACATTATAGTTTAAAAATACCTGATGTACATGTCTGCAAACACTCAAGAGTCTTAAAAGAGGTTTTTCACCCATGTGTTTTTTGTTGAGACACCTTCTATTTCAAGGTCCTGTGCGTTTTCAGACACGTACAATGTGTATTTTTGCCGTTTCTGATGAAATCCCTCCTTTTAAACGCAGTTTCTCACGGAAAATGTGTTTCTCGCCATGGCAAAATTACTTTTTAAAAAAGCGCATGTTCAGGTGGAGAAAATGTGTTTTAAACAATAAAAACGACTCCCGGCCTTATTAGTTCACATTTTTTACATTTGGTAACCTAGTCGATATGCGTAAATTACTACATCGTTTTATCGCGTTAAACGCATTTTCTCGACAAGAAAAGCACAATGTCATCAAAAACATCCAAAACAACAAAAAAAAGGATCTATTCAACAAGTCTGCGACACATCCTTAAGAGTTACGTGTTTTCACCCAATTTCAATGTGTAATTTCACCAGTTCTGATCATTGTTTAGCTTGTTGGTAGCTTGGTCAAAATGCCAGACACAGTTAATCGTTTTTATTGCTTTAAACGCATTTTCTCCTCAAGAGAAACACGATTTCATTAAAAACGTTATACTTTGAAAATACCTGATGTCCATGTCTGCAAACACACAAGAGTCATAAAAGAGGTTTTTCACCCATGTGTTTTTTGGTGAGACACCTTCTATTTCAAGGTTCTGTGCGTTTTCAGACACGTACAATATGTATTTTTGGCGTTTCTGATGAAATCCCTCCTTTTAAACGCAGTTTCTCACGGAAAATGTGTTTCTCGCCATGGCAAAATTACTTTTTAAAAAAACGCATGTTCAGGTCGAGAAAATGTTTTAAACAATAAAAACGACTCCCGGCCTTATTAGTTCACATTTTTTACATTTGGTAACCTAGTCCATATGCGTAAATTACTACATCGTTTTATCGCGTTAAACGCATTTTCTCGACACGAAAAGCACAATGTCATCAAAAACATCCAAAACAACAAAAAAAAGGATCTATTCAACAAGTCTGCGACACATCCTTAAGAGTTACGTGTTTTCACCCAATTTCAATGTGTAATTTCAACAGTTCTGATCATTGTTTAGCTTGTTGGTAGCTTGGTCAAAATGCCAGACACAGTGAATCGTTTTTATTGCTTTAAACGCATTTTCTCCTCAAGAGAAACATGATTTCATTAAAAACATTATAGTTTAAAAATACCTGATGTACATGTCTGCAAACACTCAAGAGTCTTAAAAGAGGTTTTTCACCCATGTGTTTTTTGTTGAGACACCTTCTATTTCAAGGTTCTGTGCGTTTTCAGACACGTACAATGTGTATTTTTGCCGTTTCTGATGAAATCCCTCCTTTTAAACGCAGTTTCTCACGGAAAATGTGTTTCTCGCCATGGCAAAATTACTTTTTAAAAAAGCGCATGTTCAGGTGGAGAAAATGTGTTTTAAACAATAAAAACGACTCCCGGCCTTATTAGTTCACATTTTTTACATTTGGTAACCTAGTCGATATGCGTAAATTACTACATCGTTTTATCGCGTTAAACGCATTTTCTCGACAAGAAAAGCACAATGTCATCAAAAACATCCAAAACAACAAAAAAAAGGATCTATTCAACAAGTCTGCGACACATCCTTAAGAGTTACGTGTTTTCACCCAATTTCAATGTGTAATTTCACCAGTTCTTATCATTGTTTAGCTTGTTTGTAGCTTGGTCAAAATGCCAGACACAGTTAATCGTTTTTATTGCTTTAAACGCATTTTCTCCTCAAGAGAAACACGATTTCATTAAAAACGTTATACTTTGAAAATACCTGATGTCCATGTCTGCAAACACACAAGAGTCATAAAAGAGGTTTTTCACCCATGTGTTTTTTGGTGAGACACCTTCTATTTCAAGGTTCTGTGCGTTTTCAGACACGTACAATATGTATTTTTGGCGTTTCTGATGAAATCCCTCCTTTTAAATGCAGTTTCTCACAGGAAATGTGTTTCTCGCCATGGCAAAATTACTTTTTAAAAAAACGCATGTTCAGGTCGAGAAAATGTTTTAAACAATAAAAACGACTCCCGGCCTTATTAGTTCACATTTTTTACATTTGGTAACCTAGTCCATATGCGTAAATTACTACATCGTTTTATCGCGTTAAACGCATTTTCTCGACACGAAAAGCACAATGTCATAAAAAACATCCAAAACAACAAAAAAAAAGGATCTATTCAACAAGTCTGCGACACATCCTTAAGAGTTACGTGTTTTCACCCAATTTCAATGTGTAATTTCAACAGTTCTGATCATTGTTTAGCTTGTTGGTAGCTTGGTCAAAATGCCAGACACAGTGAATCGTTTTTATTGCTTTAAACGCATTTTCTCCTCAAGAGAAACATGATTTCATCAAAAACATTATAGTTTAAAAATACCTGATGTACATGTCTGCAAACACTCAAGAGTCTTAAAAGAGGTTTTTCACCCATGTGTTTTTTGTTGAGACACCTTCTATTTCAAGGTTCTGTGCGTTTTCAGACACGTACAATGTGTATTTTTGCCGTTTCTGATGAAATCCCTCCTTTTAAACGCAGTTTCTCACGGAAAATGTGTTTCTCGCCATGGCAAAATTATTTTTTAAAAAAGCGCATGTTCAGGTCGAGAAAATGTGTTTTAAACAATAAAAACGACTCCCGGCCTTATTAGTTCACATTTTTTACATTTGGTAACCTAGTCGATATGCGTAAATTACTACATCGTTTTATCACGTTAAACGCATTTTCTCGACAAGAAAAGCACAATTTCATCAAAAACATCCAAAACAACAAAAAAAGGATCTATTCAACAAAGTCTGCTACACATCCTTTAGAGTTACGTGTTTTCACCCAATTTCAATGTGTAATTTCACCAGTTCTGATCATTGTTTAGCTTGTTGGTAGCTTGGTCAAAATGCCAGACACAGTGAATCGTTTTTATTGCTTTAAACGCATTTTCTCCTCAAGAGAAACATGATTTCATTAAAAACATTATAGTTTAAAAATACCTGATGTACATGTCTGCAAACACTCAGAGTCTTAAAAGAGGTTTTTCACCCATGTGTTTTTTGGTGAGACACCTTCTATTTCAAGGTTCTGTGCGTTTTCAGACACGTACAATATGTATTTTTGGCGTTTCTGATGAAATCCCTCCTTTTAAATGCAGTTTCTCACAGGAAATGAGTTTCTCGCCATGGCAAAATTACTTTTTAAAAAAACGCATGTTCAGGTCGAGAAAATGTTTTAAACAATAAAAACGACTCCCGGCCTTATTAGTTCACATTTTTTACATTTGGTAACCTAGTCCATATGCGTAAATTACTACATCGTTTTATCGCGTTAAACGCATTTTCTCGACACGAAAAGCACAATGTCATCAAAAACATCCAAAACAACAAAAAAAAAGGATCTATTCAACAAGTCTGCGACACATCCTTAAGAGTTACGTGTTTTCACCCAATTTCAATGTGTAATTTCAACAGTTCTGATCATTGTTTAGCTTGTTGGTAGCTTGGTCAAAATGCCAGACACAGTGAATCGTTTTTATTGCTTTAAACGCATTTTCTCCTCAAGAGAAACATGATTTCATTAAAAACATTATAGTTTAAAAATACCTGATGTACATGTCTGCAAACACTCAAGAGTCTTAAAAGAGGTTTTTCACCCATGTGTTTTTTGTTGAGACACCTTCTATTTCAAGGTTCTGTGCGTTTTCAGACACGTACAATATGTATTTTTGCCGTTTCTGATGAAATCCCTCCTTTTAAACGCAGTTTCTCACGGAAAATGTGTTTCTCGCCATGGCAAAATTACTTTTTAAAAAAGCGCATGTTCAGGTCGAGAAAATGTGTTTTAAACAATAAAAACGACTCCCGGCCTTATTAGTTCACATTTTTTACATTTGGTAACCTAGTCCATATGCGTAAATTACTACATCGTTTTATCGCGTTAAACGCATTTTCTCGACACGAAAAGCACAATGTCATCAAAAACATCCAAAACAAAAAAAAAAGGATCTATTCAACAAGTCTGCGACACATCCTTAAGAGTTACGTGTTTTCACCCAATTTCAATGTGTAATTTCACCAGTTCTGATCATTGTTTAGCTTGTTGGTAGCTTGGTAAAAATGCCAGACACAGTGAATCGTTTTTATTGCTTTAAACGCATTTTCTCCTCAAGAGAAACATGATTTCATTAAAAACATTATAGTTTAAAAATACCTGATGTACATGTCTGCAAACACTCAGAGTCTTAAAAGAGGTTTTTCACCCATGTGCTTTTTGGTGAGACACCTTCTATTTCAAGGTTCTGTGCGTTTTCAGACACGTACAATATGTATTTTTGGCGTTTCTGATGAAATCCCTCCTTTTAAATGCAGTTTCTCACAGGAAATGAGTTTCTCGCCATGGCAAAATTACTTTTTAAAAAAACGCATGTTCAGGTCGAGAAAATGTGTTTTAAACAATAAAAACGACTCCCGGCCTTATTAGTTCACATTTTTTACATTTGGTAACCTAGTCGATATGCGTAAATTACTACATCGTTTTATCACGTTAAACGCATTTTCTCGACAAGAAAAGCACAATTTCATCAAAAACATCCAAAACAACAAAAAAAGGATCTATTCAACAAAGTCTGCTACACATCCTTTAGAGTTACGTGTTTTCACCCAATTTCAATGTGTAATTTCACCAGTTCTGATCATTGTTTAGCTTGTTGGTAGCTTGGTCAAAATGCCAGACACAGTGAATCGTTTTTATTGCTTTAAACGCATTTTCTCCTCAAGAGAAACATGATTTCATTAAAAACATTATAGTTTAAAAATACCTGATGTACATGTCTGCAAACACTCAGAGTCTTAAAAGAGGTTTTTCACCCATGTGTTTTTTGGTGAGACACCTTCTATTTCAAGGTTCTGTGCGTTTTCAGACACGTACAATATGTATTTTTGGCGTTTCTGATGAAATCCCTCCTTTTAAATGCAGTTTCTCACAGGAAATGAGTTTCTCGCCATGGCAAAATTACTTTTTAAAAAAACGCATGTTCAGGTCGAGAAAATGTTTTAAACAATAAAAACGACTCCCGGCCTTATTAGTTCACATTTTTTACATTTGGTAACCTAGTCCATATGCGTAAATTACTACATCGTTTTATCGCGTTAAACGCATTTTCTCGACAAGAAAAGCACAATGTCATCAAAAACATCCAAAACAACAAAAAAAAAGGATCTATTCAACAAGTCTGCGACACATCCTTAAGAGTTACGTGTTTTCACCCAATTTCAATGTGTAATTTCAACAGTTCTGATCATTGTTTAGCTTGTTGGTAGCTTGGTCAAAATGCCAGACACAGTGAATCGTTTTTATTGCTTTAAACGCATTTTCTCCTCAAGAGAAACATGATTTCATTAAAAACATTATAGTTTAAAAATACCTGATGTACATGTCTGCAAACACTCAAGAGTCTTAAAAGAGGTTTTTCACCCATGTGTTTTTTGTTGAGACACCTTCTATTTCAAGGTTCTGTGCGTTTTCAGACACGTACAATATGTATTTTTGCCGTTTCTGATGAAATCCCTCCTTTTAAACGCAGTTTCTCACGGAAAATGTGTTTCTCGCCATGGCAAAATTACTTTTTAAAAAAGCGCATGTTCAGGTCGAGAAAATGTGTTTTAAACAATAAAAACGACTCCCGGCCTTATTAGTTCACATTTTTTACATTTGGTAACCTAGTCCATATGCGTAAATTACTACATCGTTTTATCGCGTTAAACGCATTTTCTCGACACGAAAAGCACAATGTCATCAAAAACATCCAAAACAAAAAAAAAAAAGGATCTATTCAACAAGTCTGCGACACATCCTTAAGAGTTACGTGTTTTCACCCAATTTCAATGTGTAATTTCACCAGTTCTGATCATTGTTTAGCTTGTTGGTAGCTTGGTAAAAATGCCAGACACAGTGAATCGTTTTTATTGCTTTAAACGCATTTTCTCCTCAAGAGAAACATGATTTCATTAAAAACATTATAGTTTAAAAATACCTGATGTACATGTCTGCAAACACTCAGAGTCTTAAAAGAGGTTTTTCACCCATGTGCTTTTTGGTGAGACACCTTCTATTTCAAGGTTCTGTGCGTTTTCAGACACGTACAATATGTATTTTTGGCGTTTCTGATGAAATCCCTCCTTTTAAATGCAGTTTCTCACAGGAAATGAGTTTCTCGCCATGGCAAAATTACTTTTTAAAAAAACGCATGTTCAGGTCGAGAAAATGTGTTTTAAACAATAAAAACGACTCCCGGCCTTATTAGTTCACATTTTTTACATTTGGTAACCTAGTCGATATGCGTAAATTACTACATCGTTTTATCACGTTAAACGCATTTTCTCGACAAGAAAAGCACAATTTCATCAAAAACATCCAAAACAACAAAAAAAGGATCTATTCAACAAAGTCTGCTACACATCCTTTAGAGTTACGTGTTTTCACCCAATTTCAATGTGTAATTTCACCAGTTCTGATCATTGTTTAGCTTGTTGGTAGCTTGGTCAAAATGCCAGACACAGTGAATCGTTTTTATTGCTTTAAACGCATTTTCTCCTCAAGAGAAACATGATTTCATTAAAAACATTATAGTTTAAAAATACCTGATGTACATGTCTGCAAACACTCAGAGTCTTAAAAGAGGTTTTTCACCCATGTGTTTTTTGGTGAGACACCTTCTATTTCAAGGTTCTGTGCGTTTTCAGACACGTACAATATGTATTTTTGGCGTTTCTGATGAAATCCCTCCTTTTAAATGCAGTTTCTCACAGGAAATGAGTTTCTCGCCATGGCAAAATTACTTTTTAAAAAAACGCATGTTCAGGTCGAGAAAATGTTTTAAACAATAAAAACGACTCCCGGCCTTATTAGTTCACATTTTTTACATTTGGTAACCTAGTCCATATGCGTAAATTACTACATCGTTTTATCGCGTTAAACGCATTTTCTCGACAAGAAAAGCACAATGTCATCAAAAACATCCAAAACAACAAAAAAAAAGGATCTATTCAACAAGTCTGCGACACATCCTTAAGAGTTACGTGTTTTCACCCAATTTCAATGTGTAATTTCAACAGTTCTGATCATTGTTTAGCTTGTTGGTAGCTTGGTCAAAATGCCAGACACAGTGAATCGTTTTTATTGCTTTAAACGCATTTTCTCCTCAAGAGAAACATGATTTCATTAAAAACATTATAGTTTAAAAATACCTGATGTACATGTCTGCAAACACTCAAGAGTCTTAAAAGAGGTTTTTCACCCATGTGTTTTTTGTTGAGACACCTTCTATTTCAAGGTTCTGTGCGTTTTCAGACACGTACAATATGTATTTTTGCCGTTTCTGATGAAATCCCTCCTTTTAAACGCAGTTTCTCACGGAAAATGTGTTTCTCGCCATGGCAAAATTACTTTTTAAAAAAGCGCATGTTCAGGTCGAGAAAATGTGTTTTAAACAATAAAAACGACTCCCGGCCTTATTAGTTCACATTTTTTACATTTGGTAACCTAGTCCATATGCGTAAATTACTACATCGTTTTATCGCGTTAAACGCATTTTCTCGACACGAAAAGCACAATGTCATCAAAAACATCCAAAACAAAAAAAAAAAAGGATCTATTCAACAAGTCTGCGACACATCCTTAAGAGTTACGTGTTTTCACCCAATTTCAATGTGTAATTTCACCAGTTCTGATCATTGTTTAGCTTGTTGGTAGCTTGGTAAAAATGCCAGACACAGTGAATCGTTTTTATTGCTTTAAACGCATTTTCTCCTCAAGAGAAACATGATTTCATTAAAAACATTATAGTTTAAAAATACCTGATGTACATGTCTGCAAACACTCAGAGTCTTAAAAGAGGTTTTTCACCCATGTGCTTTTTGGTGAGACACCTTCTATTTCAAGGTTCTGTGCGTTTTCAGACACGTACAATATGTATTTTTGGCGTTTCTGATGAAATCCCTCCTTTTAAATGCAGTTTCTCACAGGAAATGAGTTTCTCGCCATGGCAAAATTACTTTTTAAAAAAACGCATGTTCAGGTCGAGAAAATGTTTTAAACAATAAAAACGACTCCCGGCCTTATTAGTTCACATTTTTTACATTTGGTAACCTAGTCGATATGCGTAAATTACTACATCGTTTTATCGCGTTAAACGCATTTTCTCGACACGAAAAGCACAATGTCATCAAAAACATCCAAAACAACAAAAAAAAAGGATCTATTCAACAAGTCTGCGACACATCCTTAAGAGTTACGTGTTTTCACCCAATTTCAATGTGTGATTTCAACAGTTCTGATCATTGTTTAGCTTGTTGGTAGCTTGGTCAAAATGCCAGACACAGTGAATCGTTTTTATTGCTTTAAACGCATTTTCTCCTCAAGAGAAACATGATTTCATTAAAAAATTTATAGTTTAAAAATACCTGATGTACATGTCTGCAAACACTCAAGAGTCTTAAAAGAGGTTTTTCACCCATGTGTTTTTTGTTGAGACACCTTCTATTTCAAGGTTCTGTGCGTTTTCAGACACGTACAATGTGTATTTTTGCCGTTTCTGATGAAATCCCTCCTTTTAAACGCAGTTTCTCACGGAAAATGTGTTTCTCGCCATGGCAAAATTACTTTTTAAAAAAACGCATGTTCAGGTCGAGAAAATGTGTTTTAAACAATAAAAACGACTCCCGGCCTTATTAGTTCACATTTTTTACATTTGGTAACCTAGTCGATATGCGTAAATTACTACATCGTTTTATCACGTTAAACGCATTTTCTCGACAAGAAAAGCACAATTTCATCAAAAACATCCAAAACAACAAAAAAAGGATCTATTCAACAAAGTCTGCTACACATCCTTTAGAGTTACGTGTTTTCACCCAATTTCAATGTGTAATTTCAACAGTTCTGATCATTGTTTAGCTTGTTGGTAGCTTGGTCAAAATGCCAGACACAGTGAATCGTTTTTATTGCTTTAAACGCATTTTCTCCTCAAGAGAAACATGATTTCATTAAAAACATTATAGTTTAAAAATACCTGATGTACATGTCTGCAAACACTCAAGAGTCTTAAAAGAGGTTTTTCACCCATGTGTTTTTTGTTGAGACACCTTCTATTTCAAGGTTCTGTGCGTTTTCAGACACGTACAATGTGTATTTTTGCCGTTTCTGATGAAATCCCTCCTTTTAAACGCAGTTTCTCACGGAAAATGTGTTTCTCGCTATGGCAAAATTACTTTTTAAAAAAGCGCATGTTCAGGTGGAGAAAATGTGTTTTAAACAATAAAAACGACTCCCGGCCTTATTAGTTCACATTTTTTACATTTGGTAACCTAGTCGATATGCGTAAATTACTACATCGTTTTATCACGTTAAACGCATTTTCTCGACAAGAAAAGCACAATGTCATCAAAAACATCCAAAACAAAAAAAAAAAAAGGATCTATTCAACAAGTCTGCGACACATCCTTAAGAGTTACGTGTTTTCACCCAATTTCAATGTGTAATTTCAACAGTTCTGATCATTGTTTAGCTTGTTGGTAGCTTGGTCAAAATGCCAGACACAGTGAATCGTTTTTATTGCTTTAAACGCATTTTCTCCTCAAGAGAAACATGATTTCATTAAAAACATTATAGTTTAAAAATACCTGATGTACATGTCTGCAAACACTCAAGAGTCTTAAAAGAGGTTTTTCACCCATGTGTTTTTTGTTGAGACACCTTCTATTTCAAGGTTCTGTGCGTTTTCAGACACGTACAATATGTATTTTTGCCGTTTCTGATGAAATCCCTCCTTTTAAACGCAGTTTCTCACGGAAAATGTGTTTCTCGCCATGGCAAAATTACTTTTTAAAAAAGCGCATGTTCAGGTCGAGAAAATGTGTTTTAAACAATAAAAACGACTCCCGGCCTTATTAGTTCACATTTTTTACATTTGGTAACCTAGTCCATATGCGTAAATTACTACATCGTTTTATCGCGTTAAACGCATTTTCTCGACACGAAAAGCACAATGTCATCAAAAACATCCAAAACAAAAAAAAAAAAGGATCTATTCAACAAGTCTGCGACACATCCTTAAGAGTTACGTGTTTTCACCCAATTTCAATGTGTAATTTCACCAGTTCTGATCATTGTTTAGCTTGTTGGTAGCTTGGTAAAAATGCCAGACACAGTGAATCGTTTTTATTGCTTTAAACGCATTTTCTCCTCAAGAGAAACATGATTTCATTAAAAACATTATAGTTTAAAAATACCTGATGTACATGTCTGCAAACACTCAGAGTCTTAAAAGAGGTTTTTCACCCATGTGCTTTTTGGTGAGACACCTTCTATTTCAAGGTTCTGTGCGTTTTCAGACACGTACAATATGTATTTTTGGCGTTTCTGATGAAATCCCTCCTTTTAAATGCAGTTTCTCACAGGAAATGAGTTTCTCGCCATGGCAAAATTACTTTTTAAAAAAACGCATGTTCAGGTCGAGAAAATGTTTTAAACAATAAAAACGACTCCCGGCCTTATTAGTTCACATTTTTTACATTTGGTAACCTAGTCCATATGCGTAAATTACTACATCGTTTTATCGCGTTAAACGCATTTTCTCGACACGAAAGGCACAATGTCATCAAAAACATCCAAAACAACAAAAAAAAAGGATCTATTCAACAAGTCTGCGACACATCCTTAAGAGTTACGTGTTTTCACCCAATTTCAATGTGTAATTTCAACAGTTCTGATCATTGTTTAGCTTGTTGGTAGCTTGGTCAAAATGCCAGACACAGTGAATCGTTTTTATTGCTTTAAACGCATTTTCTCCTCAAGAGAAACATGATTTCATTAAAAAATTTATAGTTTAAAAATACCTGATGTACATGTCTGCAAACACTCAAGAGTCTTAAAAGAGGTTTTTCACCCATGTGTTTTTTGTTGAGACACCTTCTATTTCAAGGTTCTGTGCGTTTTCAGACACGTACAATGTGTATTTTTGCCGTTTCTGATGAAATCCCTCCTTTTAAACGCAGTTTCTCACGGAAAATGTGTTTCTCGCCATGGCAAAATTACTTTTTAAAAAAACGCATGTTCAGGTCGAGAAAATGTGTTTTAAACAATAAAAACGACTCCCGGCCTTATTAGTTCACATTTTTTACATTTGGTAACCTAGTCGATATGCGTAAATTACTACATCGTTTTATCACGTTAAACGCATTTTCTCGACAAGAAAAGCACAATTTCATCAAAAACATCCAAAACAACAAAAAAAGGATCTATTCAACAAAGTCTGCTACACATCCTTTAGAGTTACGTGTTTTCACCCAATTTCAATGTGTAATTTCAACAGTTCTGATCATTGTTTAGCTTGTTGGTAGCTTGGTCAAAATGCCAGACACAGTGAATCGTTTTTATTGCTTTAAACGCATTTTCTCCTCAAGAGAAACATGATTTCATTAAAAACATTATAGTTTAAAAATACCTGATGTACATGTCTGCAAACACTCAAGAGTCTTAAAAGAGGTTTTTCACCCATGTGTTTTTTGTTGAGACACCTTCTATTTCAAGGTTCTGTGCGTTTTCAGACACGTACAATGTGTATTTTTGCCGTTTCTGATGAAATCCCTCCTTTTAAACGCAGTTTCTCACGGAAAATGTGTTTCTCGCTATGGCAAAATTACTTTTTAAAAAAGCGCATGTTCAGGTCGAGAAAATGTGTTTTAAACAATAAAAACGACTCCCGGCCTTATTAGTTCACATTTTTTACATTTGGTAACCTAGTCGATATGCGTAAATTACTACATCGTTTTATCACGTTAAACGCATTTTCTCGACAAGAAAAGCACAATGTCATCAAAAACATCCAAAACAACAAAAAAAAAGGATCTATTCAACAAGTCTGCGACACATCCTTAAGAGTTACGTGTTTTCACCCAATTTCAATGTGTAATTTCAACAGTTCTGATCATTGTTTAGCTTGTTGGTAGCTTGGTCAAAATGCCAGACACAGTGAATCGTTTTTATTGCTTTAAACGCATTTTCTCCTCAAGAGAAACATGATTTCATTAAAAACATTATAGTTTAAAAATACCTGATGTACATGTCTGCAAACACTCAAGAGTCTTAAAAGAGGTTTTTCACCCATGTGTTTTTTGTTGAGACACCTTCTATTTCAAGGTTCTGTGCGTTTTCAGACACGTACAATATGTATTTTTGCCGTTTCTGATGAAATCCCTCCTTTTAAACGCAGTTTCTCACGGAAAATGTGTTTCTCGCCATGGCAAAATTACTTTTTAAAAAAGCGCATGTTCAGGTCGAGAAAATGTGTTTTAAACAATAAAAACGACTCCCGGCCTTATTAGTTCACATTTTTTACATTTGGTAACCTAGTCCATATGCGTAAATTACTACATCGTTTTATCGCGTTAAACGCATTTTCTCGACACGAAAAGCACAATGTCATCAAAAACATCCAAAACAAAAAAAAAAAAGGATCTATTCAACAAGTCTGCGACACATCCTTAAGAGTTACGTGTTTTCACCCAATTTCAATGTGTAATTTCACCAGTTCTGATCATTGTTTAGCTTGTTGGTAGCTTGGTAAAAATGCCAGACACAGTGAATCGTTTTTATTGCTTTAAACGCATTTTCTCCTCAAGAGAAACATGATTTCATTAAAAACATTATAGTTTAAAAATACCTGATGTACATGTCTGCAAACACTCAGAGTCTTAAAAGAGGTTTTTCACCCATGTGCTTTTTGGTGAGACACCTTCTATTTCAAGGTTCTGTGCGTTTTCAGACACGTACAATATGTATTTTTGGCGTTTCTGATGAAATCCCTCCTTTTAAATGCAGTTTCTCACAGGAAATGAGTTTCTCGCCATGGCAAAATTACTTTTTAAAAAAACGCATGTTCAGGTCGAGAAAATGTTTTAAACAATAAAAACGACTCCCGGCCTTATTAGTTCACATTTTTTACATTTGGTAACCTAGTCCATATGCGTAAATTACTACATCGTTTTATCGCGTTAAACGCATTTTCTCGACACGAAAAGCACAATGTCATCAAAAACATCCAAAACAACAAAAAAAAAGGATCTATTCAACAAGTCTGCGACACATCCTTAAGAGTTACGTGTTTTCACCCAATTTCAATGTGTAATTTCAACAGTTCTGATCATTGTTTAGCTTGTTGGTAGCTTGGTCAAAATGCCAGACACAGTGAATCGTTTTTATTGCTTTAAACGCATTTTCTCCTCAAGAGAAACATGATTTCATTAAAAAATTTATAGTTTAAAAATACCTGATGTACACTACCGTTCAAAAGTTTGGGATCACCCAAACAATTTCGTGTTTTCCATGAAAAGTCACACTTATTCACCACCATATGTTGTGAAATGAATAGAAAATAGAGTCAAGACATTGACAAGGTTAGAAATAATGATTTGTATTTGAAATAAGATTTTTTTTACATCAAACTTTGCTTTCGTCAAAGAATCCTCCATTTGCAGCAATTACAGCATTGCAGACCTTTGGCATTCTAGCTGTTAATTTGTTGAGGTAATCTGGAGAAATTGCACCCCACGCTTCCAGAAGCAGCTCCCACAAGTTGGATTGGTTGGATGGGCACTTCTTTGAGCAGATTGAGTTTCTGGAGCATCACATTTGTGGGGTCAATTAAACGCTCAAAATGGCCAGAAAAAGAGAACTTTCATCTGAAACTCGACAGTCTATTCTTGTTCTTAGAAATGAAGGCTATTCCATGCGAGAAATTGCTAAGAAATTGAAGATTTCCTACACCGGTGTGTACTACTCCCTTCAGAGGACAGCACAAACAGGCTCTAACAGGTACTATTTAATGAAGATGCCAGTTGGGGACCTGTGAGGCGTCTGTTTCTCAAACTAGAGACTCTAATGTACTTATCTTCTTGCTCAGTTGTGCAACGCGGCCTCCCACTTCTTTTTCTACTCTGGTTAGAGCCTGTTTGTGCTGTCCTCTGAAGGGAGTAGTACACACCGGTGTAGGAAATCTTCAATTTCTTAGCAATTTCTCGCATGGAATAGCCTTCATTTCTAAGAACAAGAATAGACTGTCGAGTTTCAGATGAAAGTTCTCTTTTTCTGGCCATTTTGAGCGTTTAATTGACCCCACAAATGTGATGCTCCAGAAACTCAATCTGCTCAAAGAAGTGCCCATCCAACCAATCCAACTTGTGGGAGCTGCTTCTGGAAGCGTGGGGTGCAATTTCTCCAGATTACCTCAACAAATTAACAGCTAGAATGCCAAAGGTCTGCAATGCTGTAATTGCTGCAAATGGAGGATTCTTTGACGAAAGCAAAGTTTGATGTAAAAAAAATCTTATTTCAAATACAAATCATTATTTCTAACCTTGTCAATGTCTTGACTCTATTTTCTATTCATTTCACAACATATGGTGGTGAATAAGTGTGACTTTTCATGGAAAACACGAAATTGTTTGGGTGATCCCAAACTTTTGAACGGTAGTGTACATGTCTGCAAACACTCAAGAGTCTTAAAAGAGGTTTTTCACCCATGTGTTTTTTGTTGAGACACCTTCTATTTCAAGGTTCTGTGCGTTTTCAGACACGTACAATGTGTATTTTTGCCGTTTCTGATGAAATCCCTCCTTTTAAACGCAGTTTCTCACGGAAAATGTGTTTCTCGCCATGGCAAAATTACTTTTTAAAAAAACGCATGTTCAGGTCGAGAAAATGTGTTTTAAACAATAAAAACGACTCCCGGCCTTATTAGTTCACATTTTTTACATTTGGTAACCTAGTCGATATGCGTAAATTACTACATCGTTTTATCACGTTAAACGCATTTTCTCGACAAGAAAAGCACAATTTCATCAAAAACATCCAAAACAACAAAAAAAGGATCTATTCAACAAAGTCTGCTACACATCCTTTAGAGTTACGTGTTTTCACCCAATTTCAATGTGTAATTTCAACAGTTCTGATCATTGTTTAGCTTGTTGGTAGCTTGGTCAAAATGCCAGACACAGTGAATCGTTTTTATTGCTTTAAACGCATTTTCTCCTCAAGAGAAACATGATTTCATTAAAAACATTATAGTTTAAAAATACCTGATGTACATGTCTGCAAACACTCAAGAGTCTTAAAAGAGGTTTTTCACCCATGTGTTTTTTGTTGAGACACCTTCTATTTCAAGGTTCTGTGCGTTTTCAGACACGTACAATGTGTATTTTTGCCGTTTCTGATGAAATCCCTCCTTTTAAACGCAGTTTCTCACGGAAAATGTGTTTCTCGCTATGGCAAAATTACTTTTTAAAAAAGCGCATGTTCAGGTCGAGAAAATGTGTTTTAAACAATAAAAACGACTCCCGGCCTTATTAGTTCACATTTTTTACATTTGGTAACCTAGTCGATATGCGTAAATTACTACATCGTTTTATCACGTTAAACGCATTTTCTCGACAAGAAAAGCACAATTTCATCAAAAACATCCAAAACAACAAAAAAAGGATCTATTCAACAAAGTCTGCTACACATCCTTTAGAGTTACGTGTTTTCACCCAATTTCAATGTGTAATTTCACCAGTTCTGATCATTGTTTAGCTTGTTGGTAGCTTGGTCAAAATGCCAGACACAGTGAATCGTTTTTATTGCTTTAAACGCATTTTCTCCTCAAGAGAAACATGATTTCATTAAAAACATTATAGTTTAAAAATACCTGATGTACATGTCTGCAAACACTCAGAGTCTTAAAAGAGGTTTTTCACCCATGTGTTTTTTGTTGAGACACCTTCTATTTCAAGGTTCTGTGCGTTTTCAGACACGTACAATATGTATTTTTGCCGTTTCTGATGAAATCCCTCCTTTTAAACGCAGTTTCTCACGGAAAATGTGTTTCTCGCCATGGCAAAATTACTTTTTAAAAAAGCGCATGTTCAGGTCGAGAAAATGTGTTTTAAACAATAAAAACGACTCCCGGCCTTATTAGTTCACATTTTTTACATTTGGTAACCTAGTCCATATGCGTAAATTACTACATCGTTTTATCGCGTTAAACGCATTTTCTCGACACGAAAAGCACAATGTCATCAAAAACATCCAAAACAACAAAAAAAAAGGATCTATTCAACAAGTCTGCGACACATCCTTAAGAGTTACGTGTTTTCACCCAATTTCAATGTGTAATTTCACCAGTTCTGATCATTGTTTAGCTTGTTGGTAGCTTGGTAAAAATGCCAGACACAGTGAATCGTTTTTATTGCTTTAAACGCATTTTCTCCTCAAGAGAAACATGATTTCATTAAAAACATTATAGTTTAAAAATACCTGATGTACATGTCTGCAAACACTCAGAGTCTTAAAAGAGGTTTTTCACCCATGTGTTTTTTGGTGAGACACCTTCTATTTCAAGGTTCTGTGCGTTTTCAGACACGTACAATATGTATTTTTGGCGTTTCTGATGAAATCCCTCCTTTTAAATGCTGTTTCTCACAGGAAATGAGTTTCTCGCCATGGCAAAATTACTTTTTAAAAAAACGCATGTTCAGGTCGAGAAAATGTTTTAAACAATAAAAACGACTCCCGGCCTTATTAGTTCACATTTTTTACATTTGGTAACCTAGTCCATATGCGTAAATTACTACATCGTTTTATCGCGTTAAACGCATTTTCTCGACACGAAAAGCACAATGTCATCAAAAACATCCAAAACAACAAAAAAAAAGGATCTATTCAACAAGTCTGCGACACATCCTTAAGAGTTACGTGTTTTCACCCAATTTCAATGTGTAATTTCAACAGTTCTGATCATTGTTTAGCTTGTTGGTAGCTTGGTCAAAATGCCAGACACAGTGAATCGTTTTTATTGCTTTAAACGCATTTTCTCCTCAAGAGAAACATGATTTCATTAAAAAATGTATAGTTTAAAAATACCTGATGTACATGTCTGCAAACACTCAAGAGTCTTAAAAGAGGTTTTTCACCCATGTGTTTTTTGTTGAGACACCTTCTATTTCAAGGTTCTGTGCGTTTTCAGACACGTACAATGTGTATTTTTGCCGTTTCTGATGAAATCCCTCCTTTTAAACGCAGTTTCTCACGGAAAATGTGTTTCTCGCCATGGCAAAATTACTTTTTAAAAAAGCGCATGTTCAGGTCGAGAAAATGTGTTTTAAACAATAAAAACGACTCCCGGCCTTATTAGTTCACATTTTTTACATTTGGTAACCTAGTCGATATGCGTAAATTACTACATCGTTTTATCACGTTAAACGCATTTTCTCGACAAGAAAAGCACAATTTCATCAAAAACATCCAAAACAACAAAAAAAGGATCTATTCAACAAAGTCCGCTACACATCCTTTAGAGTTACGTGTTTTCACCCAATTTCAATGTGTAATTTCAACAGTTCTGATCATTGTTTAGCTTGTTGGTAGCTTGGTCAAAATGCCAGACACAGTGAATCGTTTTTATTGCTTTAAACGCATTTTCTCCTCAAGAGAAACATGATTTCATTAAAAACATTATAGTTTAAAAATACCTGATGTACATGTCTGCAAACACTCAAGAGTCTTAAAAGAGGTTTTTCACCCATGTGTTTTTTGTTGAGACACCTTCTATTTCAAGGTTCTGTGCGTTTTCAGACACGTACAATGTGTATTTTTGCCGTTTCTGATGAAATCCCTCCTTTTAAACGCAGTTTCTCACGGAAAATGTGTTTCTCGCCATGGCAAAATTACTTTTTAAAAAAGCGCATGTTCAGGTGGAGAAAATGTGTTTTAAACAATAAAAACGACTCCCGGCCTTATTAGTTCACATTTTTTACATTTGGTAACCTAGTCGATATGCGTAAATTACTACATCGTTTTATCGCGTTAAACGCATTTTCTCGACAAGAAAAGCACAATGTCATCAAAAACATCCAAAACAACAAAAAAAAGGATCTATTCAACAAGTCTGCGACACATCCTTAAGAGTTACGTGTTTTCACCCAATTTCAATGTGTAATTTCACCAGTTCTGATCATTGTTTAGCTTGTTGGTAGCTTGGTCAAAATGCCAGACACAGTTAATCGTTTTTATTGCTTTAAACGCATTTTCTCCTCAAGAGAAACACGATTTCATTAAAAACGTTATACTTTGAAAATACCTGATGTCCATGTCTGCAAACACACAAGAGTCATAAAAGAGGTTTTTCACCCATGTGTTTTTTGGTGAGACACCTTCTATTTCAAGGTTCTGTGCGTTTTCAGACACGTACAATATGTATTTTTGGCGTTTCTGATGAAATCCCTCCTTTTAAATGCAGTTTCTCACAGGAAATGTGTTTCTCGCCATGGCAAAATTACTTTTTAAAAAAACGCATGTTCAGGTCGAGAAAATGTTTTAAACAATAAAAACGACTCCCGGCCTTATTAGTTCACATTTTTTACATTTGGTAACCTAGTCCATATGCGTAAATTACTACATCGTTTTATCGCGTTAAACGCATTTTCTCGACACGAAAAGCACAATGTCATAAAAAACATCCAAAACAACAAAAAAAAAGGATCTATTCAACAAGTCTGCGACACATCCTTAAGAGTTACGTGTTTTCACCCAATTTCAATGTGTAATTTCAACAGTTCTGATCATTGTTTAGCTTGTTGGTAGCTTGGTCAAAATGCCAGACACAGTGAATCGTTTTTATTGCTTTAAACGCATTTTCTCCTCAAGAGAAACATGATTTCATCAAAAACATTATAGTTTAAAAATACCTGATGTACATGTCTGCAAACACTCAAGAGTCTTAAAAGAGGTTTTTCACCCATGTGTTTTTTGTTGAGACACCTTCTATTTCAAGGTTCTGTGCGTTTTCAGACACGTACAATGTGTATTTTTGCCGTTTCTGATGAAATCCCTCCTTTTAAACGCAGTTTCTCACGGAAAATGTGTTTCTCGCCATGGCAAAATTACTTTTTAAAAAAGCGCATGTTCAGGTCGAGAAAATGTGTTTTAAACAATAAAAACGACTCCCGTCCTTATTAGTTCACATTTTTTACATTTGGTAACCTAGTCGATATGCGTAAATTACTACATCGTTTTATCACGTTAAACGCATTTTCTCGACAAGAAAAGCACAATTTCATCAAAAACATCCAAAACAACAAAAAAAGGATCTATTCAACAAAGTCCGCTACACATCCTTTAGAGTTACGTGTTTTCACCCAATTTCAATGTGTAATTTCAACAGTTCTGATCATTGTTTAGCTTGTTGGTAGCTTGGTCAAAATGCCAGACACAGTGAATCGTTTTTATTGCTTTAAACGCATTTTCTCCTCAAGAGAAACATGATTTCATTAAAAACATTATAGTTTAAAAATACCTGATGTACATGTCTGCAAACACTCAAGAGTCTTAAAAGAGGTTTTTCACCCATGTGTTTTTTGTTGAGACACCTTCTATTTCAAGGTTCTGTGCGTTTTCAGACACGTACAATGTGTATTTTTGCCGTTTCTGATGAAATCCCTCCTTTTAAACGCAGTTTCTCACGGAAAATGTGTTTCTCGCCATGGCAAAATTACTTTTTAAAAAAGCGCATGTTCAGGTGGAGAAAATGTGTTTTAAACAATAAAAACGACTCCCGGCCTTATTAGTTCACATTTTTTACATTTGGTAACCTAGTCGATATGCGTAAATTACTACATCGTTTTATCGCGTTAAACGCATTTTCTCGACAAGAAAAGCACAATGTCATCAAAAACATCCAAAACAACAAAAAAAAGGATCTATTCAACAAGTCTGCGACACATCCTTAAGAGTTACGTGTTTTCACCCAATTTCAATGTGTAATTTCACCAGTTCTGATCATTGTTTAGCTTGTTGGTAGCTTGGTCAAAATGCCAGACACAGTTAATCGTTTTTATTGCTTTAAACGCATTTTCTCCTCAAGAGAAACACGATTTCATTAAAAACGTTATACTTTGAAAATACCTGATGTCCATGTCTGCAAACACACAAGAGTCATAAAAGAGGTTTTTCACCCATGTGTTTTTTGGTGAGACACCTTCTATTTCAAGGTTCTGTGCGTTTTCAGACACGTACAATATGTATTTTTGGCGTTTCTGATGAAATCCCTCCTTTTAAACGCAGTTTCTCACGGAAAATGTGTTTCTCGCCATGGCAAAATTACTTTTTAAAAAAACGCATGTTCAGGTCGAGAAAATGTTTTAAACAATAAAAACGACTCCCGGCCTTATTAGTTCACATTTTTTACATTTGGTAACCTAGTCCATATGCGTAAATTACTACATCGTTTTATCGCGTTAAACGCATTTTCTCGACACGAAAAGCACAATGTCATCAAAAACATCCAAAACAAAAAAAAAAAGGATCTATTCAACAAGTCTGCGACACATCCTTAAGAGTTACGTGTTTTCACCCAATTTCAATGTGTAATTTCAACAGTTCTGATCATTGTTTAGCTTGTTGGTAGCTTGGTCAAAATGCCAGACACAGTGAATCGTTTTTATTGCTTTAAACGCATTTTCTCCTCAAGAGAAACATGATTTCATTAAAAACATTATAGTTTAAAAATACCTGATGTACATGTCTGCAAACTCTCAAGAGTCTTAAAAGAGGTTTTTCACCCATGTGTTTTTTGTTGAGACACCTTCTATTTCAAGGTTCTGTGCGTTTTCAGACACGTACAATGTGTATTTTTGCCGTTTCTGATGAAATCCCTCCTTTTAAATGCTGTTTCTCACAGGAAATGAGTTTCTCGCCATGGCAAAATTACTTTTTAAAAAAACGCATGTTCAGGTCGAGAAAATGTTTTAAACAATAAAAACGACTCCCGGCCTTATTAGTTCACATTTTTTACATTTGGTAACCTAGTCCATATGCGTAAATTACTACATCGTTTTATCGCGTTAAACGCATTTTCTCGACACGAAAAGCACAATGTCATCAAAAACATCCAAAACAACAAAAAAAAAGGATCTATTCAACAAGTCTGCGACACATCCTTAAGAGTTACGTGTTTTCACCCAATTTCAATGTGTAATTTCAACAGTTCTGATCATTGTTTAGCTTGTTGGTAGCTTGGTCAAAATGCCAGACACAGTGAATCGTTTTTATTGCTTTAAACGCATTTTCTCCTCAAGAGAAACATGATTTCATTAAAAAATGTATAGTTTAAAAATACCTGATGTACATGTCTGCAAACACTCAAGAGTCTTAAAAGAGGTTTTTCACCCATGTGTTTTTTGTTGAGACACCTTCTATTTCAAGGTTCTGTGCGTTTTCAGACACGTACAATGTGTATTTTTGCCGTTTCTGATGAAATCCCTCCTTTTAAACGCAGTTTCTCACGGAAAATGTGTTTCTCGCCATGGCAAAATTACTTTTTAAAAAAGCGCATGTTCAGGTCGAGAAAATGTGTTTTAAACAATAAAAACGACTCCCGGCCTTATTAGTTCACATTTTTTACATTTGGTAACCTAGTCGATATGCGTAAATTACTACATCGTTTTATCACGTTAAACGCATTTTCTCGACAAGAAAAGCACAATTTCATCAAAAACATCCAAAACAACAAAAAAAGGATCTATTCAACAAAGTCCGCTACACATCCTTTAGAGTTACGTGTTTTCACCCAATTTCAATGTGTAATTTCAACAGTTCTGATCATTGTTTAGCTTGTTGGTAGCTTGGTCAAAATGCCAGACACAGTGAATCGTTTTTATTGCTTTAAACGCATTTTCTCCTCAAGAGAAACATGATTTCATTAAAAACATTATAGTTTAAAAATACCTGATGTACATGTCTGCAAACACTCAAGAGTCTTAAAAGAGGTTTTTCACCCATGTGTTTTTTGTTGAGACACCTTCTATTTCAAGGTTCTGTGCGTTTTCAGACACGTACAATGTGTATTTTTGCCGTTTCTGATGAAATCCCTCCTTTTAAACGCAGTTTCTCACGGAAAATGTGTTTCTCGCCATGGCAAAATTACTTTTTAAAAAAGCGCATGTTCAGGTGGAGAAAATGTGTTTTAAACAATAAAAACGACTCCCGGCCTTATTAGTTCACATTTTTTACATTTGGTAACCTAGTCGATATGCGTAAATTACTACATCGTTTTATCGCGTTAAACGCATTTTCTCGACAAGAAAAGCACAATGTCATCAAAAACATCCAAAACAAAAAAAAAAAGGATCTATTCAACAAGTCTGCGACACATCCTTAAGAGTTACGTGTTTTCACCCAATTTCAATGTGTAATTTCACCAGTTCTGATCATTGTTTAGCTTGTTGGTAGCTTGGTCAAAATGCCAGACACAGTTAATCGTTTTTATTGCTTTAAACGCATTTTCTCCTCAAGAGAAACACGATTTCATTAAAAACGTTATACTTTGAAAATACCTGATGTCCATGTCTGCAAACACACAAGAGTCATAAAAGAGGTTTTTCACCCATGTGTTTTTTGGTGAGACACCTTCTATTTCAAGGTTCTGTGCGTTTTCAGACACGTACAATATGTATTTTTGGCGTTTCTGATGAAATCCCTCCTTTTAAATGCTGTTTCTCACAGGAAATGAGTTTCTCGCCATGGCAAAATTACTTTTTAAAAAAACGCATGTTCAGGTCGAGAAAATGTTTTAAACAATAAAAACGACTCCCGGCCTTATTAGTTCACATTTTTTACATTTGGTAACCTAGTCCATATGCGTAAATTACTACATCGTTTTATCGCGTTAAACGCATTTTCTCGACACGAAAAGCACAATGTCATCAAAAACATCCAAAACAACAAAAAAAAAGGATCTATTCAACAAGTCTGCGACACATCCTTAAGAGTTACGTGTTTTCACCCAATTTCAATGTGTAATTTCAACAGTTCTGATCATTGTTTAGCTTGTTGGTAGCTTGGTCAAAATGCCAGACACAGTGAATCGTTTTTATTGCTTTAAACGCATTTTCTCCTCAAGAGAAACATGATTTCATTAAAAAATGTATAGTTTAAAAATACCTGATGTACATGTCTGCAAACACTCAAGAGTCTTAAAAGAGGTTTTTCACCCATGTGTTTTTTGTTGAGACACCTTCTATTTCAAGGTTCTGTGCGTTTTCAGACACGTACAATGTGTATTTTTGCCGTTTCTGATGAAATCCCTCCTTTTAAACGCAGTTTCTCACGGAAAATGTGTTTCTCGCCATGGCAAAATTACTTTTTAAAAAAGCGCATGTTCAGGTCGAGAAAATGTGTTTTAAACAATAAAAACGACTCCCGGCCTTATTAGTTCACATTTTTTACATTTGGTAACCTAGTCGATATGCGTAAATTACTACATCGTTTTATCACGTTAAACGCATTTTCTCGACAAGAAAAGCACAATTTCATCAAAAACATCCAAAACAACAAAAAAAGGATCTATTCAACAAAGTCCGCTACACATCCTTTAGAGTTACGTGTTTTCACCCAATTTCAATGTGTAATTTCAACAGTTCTGATCATTGTTTAGCTTGTTGGTAGCTTGGTCAAAATGCCAGACACAGTGAATCGTTTTTATTGCTTTAAACGCATTTTCTCCTCAAGAGAAACATGATTTCATTAAAAACATTATAGTTTAAAAATACCTGATGTACATGTCTGCAAACACTCAAGAGTCTTAAAAGAGGTTTTTCACCCATGTGTTTTTTGTTGAGACACCTTCTATTTCAAGGTTCTGTGCGTTTTCAGACACGTACAATGTGTATTTTTGCCGTTTCTGATGAAATCCCTCCTTTTAAACGCAGTTTCTCACGGAAAATGTGTTTCTCGCCATGGCAAAATTACTTTTTAAAAAAGCGCATGTTCAGGTGGAGAAAATGTGTTTTAAACAATAAAAACGACTCCCGGCCTTATTAGTTCACATTTTTTACATTTGGTAACCTAGTCGATATGCGTAAATTACTACATCGTTTTATCGCGTTAAACGCATTTTCTCGACAAGAAAAGCACAATGTCATCAAAAACATCCAAAACAACAAAAAAAAGGATCTATTCAACAAGTCTGCGACACATCCTTAAGAGTTACGTGTTTTCACCCAATTTCAATGTGTAATTTCACCAGTTCTGATCATTGTTTAGCTTGTTGGTAGCTTGGTCAAAATGCCAGACACAGTTAATCGTTTTTATTGCTTTAAACGCATTTTCTCCTCAAGAGAAACACGATTTCATTAAAAACGTTATACTTTGAAAATACCTGATGTCCATGTCTGCAAACACACAAGAGTCATAAAAGAGGTTTTTCACCCATGTGTTTTTTGGTGAGACACCTTCTATTTCAAGGTTCTGTGCGTTTTCAGACACGTACAATATGTATTTTTGGCGTTTCTGATGAAATCCCTCCTTTTAAATGCAGTTTCTCACAGAAAATGTGTTTCTCGCCATGGCAAAATTACTTTTTAAAAAAACGCATGTTCAGGTCGAGAAAATGTTTTAAACAATAAAAACGACTCCCGGCCTTATTAGTTCACATTTTTTACATTTGGTAACCTAGTCCATATGCGTAAATTACTACATCGTTTTATCGCGTTAAACGCATTTTCTCGACACGAAAAGCACAATGTCATAAAAAACATCCAAAACAACAAAAAAAAAAGGATCTATTCAACAAGTCTGCGACACATCCTTAAGAGTTACGTGTTTTCACCCAATTTCAATGTGTAATTTCAACAGTTCTGATCATTGTTTAGCTTGTTGGTAGCTTGGTCAAAATGCCAGACACAGTGAATCGTTTTTATTGCTTTAAACGCATTTTCTCCTCAAGAGAAACATGATTTCATCAAAAACATTATAGTTTAAAAATACCTGATGTACATGTCTGCAAACACTCAAGAGTCTTAAAAGAGGTTTTTCACCCATGTGTTTTTTGTTGAGACACCTTCTATTTCAAGGTTCTGTGCGTTTTCAGACACGTACAATGTGTATTTTTGCCGTTTCTGATGAAATCCCTCCTTTTAAACGCAGTTTCTCACGGAAAATGTGTTTCTCGCCATGGCAAAATTACTTTTTAAAAAAGCGCATGTTCAGGTCGAGAAAATGTGTTTTAAACAATAAAAACGACTCCCGGCCTTATTAGTTCACATTTTTTACATTTGGTAACCTAGTCGATATGCGTAAATTACTACATCGTTTTATCACGTTAAACGCATTTTCTCGACAAGAAAAGCACAATTTCATCAAAAACATCCAAAACAACAAAAAAAGGATCTATTCAACAAAGTCTGCTACACATCCTTTAGAGTTACGTGTTTTCACCCAATTTCAATGTGTAATTTCACCAGTTCTGATCATTGTTTAGCTTGTTGGTAGCTTGGTCAAAATGCCAGACACAGTGAATCGTTTTTATTGCTTTAAACGCATTTTCTCCTCAAGAGAAACATGATTTCATTAAAAACATTATAGTTTAAAAATACCTGATGTACATGTCTGCAAACACTCAGAGTCTTAAAAGAGGTTTTTCACCCATGTGTTTTTTGGTGAGACACCTTCTATTTCAAGGTTCTGTCCGTTTTCAGACACGTACAATATGTATTTTTGGCGTTTCTGATGAAATCCCTCCTTTTAAATGCAGTTTCTCACAGGAAATGAGTTTCTCGCCATGGCAAAATTACTTTTTAAAAAAACGCATGTTCAGGTCGAGAAAATGTTTTAAACAATAAAAACGACTCCCGGCCTTATTAGTTCACATTTTTTACATTTGGTAACCTAGTCCATATGCGTAAATTACTACATCGTTTTATCGCGTTAAATGCATTTTCTCGACACGAAAAGCACAATGTCATCAAAAACATCCAAAACAACAAAAAAAAAGGATCTATTCAACAAGTCTGCGACACATCCTTAAGAGTTACGTGTTTTCACCCAATTTCAATGTGTAATTTCAACAGTTCTGATCATTGTTTAGCTTGTTGGTAGCTTGGTCAAAATGCCAGACACAGTGAATCGTTTTTATTGCTTTAAACGCATTTTCTCCTCAAGAGAAACATGATTTCATTAAAAACATTATAGTTTAAAAATACCTGATGTACATGTCTGCAAACACTCAGAGTCTTAAAAGAGGTTTTTCACCCATGTGCTTTTTGGTGAGACACCTTCTATTTCAAGGTTCTGTGCGTTTTCAGACACGTACAATATGTATTTTTGGCGTTTCTGATGAAATCCCTCCTTTTAAATGCAGTTTCTCACAGGAAATGAGTTTCTCGCCATGGCAAAATTACTTTTTAAAAAAACGCATGTTCAGGTCGAGAAAATGTTTTAAACAATAAAAACGACTCCCGGCCTTATTAGTTCACATTTTTTACATTTGGTAACCTAGTCGATATGCGTAAATTACTACATCGTTTTATCGCGTTAAACGCATTTTCTCGACACGAAAAGCACAATGTCATCAAAAACATCCAAAACAACAAAAAAAAAGGATCTATTCAACAAGTCTGCGACACATCCTTAAGAGTTACGTGTTTTCACCCAATTTCAATGTGTAATTTCAACAGTTCTGATCATTGTTTAGCTTGTTGGTAGCTTGGTCAAAATGCCAGACACAGTGAATCGTTTTTATTGCTTTAAACGCATTTTCTCCTCAAGAGAAACATGATTTCATTAAAAAATTTATAGTTTAAAAATACCTGATGTACATGTCTGCAAACACTCAAGAGTCTTAAAAGAGGTTTTTCACCCATGTGTTTTTTGTTGAGACACCTTCTATTTCAAGGTTCTGTGCGTTTTCAGACACGTACAATGTGTATTTTTGCCGTTTCTGATGAAATCCCTCCTTTTAAACGCAGTTTCTCACGGAAAATGTGTTTCTCGCCATGGCAAAATTACTTTTTAAAAAAACGCATGTTCAGGTCGAGAAAATGTGTTTTAAACAATAAAAACGACTCCCGGCCTTATTAGTTCACATTTTTTACATTTGGTAACCTAGTCGATATGCGTAAATTACTACATCGTTTTATCACGTTAAACGCATTTTCTCGACAAGAAAAGCACAATTTCATCAAAAACATCCAAAACAACAAAAAAAGGATCTATTCAACAAAGTCTGCTACACATCCTTTAGAGTTACGTGTTTTCACCCAATTTCAATGTGTAATTTCAACAGTTCTGATCATTGTTTAGCTTGTTGGTAGCTTGGTCAAAATGCCAGACACAGTGAATCGTTTTTATTGCTTTAAACGCATTTTCTCCTCAAGAGAAACATGATTTCATTAAAAACATTATAGTTTAAAAATACCTGATGTACATGTCTGCAAACACTCAAGAGTCTTAAAAGAGGTTTTTCACCCATGTGTTTTTTGTTGAGACACCTTCTATTTCAAGGTTCTGTGCGTTTTCAGACACGTACAATGTGTATTTTTGCCGTTTCTGATGAAATCCCTCCTTTTAAACGCAGTTTCTCACGGAAAATGTGTTTCTCGCCATGGCAAAATTACTTTTTAAAAAAGCGCATGTTCAGGTCGAGAAAATGTGTTTTAAACAATAAAAACGACTCCCGGCCTTATTAGTTCACATTTTTTACATTTGGTAACCTAGTCGATATGCGTAAATTACTACATCGTTTTATCACGTTAAACGCATTTTCTCGACAAGAAAAGCACAATTTCATCAAAAACATTCAAAACAACAAAAAAAGGATCTATTCAACAAAGTCTGCTACACATCCTTTAGAGTTACGTGTTTTCACCCAATATCAATGTGTAATTTCACCAGTTCTGATCATTGTTTAGCTTGTTGGTAGCTTGGTCAAAATGCCAGACACAGTTAATCGTTTTTATTGCTTTAAACGCATTTTCTCCTCAAGAGAAACACGATTTCATTAAAAACGTTATACTTTGAAAATACCTGATGTCCATGTCTGCAAACACACAAGAGTCATAAAAGAGGTTTTTCACCCATGTGTTTTTTGGTGAGACACCTTCTATTTCAAGGTTCTGTGCGTTTTCAGACACGTACAATATGTATTTTTGGCGTTTCTGATGAAATCCCTCCTTTTAAATGCAGTTTCTCACAGGAAATGTGTTTCTCGCCATGGCAAAATTACTTTTTAAAAAAACGCATGTTCAGGTCGAGAAAATGTTTTAAACAATAAAAACGACTCCCGGCCTTATTAGTTCACATTTTTTACATTTGGTAACCTAGTCGATATGCGTAAATTACTACATCGTTTTATCGCGTTAAACGCATTTTCTCGACACGAAAAGCACAATGTCATAAAAAACATCCAAAACAAAAAAAAAAAAGGATCTATTCAACAAGTCTGCGACACATCCTTAAGAGTTACGTGTTTTCACCCAATTTCAATGTGTAATTTCAACAGTTCTGATCATTGTTTAGCTTGTTGGTAGCTTGGTCAAAATGCCAGACACAGTGAATCGTTTTTATTGCTTTAAACGCATTTTCTCCTCAAGAGAAACATGATTTCATCAAAAACATTATAGTTTAAAAATACCTGATGTACATGTCTGCAAACACTCAAGAGTCTTAAAAGAGGTTTTTCACCCATGTGTTTTTTGTTGAGACACCTTCTATTTCAAGGTTCTGTGCGTTTTCAGACACGTACAATGTGTATTTTTGCCGTTTCTGATGAAATCCCTCCTTTTAAACGCAGTTTCTCACGGAAAATGTGTTTCTCGCCATGGCAAAATTACTTTTTAAAAAAGCGCATGTTCAGGTCGAGAAAATGTGTTTTAAACAATAAAAACGACTCCCGGCCTTATTAGTTCACATTTTTTACATTTGGTAACCTAGTCGATATGCGTAAATTACTACATCGTTTTATCACGTTAAACGCATTTTCTCGACAAGAAAAGCACAATTTCATCAAAAACATCCAAAACAACAAAAAAAGGATCTATTCAACAAAGTCCGCTACACATCCTTTAGAGTTACGTGTTTTCACCCAATTTCAATGTGTAATTTCAACAGTTCTGATCATTGTTTAGCTTGTTGGTAGCTTGGTCAAAATGCCAGACACAGTGAATCGTTTTTATTGCTTTAAACGCATTTTCTCCTCAAGAGAAACATGATTTCATTAAAAACATTATAGTTTAAAAATACCTGATGTACATGTCTGCAAACACTCAAGAGTCTTAAAAGAGGTTTTTCACCCATGTGTTTTTTGTTGAGACACCTTCTATTTCAAGGTTCTGTGCGTTTTCAGACACGTACAATGTGTATTTTTGCCGTTTCTGATGAAATCCCTCCTTTTAAACGCAGTTTCTCACGGAAAATGTGTTTCTCGCCATGGCAAAATTACTTTTTAAAAAAGCGCATGTTCAGGTGGAGAAAATGTGTTTTAAACAATAAAAACGACTCCCGGCCTTATTAGTTCACATTTTTTACATTTGGTAACCTAGTCGATATGCGTAAATTACTACATCGTTTTATCGCGTTAAACGCATTTTCTCGACAAGAAAAGCACAATGTCATCAAAAACATCCAAAACAACAAAAAAAAGGATCTATTCAACAAGTCTGCGACACATCCTTAAGAGTTACGTGTTTTCACCCAATTTCAATGTGTAATTTCACCAGTTCTGATCATTGTCTAGCTTGTTGGTAGCTTGGTCAAAATGCCAGACACAGTTAATCGTTTTTATTGCTTTAAACGCATTTTCTCCTCAAGAGAAACACGATTTCATTAAAAACGTTATACTTTGAAAATACCTGATGTCCATGTCTGCAAACACACAAGAGTCATAAAAGAGGTTTTTCACCCATGTGTTTTTTGGTGAGACACCTTCTATTTCAAGGTTCTGTGCGTTTTCAGACACGTACAATATGTATTTTTGGCGTTTCTGATGAAATCCCTCCTTTTAAATGCAGTTTCTCACAGGAAATGTGTTTCTCGCCATGGCAAAATTACTTTTTAAAAAAACGCATGTTCAGGTCGAGAAAATGTTTTAAACAATAAAAACGACTCCCGGCCTTATTAGTTCACATTTTTTACATTTGGTAACCTAGTCCATATGCGTAAATTACTACATCGTTTTATCGCGTTAAACGCATTTTCTCGACACGAAAAGCACAATGTCATAAAAAACATCCAAAACAACAAAAAAAAAGGATCTATTCAACAAGTCTGCGACACATCCTTAAGAGTTACGTGTTTTCACCCAATTTCAATGTGTAATTTCAACAGTTCTGATCATTGTTTAGCTTGTTGGTAGCTTGGTCAAAATGCCAGACACAGTGAATCGTTTTTATTGCTTTAAACGCATTTTCTCCTCAAGAGAAACATGATTTCATCAAAAACATTATAGTTTAAAAATACCTGATGTACATGTCTGCAAACACTCAAGAGTCTTAAAAGAGGTTTTTCACCCATGTGTTTTTTGTTGAGACACCTTCTATTTCAAGGTTCTGTGCGTTTTCAGACACGTACAATGTGTATTTTTGCCGTTTCTGATGAAATCCCTCCTTTTAAACGCAGTTTCTCACGGAAAATGTGTTTCTCGCCATGGCAAAATTACTTTTTTAAAAAGCGCATGTTCAGGTCGAGAAAATGTGTTTTAAACAATAAAAACGACTCCCGGCCTTATTAGTTCACATTTTTTACATTTGGTAACCTAGTCGATATGCGTAAATTACTACATCGTTTTATCACGTTAAACGCATTTTCTCGACAAGAAAAGCACAATTTCATCAAAAACATCCAAAACAACAAAAAAAGGATCTATTCAACAAAGTCTGCTACACATCCTTTAGAGTTACGTGTTTTCACCCAATTTCAATGTGCAATTTCACCAGTTCTGATCATTGTTTAGCTTGTTGGTAGCTTGGTCAAAATGCCAGACACAGTGAATCGTTTTTATTGCTTTAAACGCATTTTCTCCTCAAGAGAAACATGATTTCATTAAAAACATTATAGTTTAAAAATACCTGATGTACATGTCTGCAAACACTCAGAGTCTTAAAAGAGGTTTTTCACCCATGTGTTTTTTGGTGAGACACCTTCTATTTCAAGGTTCTGTCCGTTTTCAGACACGTACAATATGTATTTTTGGCGTTTCTGATGAAATCCCTCCTTTTAAATGCAGTTTCTCACAGGAAATGAGTTTCTCGCCATGGCAAAATTACTTTTTAAAAAAACGCATGTTCAGGTCGAGAAAATGTTTTAAACAATAAAAACGACTCCCGGCCTTATTAGTTCACATTTTTTACATTTGGTAACCTAGTCCATATGCGTAAATTACTACATCGTTTTATCGCGTTAAACGCATTTTCTCGACACGAAAAGCACAATGTCATCAAAAACATCCAAAACAACAAAAAAAAAGGATCTATTCAACAAGTCTGCGACACATCCTTAAGAGTTACGTGTTTTCACCCAATTTCAATGTGTAATTTCAACAGTTCTGATCATTGTTTAGCTTGTTGGTAGCTTGGTCAAAATGCCAGACACAGTGAATCGTTTTTATTGCTTTAAACGCATTTTCTCCTCAAGAGAAACACGATTTCATTAAAAACGTTATACTTTGAAAATACCTGATGTCCATGTCTGCAAACACACAAGAGTCATAAAAGAGGTTTTTCACCCATGTGTTTTTTGGTGAGACACCTTCTATTTCAAGGTTCTGTGCGTTTTCAGACACGTACAATATGTATTTTTGGCGTTTCTGATGAAATCCCTCCTTTTAAATGCAGTTTCTCACAGGAAATGTGTTTCTCGCCATGGCAAAATTACTTTTTAAAAAAACGCATGTTCAGGTCGAGAAAATGTTTTAAACAATAAAAACGACTCCCGGCCTTATTAGTTCACATTTTTTACATTTGGTAACCTAGTCGATATGCGTAAATTACTACATCGTTTTATCGCGTTAAACGCATTTTCTCGACACGAAAAGCACAATGTCATAAAAAACATCCAAAACAACAAAAAAAAAAGGATCTATTCAACAAGTCTGCGACACATCCTTAAGAGTTACGTGTTTTCACCCAATTTCAATGTGTAATTTCAACAGTTCTGATCATTGTTTAGCTTGTTGGTAGCTTGGTCAAAATGCCAGACACAGTGAATCGTTTTTATTGCTTTAAACGCATTTTCTCCTCAAGAGAAACATGATTTCATCAAAAACATTATAGTTTAATAATACCTGATGTACATGTCTGCAAACACTCAAGAGTCTTAAAAGAGGTTTTTCACCCATGTGTTTTTTGTTGAGACACCTTCTATTTCAAGGTTCTGTGCGTTTTCAGACACGTACAATGTGTATTTTTGCCGTTTCTGATGAAATCCCTCCTTTTAAACGCAGTTTCTCACGGAAAATGTGTTTCTCGCCATGGCAAAATTACTTTTTAAAAAAGCGCATGTTCAGGTCGAGAAAATGTGTTTTAAACAATAAAAACGACTCCCGGCCTTATTAGTTCACATTTTTTACATTTGGTAACCTAGTCGATATGCGTAAATTACTACATCGTTTTATCACGTTAAACGCATTTTCTCGACAAGAAAAGCACAATTTCATCAAAAACATCCAAAACAACAAAAAAAGGATCTATTCAACAAAGTCCGCTACACATCCTTTAGAGTTACGTGTTTTCACCCAATTTCAATGTGTAATTTCAACAGTTCTGATCATTGTTTAGCTTGTTGGTAGCTTGGTCAAAATGCCAGACACAGTGAATCGTTTTTATTGCTTTAAACGCATTTTCTCCTCAAGAGAAACATGATTTCATTAAAAACATTATAGTTTAAAAATACCTGATGTACATGTCTGCAAACACTCAAGAGTCTTAAAAGAGGTTTTTCACCCATGTGTTTTTTGTTGAGACACCTTCTATTTCAAGGTTCTGTGCGTTTTCAGACACGTACAATGTGTATTTTTGCCGTTTCTGATGAAATCCCTCCTTTTAAACGCAGTTTCTCACGGAAAATGTGTTTCTCGCCATGGCAAAATTACTTTTTAAAAAAGCGCATGTTCAGGTGGAGAAAATGTGTTTTAAACAATAAAAACGACTCCCGGCCTTATTAGTTCACATTTTTTACATTTGGTAACCTAGTCGATATGCGTAAATTACTACATCGTTTTATCGCGTTAAACGCATTTTCTCGACAAGAAAAGCACAATGTCATCAAAAACATCCAAAACAACAAAAAAAAGGATCTATTCAACAAGTCTGCGACACATCCTTAAGAGTTACGTGTTTTCACCCAATTTCAATGTGTAATTTCACCAGTTCTGATCATTGTTTAGCTTGTTGGTAGCTTGGTCAAAATGCCAGACACAGTTAATCGTTTTTATTGCTTTAAACGCATTTTCTCCTCAAGAGAAACACGATTTCATTAAAAACGTTATACTTTGAAAATACCTGATGTACATGTCTGCAAACACACAAGAGTCATAAAAGAGGTTTTTCACCCATGTGTTTTTTGGTGAGACACCTTCTATTTCAAGGTTCTGTGCGTTTTCAGACACGTACAATATGTATTTTTGGCGTTTCTGATGAAATCCCTCCTTTTAAATGCAGTTTCTCACAGGAAATGTGTTTCTCGCCATGGCAAAATTACTTTTTAAAAAAACGCATGTTCAGGTCGAGAAAATGTTTTAAACAATAAAAACGACTCCCGGCCTTATTAGTTCACATTTTTTACATTTGGTAACCTAGTCGATATGCGTAAATTACTACATCGTTTTATCGCGTTAAACGCATTTTCTCGACACGAAAAGCACAATGTCATAAAAAACATCCAAAACAACAAAAAAAAAGGATCTATTCAACAAGTCTGCGACACATCCTTAAGAGTTACGTGTTTTCACCCAATTTCAATGTGTAATTTCAACAGTTCTGATCATTGTTTAGCTTGTTGGTAGCTTGGTCAAAATGCCAGACACAGTGAATCGTTTTTATTGCTTTAAACGCATTTTCTCCTCAAGAGAAACATGATTTCATCAAAAACATTATAGTTTAAAAATACCTGATGTACATGTCTGCAAACACTCAAGAGTCTTAAAAGAGGTTTTTCACCCATGTGTTTTTTGTTGAGACACCTTCTATTTCAAGGTTCTGTGCGTTTTCAGACACGTACAATGTGTATTTTTGCCGTTTCTGATGAAATCCCTCCTTTTAAACGCAGTTTCTCACGGAAAATGTGTTTCTCGCCATGGCAAAATTACTTTTTTAAAAAGCGCATGTTCAGGTCGAGAAAATGTGTTTTAAACAATAAAAACGACTCCCGGCCTTATTAGTTCACATTTTTTACATTTGGTAACCTAGTCGATATGCGTAAATTACTACATCGTTTTATCACGTTAAACGCATTTTCTCGACAAGAAAAGCACAATTTCATCAAAAACATCCAAAACAACAAAAAAAGGATCTATTCAACAAAGTCTGCTACACATCCTTTAGAGTTACGTGTTTTCACCCAATTTCAATGTGTAATTTCACCAGTTCTGATCATTGTTTAGCTTGTTGGTAGCTTGGTCAAAATGCCAGACACAGTGAATCGTTTTTATTGCTTTAAACGCATTTTCTCCTCAAGAGAAACATGATTTCATTAAAAACATTATAGTTTAAAAATACCTGATGTACATGTCTGCAAACACTCAGAGTCTTAAAAGAGGTTTTTCACCCATGTGTTTTTTGGTGAGACACCTTCTATTTCAAGGTTCTGTCCGTTTTCAGACACGTACAATATGTATTTTTGGCGTTTCTGATGAAATCCCTCCTTTTAAATGCAGTTTCTCACAGGAAATGAGTTTCTCGCCATGGCAAAATTACTTTTTAAAAAAACGCATGTTCAGGTCGAGAAAATGTTTTAAACAATAAAAACGACTCCCGGCCTTATTAGTTCACATTTTTTACATTTGGTAACCTAGTCCATATGCGTAAATTACTACATCGTTTTATCGCGTTAAACGCATTTTCTCGACACGAAAAGCACAATGTCATCAAAAACATCCAAAACAACAAAAAAAAAGGATCTATTCAACAAGTCTGCGACACATCCTTAAGAGTTACGTGTTTTCACCCAATTTCAATGTGTAATTTCAACAGTTCTGATCATTGTTTAGCTTGTTGGTAGCTTGGTCAAAATGCCAGACACAGTGAATCGTTTTTATTGCCTTAAACGCATTTTCTCCTCAAGAGAAACATGATTTCATTAAAAACATTATAGTTTAAAAATACCTGATGTACATGTCTGCAAACACTCAGAGTCTTAAAAGAGGTTTTTCACCCATGTGCTTTTTGGTGAGACACCTTCTATTTCAAGGTTCTGTGCGTTTTCAGACACGTACAATATGTATTTTTGGCGTTTCTGATGAAATCCCTCCTTTTAAACGCAGTTTCTCACGGAAAATGTGTTTCTCGCCATGGCAAAATTACTTTTTAAAAAAGCGCATGTTCAGGTCGAGAAAATGTGTTTTAAACAATAAAAACGACTCCCGGCCTTATTAGTTCACATTTTTTACATTTGGTAACCTAGTCGATATGCGTAAATTACTACATCGTTTTATCGCGTTAAACGCATTTTCTCGACAAGAAAAGCACAATGTCATCAAAAACATCCAAAACAACAAAAAAAGGATCTATTCAACAAGTCTGCGACACATCCTTAAGAGTTACGTGTTTTCACCCAATTTCAATGTGTAATTTCACCAGTTCTGATCATTGTTTAGCTTGTTGGTAGCTTGGTCAAAATGCCAGACACAGTTAATCGTTTTTATTGCTTTAAACGCATTTTCTCCTCAAGAGAAACAAGATTTCATTAAAAACGTTATACTTTGAAAATACCTGATGTCCATGTCTGCAAACACACAAGAGTCATAAAAGAGGTTTTTCACCCATGTGTTTTTTGGTGAGACACCTTCTATTTCAAGGTTCTGTGCGTTTTCAGACACGTACAATATGTATTTTTGGCGTTTCTGATGAAATCCCTCCTTTTAAATGCAGTTTCTCACAGGAAATGTGTTTCTCGCCATGGCAAAATTACTTTTTAAAAAAACGCATGTTCAGGTCGAGAAAATGTTTTAAACAATAAAAACGACTCCCGGCCTTATTAGTTCACATTTTTTACATTTGGTAACCTAGTCCATATGCGTAAATTACTACATCGTTTTATCGCGTTAAACGCATTTTCTCGACACGAAAAGCACAATGTCATAAAAAACATCCAAAACAACAAAAAAAAAGGATCTATTCAACAAGTCTGCGACACATCCTTAAGAGTTACGTGTTTTCACCCAATTTCAATGTGTAATTTCACCAGTTCTGATCATTGTTTAGCTTGTTGGTAGCTTGGTCAAAATGCCAGACACAGTGAATCGTTTTTATTGCTTTAAACGCATTTTCTCCTCAAGAGAAACATGATTTCATCAAAAACATTATAGTTTAAAAATACCTGATGTACATGTCTGCAAACACTCAAGAGTCTTAAAAGAGGTTTTTCACCCATGTGTTTTTTGTTGAGACACCTTCTATTTCAAGGTTCTGTGCGTTTTCAGACACGTACAATGTGTATTTTTGCCGTTTCTGATGAAATCCCTCCTTTTAAACGCAGTTTCTCACGGAAAATGTGTTTCTCGCCATGGCAAAATTACTTTTTAAAAAAGCGCATGTTCAGGTCGAGAAAATGTGTTTTAAACAATAAAAACGACTCCCGGCCTTATTAGTTCACATTTTTTACATTTGGTAACCTAGTCGATATGCGTAAATTACTACATCGTTTTATCACGTTAAACGCATTTTCTCGACAAGAAAAGCACAATTTCATCAAAAACATCCAAAACAACAAAAAAAGGATCTATTCAACAAAGTCCGCTACACATCCTTTAGAGTTACGTGTTTTCACCCAATTTCAATGTGTAATTTCAACAGTTCTGATCATTGTTTAGCTTGTTGGTAGCTTGGTCAAAATGCCAGACACAGTGAATCGTTTTTATTGCTTTAAACGCATTTTCTCCTCAAGAGAAACATGATTTCATTAAAAACATTATAGTTTAAAAATACCTGATGTACATGTCTGCAAACACTCAAGAGTCTTAAAAGAGGTTTTTCACCCATGTGTTTTTTGTTGAGACACCTTCTATTTCAAGGTTCTGTGCGTTTTCAGACACGTACAATGTGTATTTTTGCCGTTTCTGATGAAATCCCTCCTTTTAAACGCAGTTTCTCACGGAAAATGTGTTTCTCGCCATGGCAAAATTACTTTTTAAAAAAGCGCATGTTCAGGTGGAGAAAATGTGTTTTAAACAATAAAAACGACTCCCGGCCTTATTAGTTCACATTTTTTACATTTGGTAACCTAGTCCATATGCGTAAATTACTACATCGTTTTATCGCGTTAAACGCATTTTCTCGACACGAAAAGCACAATGTCATAAAAAACATCCAAAACAACAAAAAAAAAGGATCTATTCAACAAGTCTGCGACACATCCTTAAGAGTTACGTGTTTTCACCCAATTTCAATGTGTAATTTCAACAGTTCTGATCATTGTTTAGCTTGTTGGTAGCTTGGTCAAAATGCCAGACACAGTGAATCGTTTTTATTGCTTTAAACGCATTTTCTCCTCAAGAGAAACATGATTTCATCAAAAACATTATAGTTTAAAAATACCTGATGTACATGTCTGCAAACACTCAAGAGTCTTAAAAGAGGTTTTTCACCCATGTGTTTTTTGTTGAGACACCTTCTATTTCAAGGTTCTGTGCGTTTTCAGACACGTACAATGTGTATTTTTGCCGTTTCTGATGAAATCCCTCCTTTTAAACGCAGTTTCTCACGGAAAATGTGTTTCTCGCCATGGCAAAATTACTTTTTTAAAAAGCGCATGTTCAGGTCGAGAAAATGTGTTTTAAACAATAAAAACGACTCCCGGCCTTATTAGTTCACATTTTTTACATTTGGTAACCTAGTCGATATGCGTAAATTACTACATCGTTTTATCACGTTAAACGCATTTTCTCGACAAGAAAAGCACAATTTCATCAAAAACATCCAAAACAACAAAAAAAGGATCTATTCAACAAAGTCTGCTACACATCCTTTAGAGTTACGTGTTTTCACCCAATTTCAATGTGTAATTTCACCAGTTCTGATCATTGTTTAGCTTGTTGGTAGCTTGGTCAAAATGCCAGACACAGTGAATCGTTTTTATTGCTTTAAACGCATTTTCTCCTCAAGAGAAACATGATTTCATTAAAAACATTATAGTTTAAAAATACCTGATGTACATGTCTGCAAACACTCAGAGTCTTAAAAGAGGTTTTTCACCCATGTGTTTTTTGGTGAGACACCTTCTATTTCAAGGTTCTGTCCGTTTTCAGACACGTACAATATGTTTTTTTGGCGTTTCTGATGAAATCCCTCCTTTTAAATGCAGTTTCTCACAGGAAATGAGTTTCTCGCCATGGCAAAATTACTTTTTAAAAAAACGCATGTTCAGGTCGAGAAAATGTTTTAAACAATAAAAACGACTCCCGGCCTTATTAGTTCACATTTTTTACATTTGGTAACCTAGTCCATATGCGTAAATTACTACATCGTTTTATCGCGTTAAACGCATTTTCTCGACACGAAAAGCACAATGTCATCAAAAACATCCAAAACAACAAAAAAAAAGGATCTATTCAACAAGTCTGCGACACATCCTTAAGAGTTACGTGTTTTCACCCAATTTCAATGTGTAATTTCAACAGTTCTGATCATTGTTTAGCTTGTTGGTAGCTTGGTCAAAATGCCAGACACAGTGAATCGTTTTTATTGCTTTAAACGCATTTTCTCCTCAAGAGAAACATGATTTCATTAAAAACATTATAGTTTAAAAATACCTGATGTACATGTCTGCAAACACTCAGAGTCTTAAAAGAGGTTTTTCACCCATGTGCTTTTTGGTGAGACACCTTCTATTTCAAGGTTCTGTGCGTTTTCAGACACGTACAATATGTATTTTTGGCGTTTCTGATGAAATCCCTCCTTTTAATTGCAGTTTCTCACAGGAAATGAGTTTCTCGCCATGGCAAAATTACTTTTTAAAAAAACGCATGTTCAGGTCGAGAAAATGTTTTAAACAATAAAAACGACTCCCTCCCTTATTAGTTCACATTTTTTACATTTGGTAACCTAGTCGATATGCGTAAATTACTACATCGTTTTATCGCGTTAAACGCATTTTCTCGACACGAAAAGCACAATGTCATCAAAAACATCCAAAACAACAAAAAAAAAGGATCTATTCAACAAGTCTGCGACACATCCTTAAGAGTTACGTGTTTTCACCCAATTTCAATGTGTAATTTCAACAGTTCTGATCATTGTTTAGCTTGTTGGTAGCTTGGTCAAAATGCCAGACACAGTGAATCGTTTTTATTGCTTTAAACGCATTTTCTCCTCAAGAGAAACATGATTTCATTAAAAAATTTATAGTTTAAAAATACCTGATGTACATGTCTGCAAACACTCAAGAGTCTTAAAAGAGGTTTTTCACCCATGTGTTTTTTGTTGAGACACCTTCTATTTCAAGGTTCTGTGCGTTTTCAGACACGTACAATGTGTATTTTTGCCGTTTCTGATGAAATCCCTCCTTTTAAACGCAGTTTCTCACGGAAAATGTGTTTCTCGCCATGGCAAAATTACTTTTTAAAAAAACGCATGTTCAGGTCGAGAAAATGTGTTTTAAACAATAAAAACGACTCCCGGCCTTATTAGTTCACATTTTTTACATTTGGTAACCTAGTCGATATGCGTAAATTACTACATCGTTTTATCACGTTAAACGCATTTTCTCGACAAGAAAAGCACAATTTCATCAAAAACATCCAAAACAACAAAAAAAGGATCTATTCAACAAAGTCTGCTACACATCCTTTAGAGTTACGTGTTTTCACCCAATTTCAATGTGTAATTTCAACAGTTCTGATCATTGTTTAGCTTGTTGGTAGCTTGGTCAAAATGCCAGACACAGTGAATCGTTTTTATTGCTTTAAACGCATTTTCTCCTCAAGAGAAACATGATTTCATTAAAAAATTTATAGTTTAAAAATACCTGATGTACATGTCTGCAAACACTCAAGAGTCTTAAAAGAGGTTTTTCACCCATGTGTTTTTTGTTGAGACACCTTCTATTTCAAGGTTCTGTGCGTTTTCAGACACGTACAATGTGTATTTTTGCCGTTTCTGATGAAATCCCTCCTTTTAAACGCAGTTTCTCACGGAAAATGTGTTTCTCGCCATGGCAAAATTACTTTTTAAAAAAGCGCATGTTCAGGTCGAGAAAATGTGTTTTAAACAATAAAAACGACTCCCGGCCTTATTAGTTCACATTTTTTACATTTGGTAACCTAGTCGATATGCGTAAATTACTACATCGTTTTATCACGTTAAACGCATTTTCTCGACAAGAAAAGCACAATTTCATCAAAAACATTCAAAACAACAAAAAAAGGATCTATTCAACAAAGTCTGCTACACATCCTTTAGAGTTACGTGTTTTCACCCAATTTCAATGTGTAATTTCACCAGTTCTGATCATTGTTTAGCTTGTTGGTAGCTTGGTCAAAATGCCAGACACAGTGAATCGTTTTTATTGCTTTAAACGCGTTTTCTCCTCAAGAGAAACATGATTTCATTAAAAACATTATAGTTTAAAAATACCTGATGTACATGTCTGCAAACACTCAGAGTCTTAAAAGAGGTTTTTCACCCATGTGTTTTTTGTTGAGACACCTTCTATTTCAAGGTTCTGTGCGTTTTCAGACACGTACAATATGTATTTTTGCCGTTTCTGATGAAATCCCTCCTTTTAAACGCAGTTTCTCACGGAAAATGTGTTTCTCGCCATGGCAAAATTACTTTTTAAAAAAGCGCATGTTCAGGTCGAGAAAATGTGTTTTAAACAATAAAAACGACTCCCGGCCTTATTAGTTCACATTTTTTACATTTGGTAACCTAGTCGATATGCGTAAATTACTACATCGTTTTATCGCGTTAAACGCATTTTCTCGACAAGAAAAGCACAATGTCATCAAAAACATCCAAAACAACAAAAAAAAGGATCTATTCAACAAGTCTGCGACACATCCTTAAGAGTTACGTGTTTTCACCCAATTTCAATGTGTAATTTCAACAGTTCTGATCATTGTTTAGCTTGTTGGTAGCTTGGTCAAAATGCCAGACACAGTTAATCGTTTTTATTGCTTTAAACGCATTTTCTCCTCAAGAGAAACACGATTTCATTAAAAACGTTATACTTTGAAAATACCTGATGTCCATGTCTGCAAACACACAAGAGTCATAAAATAGGTTTTTCACCCATGTGTTTTTTGGTGAGACACCTTCTATTTCAAGGTTCTGTGCGTTTTCAGACACGTACAATATGTATTTTTGGCGTTTCTGATGAAATCCCTCCTTTTAAATGCAGTTTCTCACAGGAAATGTGTTTCTCGCCATGGCAAAATTACTTTTTAAAAAAACGCATGTTCAGGTCGAGAAAATGTTTTAAACAATAAAAACGACTCCCGGCCTTATTAGTTCACATTTTTTACATTTGGTAACCTAGTCCATATGCGTAAATTACTACATCGTTTTATCGCGTTAAACGCATTTTCTCGACACGAAAAGCACAATGTCATAAAAAACATCCAAAACAAAAAAAAAAAAGGATCTATTCAACAAGTCTGCGACACATCCTTAAGAGTTACGTGTTTTCACCCAATTTCAATGTGTAATTTCAACAGTTCTGATCATTGTTTAGCTTGTTGGTAGCTTGGTCAAAATGCCAGACACAGTGAATCGTTTTTATTGCTTTAAACGCATTTTCTCCTCAAGAGAAACATGATTTCATCAAAAACATTATAGTTTAAAAATACCTGATGTACATGTCTGCAAACACTCAAGAGTCTTAAAAGAGGTTTTTCACCCATGTGTTTTTTGTTGAGACACCTTCTATTTCAAGGTTCTGTGCGTTTTCAGACACGTACAATGTGTATTTTTGCCGTTTCTGATGAAATCCCTCCTTTTAAACGCAGTTTCTCACGGAAAATGTGTTTCTCGCCATGGCAAAATTACTTTTTAAAAAAGCGCATGTTCAGGTCGAGAAAATGTGTTTTAAACAATAAAAACGACTCCCGGCCTTATTAGTTCACATTTTTTACATTTGGTAACCTAGTCGATATGCGTAAATTACTACATCGTTTTATCACGTTAAACGCATTTTCTCGACAAGAAAAGCACAATTTCATCAAAAACATCCAAAACAACAAAAAAAGGATCTATTCAACAAAGTCCGCTACACATCCTTTAGAGTTACGTGTTTTCACCCAATTTCAATGTGTAATTTCACCAGTTCTGATCATTGTTTAGCTTGTTGGTAGCTTGGTCAAAATGCCAGACACAGTGAATCGTTTTTATTGCTTTAAACGCATTTTCTCCTCAAGAGAAACATGATTTCATTAAAAACATTATAGTTTAAAAATACCTGATGTACATGTCTGCAAACACTCAGAGTCTTAAAAGAGGTTTTTCACCCATGTGTTTTTTGTTGAGACACCTTCTATTTCAAGGTTCTGTGCGTTTTCAGACACGTACAATGTGTATTTTTGCCGTTTCTGATGAAATCCCTCCTTTTAAACGCAGTTTCTCACGGAAAATGTGTTTCTCGCCATGGCAAAATTACTTTTTAAAAAAGCGCATGTTCAGGTGGAGAAAATGTGTTTTAAACAATAAAAACGACTCCCGGCCTTATTAGTTCACATTTTTTACATTTGGTAACCTAGTCGATATGCGTAAATTACTACATCGTTTTATCGCGTTAAACGCATTTTCTCGACAAGAAAAGCACAATGTCATCAAAAACATCCAAAACAACAAAAAAAAGGATCTATTCAACAAGTCTGCGACACATCCTTAAGAGTTACGTGTTTTCACCCAATTTCAATGTGTAATTTCACCAGTTCTGATCATTGTTTAGCTTGTTGGTAGCTTGGTCAAAATGCCAGACACAGTTAATCGTTTTTATTGCTTTAAACGCATTTTCTCCTCAAGAGAAACACGATTTCATTAAAAACGTTATACTTTGAAAATACCTGATGTCCATGTCTGCAAACACACAAGAGTCATAAAAGAGGTTTTTCACCCATGTGTTTTTTGGTGAGACACCTTCTATTTCAAGGTTCTGTGCGTTTTCAGACACGTACAATATGTATTTTTGGCGTTTCTGATGAAATCCCTCCTTTTAAATGCAGTTTCTCACAGGAAATGTGTTTCTCGCCATGGCAAAATTACTTTTTAAAAAAACGCATGTTCAGGTCGAGAAAATGTTTTAAACAATAAAAACGACTCCCGGCCTTATTAGTTCACATTTTTTACATTTGGTAACCTAGTCCATATGCGTAAATTACTACATCGTTTTATCGCGTTAAACGCATTTTCTCGACACGAAAAGCACAATGTCATAAAAAACATCCAAAACAACAAAAAAAAAGGATCTATTCAACAAGTCTGCGACACATCCTTAAGAGTTACGTGTTTTCACCCAATTTCAATGTGTAATTTCAACAGTTCTGATCATTGTTTAGCTTGTTGGTAGCTTGGTCAAAATGCCAGACACAGTGAATCGTTTTTATTGCTTTAAACGCATTTTCTCCTCAAGAGAAACATGATTTCATCAAAAACATTATAGTTTAAAAATACCTGATGTACATGTCTGCAAACACTCAAGAGTCTTAAAAGAGGTTTTTCACCCATGTGTTTTTTGTTGAGACACCTTCTATTTCAAGGTTCTGTGCGTTTTCAGACACGTACAATGTGTATTTTTGCCGTTTCTGATGAAATCCCTCCTTTTAAACGCAGTTTCTCACGGAAAATGTGTTTCTCGCCATGGCAAAATTACTTTTTAAAAAAGCGCATGTTCAGGTCGAGAAAATGTGTTTTAAACAATAAAAACGACTCCCGGCCTTATTAGTTCACATTTTTTACATTTGGTAACGTAGTCCATATGCGTAAATTACTACATCGTTTTATCGCGTTAAACGCATTTTCTCGACACGAAAAGCACAATGTCATCAAAAACATCCAAAACAAAAAAAAAAAAGGATCTATTCAACAAGTCTGCGACACATCCTTAAGAGTTACGTGTTTTCACCCAATTTCAATGTGTAATTTCACCAGTTCTGATCATTGTTTAGCTTGTTGGTAGCTTGGTAAAAATGCCAGACACAGTGAATCGTTTTTATTGCTTTAAACGCATTTTCTCCTCAAGAGAAACATGATTTCATTAAAAACATTATAGTTTAAAAATACCTGATGTACATGTCTGCAAACACTCAGAGTCTTAAAAGAGGTTTTTCACCCATGTGTTTTTTGGTGAGACACCTTCTATTTCAAGGTTCTGTGCGTTTTCAGACACGTACAATATGTATTTTTGGCGTTTCTGATGAAATCCCTCCTTTTAAATGCTGTTTCTCACAGGAAATGAGTTTCTCGCCATGGCAAAATTACTTTTTAAAAAAACGCATGTTCAGGTCGAGAAAATGTGTTTTAAACAATAAAAACGACTCCCGGCCTTATTAGTTCACATTTTTTACATTTGGTAACCTAGTCGATATGCGTAAATTACTACATCGTTTTATCGCGTTAAACGCATTTTCTCGACACGAAAAGCACAATGTCATCAAAAACATCCAAAACAACAAAAAAAAAGGATCTATTCAACAAGTCTGCGACACATCCTTAAGAGTTACGTGTTTTCACCCAATTTCAATGTGTAATTTCAACAGTTCTGATCATTGTTTAGCTTGTTGGTAGCTTGGTCAAAATGCCAGACACAGTGAATCGTTTTTATTGCTTTAAACGCATTTTCTCCTCAAGAGAAACATGATTTCATTAAAAAATTTATAGTTTAAAAATACCTGATGTACATGTCTGCAAACACTCAAGAGTCTTAAAAGAGGTTTTTCACCCATGTGTTTTTTGTTGAGACACCTTCTATTTCAAGGTTCTGTGCGTTTTCAGACACGTACAATGTGTATTTTTGCCGTTTCTGATGAAATCCCTCCTTTTAAATGCAGTTTCTCACGGAAAATGTGTTTCTCGCCATGGCAAAATTACTTTTTAAAAAAACGCATGTTCAGGTCGAGAAAATGTGTTTTAAACAATAAAAACGACTCCCGGCCTTATTAGTTCACATTTTTTACATTTGGTAACCTAGTCGATATGCGTAAATTACTACATCGTTTTATCACGTTAAACGCATTTTCTCGACAAGAAAAGCACAATTTCATCAAAAACATCCAAAACAACAAAAAAAGGATCTATTCAACAAAGTCTGCTACACATCCTTTAGAGTTACGTGTTTTCACCCAATTTCAATGTGTAATTTCAACAGTTCTGATCATTGTTTAGCTTGTTGGTAGCTTGGTCAAAATGCCAGACACAGTGAATCGTTTTTATTGCTTTAAACGCATTTTCTCCTCAAGAGAAACATGATTTCATTAAAAACATTATAGTTTAAAAATACCTGATGTACATGTCTGCAAACACTCAAGAGTCTTAAAAGAGGTTTTTCACCCATGTGTTTTTTGTTGAGACACCTTCTATTTCAAGGTTCTGTGCGTTTTCAGACACGTACAATGTGTATTTTTGCCGTTTCTGATGAAATCCCTCCTTTTAAACGCAGTTTCTCACGGAAAATGTGTTTCTCGCCATGGCAAAATTACTTTTTAAAAAAGCGCATGTTCAGGTCGAGAAAATGTGTTTTAAACAATAAAAACGACTCCCGGCCTTATTAGTTCACATTTTTTACATTTGGTAACCTAGTCGATATGCGTAAATTACTACATCGTTTTATCACGTTAAACGCATTTTCTCGACAAGAAAAGCACAATTTCATCAAAAACATTCAAAACAACAAAAAAAGGATCTATTCAACAAAGTCTGCTACACATCCTTTAGAGTTACGTGTTTTCACCCAATTTCAATGTGTAATTTCACCAGTTCTGATCATTGTTTAGCTTGTTGGTAGCTTGGTCAAAATGCCAGACACAGTGAATCGTTTTTATTGCTTTAAACGCGTTTTCTCCTCAAGAGAAACATGATTTCATTAAAAACATTATAGTTTAAAAATACCTGATGTACATGTCTGCAAACACTCAGAGTCTTAAAAGAGGTTTTTCACCCATGTGTTTTTTGTTGAGACACCTTCTATTTCAAGGTTCTGTGCGTTTTCAGACACGTACAATATGTATTTTTGCCGTTTCTGATGAAATCCCTCCTTTTAAACGCAGTTTCTCACGGAAAATGTGTTTCTCGCCATGGCAAAATTACTTTTTAAAAAAGCGCATGTTCAGGTCGAGAAAATGTGTTTTAAACAATAAAAACGACTCCCGGCCTTATTAGTTCACATTTTTTACATTTGGTAACCTAGTCGATATGCGTAAATTACTACATCGTTTTATCGCGTTAAACGCATTTTCTCGACACGAAAAGCACAATGTCATCAAAAACATCCAAAACAACAAAAAAAAAAGGATCTATTCAACAAGTCTGCGACACATCCTTAAGAGTTACGTGTTTTCACCCAATTTCAATGTGTAATTTCAACAGTTCTGATCATTGTTTAGCTTGTTGGTAGCTTGGTCAAAATGCCAGACACAGTGAATCGTTTTTATTGCTTTAAACGCATTTTCTCCTCAAGAGAAACATGATTTCATTAAAAACATTATAGTTTAAAAATACCTGATGTACATGTCTGCAAACACTCAGAGTCTTAAAAGAGGTTTTTCACCCATGTGTTTTTTGGTGAGACACCTTCTATTTCAAGGTTCTGTGCGTTTTCAGACACGTACAATATGTATTTTTGGCGTTTCTGATGAAATCCCTCCTTTTAAATGCTGTTTCTCACAGGAAATGAGTTTCTCGCCATGGCAAAATTACTTTTTAAAAAAACGCATGTTCAGGTCGAGAAAATGTTTTAAACAATAAAAACGACTCCCGGCCTTATTAGTTCACATTTTTTACATTTGGTAACCTAGTCCATATGCGTAAATTACTACATCGTTTTATCGCGTTAAACGCATTTTCTCGACACGAAAAGCACAATGTCATCAAAAACATCCAAAACAACAAAAAAAAAGGATCTATTCAACAAGTCTGCGACACATCCTTAAGAGTTACGTGTTTTCACCCAATTTCAATGTGTAATTTCAACAGTTCTGATCATTGTTTAGCTTGTTGGTAGCTTGGTCAAAATGCCAGACACAGTGAATCGTTTTTATTGCTTTAAACGCATTTTCTCCTCAAGAGAAACATGATTTCATTAAAAAATGTATAGTTTAAAAATACCTGATGTACATGTCTGCAAACACTCAGAGTCTTAAAAGAGGTTTTTCACCCATGTGTTTTTTGGTGAGACACCTTCTATTTCAAGGTTCTGTGCGTTTTCAGACACGTACAATGTGTATTTTTGGCGTTTCTGATGAAATCCCTCCTTTTAAATGCAGTTTCTCACAGGAAATGAGTTTCTCGCCATGGCAAAATTACTTTTTAAAAAAACGCATGTTCAGGTCGAGAAAATGTTTTAAACAATAAAAACGACTCCCGGCCTTATTAGTTCACATTTTTTACATTTGGTAACCTAGTCCATATGCGTAAATTACTACATCGTTTTATCGCGTTAAACGCATTTTCTCGACACGAAAAGCACAATGTCATCAAAAACATCCAAAACAACAAAAAAAAAGGATCTATTCAACAAGTCTGCGACACATCCTTAAGAGTTACGTGTTTTCACCCAATTTCAATGTGTAATTTCACCAGTTCTGATCATTGTTTAGCTTGTTGGTAGCTTGGTAAAAATGCCAGACACAGTGAATCGTTTTTATTGCTTTAAACGCATTTTCTCCTCAAGAGAAACATGATTTCATTAAAAACATTATAGTTTAAAAATACCTGATGTACATGTCTGCAAACACTCAGAGTCTTAAAAGAGGTTTTTCACCCATGTGTTTTTTGGTGAGACACCTTCTATTTCAAGGTTCTGTGCGTTTTCAGACACGTACAATATGTATTTTTGGCGTTTCTGATGAAATCCCTCCTTTTAAATGCAGTTTCTCACAGGAAATGAGTTTCTCGCCATGGCAAAATTACTTTTTAAAAAAACGCATGTTCAGGTCGAGAAAATGTTTTAAACAATAAAAACGACTCCCGGCCTTATTAGTTCACATTTTTTACATTTGGTAACCTAGTCCATATGCGTAAATTACTACATCGTTTTATCGCGTTAAACGCATTTTCTCGACACGAAAAGCACAATGTCATCAAAAACATCCAAAACAACAAAAAAAAAGGATCTATTCAACAAGTCTGCGACACATCCTTAAGAGTTACGTGTTTTCACCCAATTTCAATGTGTAATTTCAACAGTTCTGATCATTGTTTAGCTTGTTGGTAGCTTGGTCAAAATGCCAGACACAGTGAATCGTTTTTATTGCTTTAAACGCATTTTCTCCTCAAGAGAAACATGATTTCATTAAAAACATTATAGTTTAAAAATACCTGATGTACATGTCTGCAAACACTCAAGAGTCTTAAAAGAGGTTTTTCACCCATGTGTTTTTTGTTGAGACACCTTCTATTTCAAGGTTCTGTGCGTTTTCAGACACGTACAATGTGTATTTTTGCCGTTTCTGATGAAATCCCTCCTTTTAAACGCAGTTTCTCACGGAAAATGTGTTTCTCGCCATGGCAAAATTACTTTTTAAAAAAACGCATGTTCAGGTCGAGAAAATGTGTTTTAAACAATAAAAACGACTCCCGGCCTTATTAGTTCACATTTTTTACATTTGGTAACCTAGTCGATATGCGTAAATTACTACATCGTTTTATCACGTTAAACGCATTTTCTCGACAAGAAAAGCACAATTTCATCAAAAACATCCAAAACAACAAAAAAAGGATCTATTCAACAAAGTCTGCTACACATCCTTTAGAGTTACGTGTTTTCACCCAATTTCAATGTGTAATTTCACCAGTTCTGATCATTGTTTAGCTTGTTGGTAGCTTGGTCAAAATGCCAGACACAGTTAATCGTTTTTATTGCTTTAAACGCATTTTCTCCTCAAGAGAAACATGATTTCATTAAAAACATTATAGTTTAAAAATACCTGATGTACATGTCTGCAAACACTCAAGAGTCTTAAAAGAGGTTTTTCACCCATGTGTTTTTTGTTGAGACACCTTCTATTTCAAGGTTCTGTGCGTTTTCAGACACGTACAATGTGTATTTTTGCCGTTTCTGATGAAATCCCTCCTTTTAAACGCAGTTTCTCACGGAAAATGTGTTTCTCGCCATGGCAAAATTACTTTTTAAAAAAACGCATGTTCAGGTCGAGAAAATGTGTTTTAAACAATAAAAACGACTCCCGGCCTTATTAGTTCACATTTTTTACATTTGGTAACCTAGTCGATATGCGTAAATTACTACATCGTTTTATCACGTTAAACGCATTTTCTCGACAAGAAAAGCACAATTTCATCAAAAACATCCAAAACAACAAAAAAAGGATCTATTCAACAAAGTCTGCTACACATCCTTTAGAGTTACGTGTTTTCACCCAATTTCAATGTGTAATTTCACCAGTTCTGATCATTGTTTAGCTTGTTGGTAGCTTGGTCAAAATGCCAGACACAGTTAATCGTTTTTATTGCTTTAAACGCATTTTCTCCTCAAGAGAAACACGATTTCATTAAAAACGTTATACTTTGAAAATACCTGATGTCCATGTCTGCAAACACACAAGAGTCATAAAAGAGGTTTTTCACCCATGTGTTTTTTGGTGAGACACCTTCTATTTCAAGGTTCTGTGCGTTTTCAGACACGTACAATATGTATTTTTGGCGTTTCTGATGAAATCCCTCCTTTTAAATGCAGTTTCTCACAGGAAATGTGTTTCTCGCCATGGCAAAATTACTTTTTAAAAAAACGCATGCTCAGGTCGAGAAAATGTTTTAAACAATAAAAACGACTCCCGGCCTTATTAGTTCACATTTTTTACATTTGGTAACCTAGTCGATATGCGTAAATTACTACATCGTTTTATCGCGTTACACGCATTTTCTCCACACGAAAAGCACAATGTCATCAAAAACATCCAAAACAAAAAAAAAAAAAGGATCTATTCAACAAGTCTGCGACACATCCTTAAGAGTTACGTGTTTTCACCCAATTTCAATGTGTAATTTCACCAGTTCTGATCATTGTTTAGCTTGTTGGTAGCTTGGTAAAAATGCCAGACACAGTGAATCGTTTTTATTGCTTTAAACGCATTTTCTCCTCAAGAGAAACATGATTTCATTAAAAACATTATAGTTTAAAAATACCTGATGTACATGTCTGCAAACACTCAGAGTCTTAAAAGAGGTTTTTCACCCATGTGTTTTTTGGTGAGACACCTTCTATTTCAAGGTTCTGTGCGTTTTCAGACACGTACAATATGTATTTTTGGCGTTTCTGATGAAATCCCTCCTTTTAAATGCAGTTTCTCACAGGAAATGAGTTTCTCGCCATGGCAAAATTACTTTTTAAAAAAACGCATGTTCAGGTCGAGAAAATGTTTTAAACAATAAAAACGACTCCCGGCCTTATTAGTTCACATTTTTTACATTTGGTAACCTAGTCCATATGCGTAAATTACTACATCGTTTTATCGCGTTAAACGCATTTTCTCGACACGAAAAGCACAATGTCATCAAAAACATCCAAAACAAAAAAAAAAAAGGATCTATTCAACAAGTCTGCGACACATCCTTAAGAGTTACGTGTTTTCACCCAATTTCAATGTGTAATTTCAACAGTTCTGATCATTGTTTAGCTTGTTGGTAGCTTGGTCAAAATGCCAGACACAGTGAATCGTTTTTATTGCTTTAAACGCATTTTCTCCTCAAGAGAAACATGATTTCATTAAAAACATTATAGTTTAAAAATACCTGATGTACATGTCTGCAAACACTCAAGAGTCTTAAAAGAGGTTTTTCACCCATGTGTTTTTTGTTGAGACACCTTCTATTTCAAGGTTCTGTGCGTTTTCAGACACGTACAATGTGTATTTTTGCCGTTTCTGATGAAATCCCTCCTTTTAAACGCAGTTTCTCACGGAAAATGTGTTTCTCGCCATGGCAAAATTACTTTTTAAAAAAACGCATGTTCAGGTCGAGAAAATGTGTTTTAAACAATAAAAACGACTCCCGGCCTTATTAGTTCACATTTTTTACATTTGGTAACCTAGTCGATATGCCTAAATTACTACATCGTTTTATCACGTTAAACGCATTTTCTCGACAAGAAAAGCACAATTTCATCAAAAACATCCAAAACAACAAAAAAAGGATCTATTCAACAAAGTCTGCTACACATCCTTTAGAGTTACGTGTTTTCACCCAATTTCAATGTGTAATTTCACCAGTTCTGATCATTGTTTAGCTTGTTGGTAGCTTGGTCAAAATGCCAGACACAGTGAATCGTTTTTATTGCTTTAAACGCATTTTCTCCTCAAGAGAAACACGATTTCATTAAAAACGTTATACTTTGAAAATACCTGATGTCCATGTCTGCAAACACACAAGAGTCATAAAATAGGTTTTTCACCCATGTGTTTTTTGGTGAGACACCTTCTATTTCAAGGTTCTGTGCGTTTTCAGACACGTACAATATGTATTTTTGCCGTTTCTGATGAAATCCCTCCTTTTAAATGCAGTTTCTCACAGGAAATGAGTTTCTCGCCATGGCAAAATTACTTTTTAAAAAAACGCATGTTCAGGTCGAGAAAATATGTTTTAAACAATAAAAACGACTCCCGGCCTTATTAGTTCACATTTTTTACATTTGGTAACCTAGTCGATATGCGTGAATTACTACATCGTTTTATCACGTTAAACGCATTTTCTCGACAAGAAAAGCACAATGTCATCAAAAACATCCAAAACAACAAAAAAAAGGATCTATTCAACAAGTCTGCGACACATCCTTAAGAGTTACGTGTTTTCACCCAATTTCAATGTGTAATTTCAACAGTTCTGATCATTGTTTAGCTTGTTGGTAGCTTGGTCAAAATGCCAGACACAGTGAATCGTTTTTATTGCTTTAAACGCATTTTCTCCTCAAGAGAAACATGATTTCATTAAAAACATTATAGTTTAAAAATACCTGATGTACATGTCTGCAAACTCTCAAGAGTCTTAAAAGAGGTTTTTCACCCATGTGTTTTTTGTTGAGACACCTTCTATTTCAAGGTTCTGTGCGTTTTCAGACACGTACAATGTGTATTTCTGCCGTTTCTGATGAAATCCCTCCTTTTAAACGCAGTTTCTCACGGAAAATGTGTTTCTCGCCATGGCAAAATTACTTTTTAAAAAAACGCATGTTCAGGTCCGGAAAATGTGTTTTAAACAATAAAAACGACTCCCGGCCTTATTAGTTCACATTTTTTACATTTGGTAACCTAGTCGATATGCGTAAATTACTACATCGTTTTATCACGTTAAACGCATTTTCTCGACAAGAAAAGCACAATTTCATCAAAAACATCCAAAAAAAAAAAAGAGGATCTATTCAACAAGTCTGCGACACATCCTTAAGAGTCACGTGTTTTCACCCAATTTCAATGTGTAATTTCAACAGTTCTGATCATTGTTTAGCTTGTTGGTAGCTTGGTCAAAGTGCCAGACACAGTGAATCGTTTTTATTGCTTTAAACGCATTTTCTCCTCAAGAGAAACATGATTTCATCAAAAACATTATAGTTTAAAAATACCTGATGTACATGTCTGCAAACACTCAAGAGTCTTAAAAGAGGTTTTTCACCCATGTGTTTTTTGTTGAGACACCTTCTATTTCAAGGTTCTGTGCGTTTTCAGACACGTACAATGTGTATTTTTGCCGTTTCTGATGAAATCCCTCCTTTTAAACGCAGTTTCTCACGGAAAATGTGTTTCTCGCCATGGCAAAATTACTTTTTAAAAAAACGCATGTTCAGGTCGAGAAAATGTGTTTTAAACAATAAAAACGACTCCCGGCCTTATTAGTTCACATTTTTTACATTTGGTAACCTAGTCGATATGCGTAAATTACTACATCGTTTTATCACGTTAAACGCATTTTCTCGACAAGAAAAGCACAATTTCATCAAAAACATCCAAAACAACAAAAAAAGGATCTATTCAACAAAGTCTGCTACACATCCTTTAGAGTTACGTGTTTTCACCCAATTTCAATGTGTAATTTCACCAGTTCTGATCATTGTTTAGCTTGTTGGTAGCTTGGTCAAAATGCCAGACACAGTGAATCGTTTTTATTGCTTTAAACGCATTTTCTCCTCAAGAGAAACATGATTTCATTAAAAACATTATAGTTTAAAAATACCTGATGTACATGTCTGCAAACACTCAGAGTCTTAAAAGAGGTTTTTCACCCATGTGTTTTTTGTTGAGACACCTTCTATTTCAAGGTTCTGTGCGTTTTCAGACACGTACAATATGTATTTTTGCCGTTTCTGATGAAATCCCTCCTTTTAAACGCAGTTTCTCACGGAAAATGTGTTTCTCGCCATGGCAAAATTACTTTTTAAAAAAGCGCATGTTCAGGTCGAGAAAATGTGTTTTAAACAATAAAAACGACTCCCGGCCTTATTAGTTCACATTTTTACATTTGGTAACCTAGTCCATATGCTTAAATTACTACATCGTTTTATCGCGTTAAACGCATTTTCTCGACACGAAAAGCACAATGTCATCAAAAACATCCAAAACAAAAAAAAAAAGGATCTATTCAACAAGTCTGCGACACATCCTTAAGAGTTACGTGTTTTCACCCAATTTCAATGTGTAATTTCACCAGTTCTGATCATTGTTTAGCTTGTTGGTAGCTTGGTAAAAATGCCAGACACAGTGAATCGTTTTTATTGCTTTAAACGCATTTTCTCCTCAAGAGAAACATGATTTCATTAAAAACATTATAGTTTAAAAATACCTGATGTACATGTCTGCAAACACTCAAGAGTCTTAAAAGAGGTTTTTCACCCATGTGTTTTTTGTTGAGACACCTTCTATTTCAAGGTTCTGTGCGTTTTCAGACACGTACAATATGTATTTTTGGCGTTTCTGATGAAATCCCTCCTTTTAAATGCAGTTTCTCACAGGAAATGTGTTTCTCGCCATGGCAAAATTACTTTTTAAAAAAACGCATGTTCAGGTCGAGAAAATGTTTTAAACAATAAAAACGACTCCCGGCCTTATTAGTTCACATTTTTTACATTTGGTAACCTAGTCCATATGCGTAAATTACTACATCGTTTTATCGCGTTAAACGCATTTTCTCGACACGAAAAGCACAATGTCATCAAAAACATCCAAAACAACAAAAAAAAAGGATCTATTCAACAAGTCTGCGATACATCCTTTAGAGTTACGTGTTTTCACCCAATTTCAATGTGTAATTTCAACAGTTCTGATCATTGTTTAGCTTGTTGGTAGCTTGGTCAAAATGCCAGACACAGTGAATCGTTTTTATTGCTTTAAACGCATTTTCTCCTCAAGAGAAACATGATTTCATTAAAAACATTATAGTTTAAAAATACCTGATGTACATGTCTGCAAACACTCAAGAGTCTTAAAAGAGGTTTTTCACCCATGTGTTTTTTGTTGAGACACCTTCTATTTCAAGGTTCTGTGCGTTTTCAGACACGTACAATGTGTATTTTTGCCGTTTCTGATGAAATCCCTCCTTTTAAACGCAGTTTCTCACGGAAAATGTGTTTCTCGCCATGGCAAAATTACTTTTTAAAAAAACGCATGTTCAGGTCGAGAAAATGTGTTTTAAACAATAAAAACGACTCCCGGCCTTATTAGTTCACATTTTTTACATTTGGTAACCTAGTCCATATGCGTAAATTACTACATCGTTTTATCACGTTAAACGCATTTTCTCGACAAGAAAAGCACAATTTCATCAAAAACATCCAAAACAACAAAAAAAGGATCTATTCAACAGAGTCTGCTACACATCCTTTAGAGTTACGTGTTTTCACCCAATTTCAATGTGTAATTTCACCAGTTCTGATCATTGTTTAGCTTGTTGGTAGCTTGGTCAAAATGCCAGACACAGTTAATCGTTTTTATTGCTTTAAACGCATTTTCTCCTCAAGAGAAACACGATTTCATTAAAAACGTTATACTTTGAAAATACCTGATGTCCATGTCTGCAAACACACAAGAGTCATAAAAGAGGTTTTTCACCCATGTGTTTTTTGGTGAGACACCTTCTATTTCAAGGTTCTGTGCGTTTTCAGACACGTACAATATGTATTTTTGGCGTTTCTGATGAAATCCCTCCTTTTAAATGCAGTTTCTCACAGGAAATGTGTTTCTCGCCATGGCAAAATTACTTTTTAAAAAAACGCATGTTCAGGTCGAGAAAATGTTTTAAACAATAAAAACGACTCCCGGCCTTATTAGTTCACATTTTTTACATTTGGTAACCTAGTCCATATGCGTAAATTACTACATCGTTTTATCGCGTTAAACGCATTTTCTCCACACGAAAAGCACAATGTCATCAAAAACATCCAAAACAACAAAAAAAAAGGATCTATTCAACAAGTCTGCGATACATCCTTTAGAGTTACGTGTTTTCACCCAATTTCAATGTGTAATTTCAACAGTTCTGATCATTGTTTAGCTTGTTGGTAGCTTGGTCAAAATGCCAGACACAGTGAATCGTTTTTATTGCTTTAAACGCATTTTCTCCTCAAGAGAAACATGATTTCATTAAAAACATTATAGTTTAAAAATACCTGATGTACATGTCTGCAAACACTCAAGAGTCTTAAAAGAGGTTTTTCACCCATGTGTTTTTTGTTGAGACACCTTCTATTTCAAGGTTCTGTGCGTTTTCAGACACGTAAAATGTGTATTTTTGCCGTTTCTGATGAAATCCCTCCTTTTAAACGCAGTTTCTCACGGAAAATGTGTTTCTCGCCATGGCAAAATTACTTTTTAAAAAAACGCATGTTCAGGTCGAGAAAATGTGTTTTAAACAATAAAAACGACTCCCGGCCTTATTAGTTCACATTTTTTACATTTGGTAACCTAGTCGATATGCGTAAATTACTACATCGTTTTATCACGTTAAACGCATTTTCTCGACACGAAAAGCACAATGTCATCAAAAACATCCAAAACAACAAAAAAAAAGGATCTATTCAACAAGTCTGCGACACATCCTTAAGAGTTACGTGTTTTCACCCAATTTCAATGTGTAATTTCAACAGTTCTGATCATTGTTTAGCTTGTTGGTAGCTTGGTCAAAATGCCAGACACAGTTAATCGTTTTTATTGCTTTAAACGCATTTTCTCCTCAAGAGAAACACGATTTCATTAAAAACGTTATACTTTGAAAATACCTGATGTCCATGTCTGCAAACACACAAGAGTCATAAAAGAGGTTTTTCACCCATGTGTTTTTTGGTGAGACACCTTCTATTTCAAGGTTCTGTGCGTTTTCAGACACGTACAATATGTATTTTTGGCGTTTCTGATGAAATCCCTCCTTTTAAATGCAGTTTCTCACAGGAAATGTGTTTCTCGCCATGGCAAAATTACTTTTTAAAAAAACGCATGTTCAGGTCGAGAAAATGTTTTAAACAATAAAAACGACTCCCGGCCTTATTAGTTCACATTTTTTACATTTGGTAACCTAGTCCATATGCGTAAATTACTACATCGTTTTATCGCGTTAAACGCATTTTCTCCACACGAAAAGCACAATGTCATCAAAAACATCCAAAACAACAAAAAAAAAGGATCTATTCAACAAGTCTGCGATACATCCTTTAGAGTTACGTGTTTTCACCCAATTTCAATGTGTAATTTCAACAGTTCTGATCATTGTTTAGCTTGTTGGTAGCTTGGTCAAAATGCCAGACACAGTGAATCGTTTTTATTGCTTTAAACGCATTTTCTCCTCAAGAGAAACATGATTTCATTAAAAACATTATAGTTTAAAAATACCTGATGTACATGTCTGCAAACACTCAAGAGTCTTAAAAGAGGTTTTTCACCCATGTGTTTTTTGTTGAGACACCTTCTATTTCAAGGTTCTGTGCGTTTTCAGACACGTAAAATGTGTATTTTTGCCGTTTCTGATGAAATCCCTCCTTTTAAACGCAGTTTCTCACGGAAAATGTGTTTCTCGCCATGGCAAAATTACTTTTTAAAAAAACGCATGTTCAGGTCGAGAAAATGTGTTTTAAACAATAAAAACGACTCCCGGCCTTATTAGTTCACATTTTTTACATTTGGTAACCTAGTCGATATGCGTAAATTACTACATCGTTTTATCACGTTAAACGCATTTTCTCGACACGAAAAGCACAATGTCATCAAAAACATCCAAAACAACAAAAAAAAAGGATCTATTCAACAAGTCTGCGACACATCCTTAAGAGTTACGTGTTTTCACCCAATTTCAATGTGTAATTTCAACAGTTCTGATCATTGTTTAGCTTGTTGGTAGCTTGGTCAAAATGCCAGACACAGTGAATCGTTTTTATTGCTTTAAACGCATTTTCTCCTCAAGAGAAACATGATTTCATTAAAAACATTATAGTTTAAAAATACCTGATGTACATGTCTGCAAACACTCAAGAGTCTTAAAAGAGGTTTTTCACCCATGTGTTTTTTGTTGAGACACCTTCTATTTCAAGGTTCTGTGCGTTTTCAGACACGTACAATGTGTATTTTTGCCGTTTCTGATGAAATCCCTCCTTTTAAACGCAGTTTCTCACGGAAAATGTGTTTCTCGCCATGGCAAAATTACTTTTTAAAAAAACGCATGTTCAGGTCGAGAAAATGTTTTAAACAATAAAAACGACTCCCGGCCTTATTAGTTCACATTTTTTACATTTGGTAACCTAGTCCATATGCGTAAATTACTACATCGTTTTATCGCGTTAAACGCATTTTCTCGACACGAAAAGCACAATGTCATCAAAAACATCCAAAACAACAAAAAAAAAGGATCTATTCAACAAGTCTGCGACACATCCTTAAGAGTTACGTGTTTTCACCCAATTTCAATGTGTAATTTCAACAGTTCTGATCATTGTTTAGCTTGTTGGTAGCTTGGTCAAAATGCCAGACACAGTGAATCGTTTTTATTGCTTTAAACGCATTTTCTCCTCAAGAGAAACATGATTTCATTAAAAACATTATAGTTTAAAAATACCTGATGTACATGTCTGCAAACACTCAAGAGTCTTAAAAGAGGTTTTTCACCCATGTGTTTTTTGTTGAGACACCTTCTATTTCAAGGTTCTGTGCGTTTTCAGACACGTACAATGTGTATTTTTGCCGTTTCTGATGAAATCCCTCCTTTTAAACGCAGTTTCTCACGGAAAATGTGTTTCTCGCCATGGCAAAATTACTTTTTAAAAAAACGCATGTTCAGGTCGAGAAAATGTGTTTTAAACAATAAAAACGACTCCCGGCCTTATTAGTTCACATTTTTTACATTTGGTAACCTAGTCGATATGCGTAAATTACTACATCGTTTTATCACGTTAAACGCATTTTCTCGACAAGAAAAGCACAATTTCATCAAAAACATCCAAAACAACAAAAAAAGGATCTATTCAACAAAGTCTGCTACACATCCTTTAGAGTTACGTGTTTTCACCCAATTTCAATGTGTAATTTCACCAGTTCTGATCATTGTTTAGCTTGTTGGTAGCTTGGTCAAAATGCCAGACACAGTTAATCGTTTTTATTGCTTTAAACGCATTTTCTCCTCAAGAGAAACACGATTTCATTAAAAACGTTATACTTTGAAAATACCTGATGTCCATGTCTGCAAACACACAAGAGTCATAAAAGAGGTTTTTCACCCATGTGTTTTTTGGTGAGACACCTTCTATTTCAAGGTTCTGTGCGTTTTCAGACACGTACAATATGTATTTTTGCCGTTTCTGATGAAATCCCTCCTTTTAAACGCAGTTTCTCACGGAAAATGTGTTTCTCGCCATGGCAAAATTACTTTTTAAAAAAGCGCATGTTCAGGTCGAGAAAATGTGTTTTAAACAATAAAAACGACTCCCGGCCTTATTAGTTCACATTTTTACATTTGGTAACCTAGTCCATATGCGTAAATTACTACATCGTTTTATCGCGTTAAACGCATTTTCTCGACACGAAAAGCACAATGTCATCAAAAACATCCAAAACAAAAAAAAAAAGGATCTATTCAACAAGTCTGCGACACATCCTTAAGAGTTACGTGTTTTCACCCAATTTCAATGTGTAATTTCACCAGTTCTGATCATTGTTTAGCTTGTTGGTAGCTTGGTAAAAATGCCAGACACAGTGAATCGTTTTTATTGCTTTAAACGCATTTTCTCCTCAAGAGAAACATGATTTCATTAAAAACATTATAGTTTAAAAATACCTGATGTACATGTCTGCAAACACTCAAGAGTCTTAAAAGAGGTTTTTCACCCATGTGTTTTTTGTTGAGACACCTTCTATTTCAAGGTTCTGTGCGTTTTCAGACACGTACAATATGTATTTTTGGCGTTTCTGATGAAATCCCTCCTTTTAAATGCAGTTTCTCACAGGAAATGAGTTTCTCGCCATGGCAAAATTACTTTTTAAAAAAACGCATGTTCAGGTCGAGAAAATGTTTTAAACAATAAAAACGACTCCCGGCCTTATTAGTTCACATTTTTTACATTTGGTAACCTAGTCCATATGCGTAAATTACTACATCGTTTTATCGCGTTAAACGCATTTTCTCGACACGAAAAGCACAATGTCATCAAAAACATCCAAAACAACAAAAAAAAAGGATCTATTCAACAAGTCTGCGACACATCCTTAAGAGTTACGTGTTTTCCCCCAATTTCAATGTGTAATTTCAACAGTTCTGATCATTGTTTAGCTTGTTGGTAGCTTGGTCAAAATGCCAGACACAGTGAATCGTTTTTATTGCTTTAAACGCATTTTCTCCTCAAGAGAAACATGATTTCATTAAAAACATTATAGTTTAAAAATACCTGATGTACATGTCTGCAAACACTCAAGAGTCTTAAAAGAGGTTTTTCACCCATGTGTTTTTTGTTGAGACACCTTCTATTTCAAGGTTCTGTGCGTTTTCAGACACGTACAATGTGTATTTTTGCCGTTTCTGATGAAATCCCTCCTTTTAAACGCAGTTTCTCACGGAAAATGTGTTTCTCGCCATGGCAAAATTACTTTTTAAAAAAACGCATGTTCAGGTCGAGAAAATGTGTTTTAAACAATAAAAACGACTCCCGGCCTTATTAGTTCACATTTTTTACATTTGGTAACCTAGTCCATATGCGTAAATTACTACATCGTTTTATCACGTTAAACGCATTTTCTCGACAAGAAAAGCACAATTTCATCAAAAACATCCAAAACAACAAAAAAAGGATCTATTCAACAGAGTCTGCTACACATCCTTTAGAGTTACGTGTTTTCACCCAATTTCAATGTGTAATTTCACCAGTTCTGATCATTGTTTAGCTTGTTGGTAGCTTGGTCAAAATGCCAGACACAGTTAATCGTTTTTATTGCTTTAAACGCATTTTCTCCTCAAGAGAAACACGATTTCATTAAAAACGTTATACTTTGAAAATACCTGATGTCCATGTCTGCAAACACACAAGAGTCATAAAAGAGGTTTTTCACCCATGTGTTTTTTGGTGAGACACCTTCTATTTCAAGGTTCTGTGCGTTTTCAGACACGTACAATATGTATTTTTGGCGTTTCTGATGAAATCCCTCCTTTTAAATGCAGTTTCTCACAGGAAATGTGTTTCTCGCCATGGCAAAATTACTTTTTAAAAAAACGCATGTTCAGGTCGAGAAAATGTTTTAAACAATAAAAACGACTCCCGGCCTTATTAGTTCACATTTTTTACATTTGGTAACCTAGTCCATATGCGTAAATTACTACATCGTTTTATCGCGTTAAACGCATTTTCTCCACACGAAAAGCACAATGTCATCAAAAACATCCAAAACAACAAAAAAAAAGGATCTATTCAACAAGTCTGCGATACATCCTTTAGAGTTACGTGTTTTCACCCAATTTCAATGTGTAATTTCAACAGTTCTGATCATTGTTTAGCTTGTTGGTAGCTTGGTCAAAATGCCAGACACAGTGAATCGTTTTTATTGCTTTAAACGCATTTTCTCCTCAAGAGAAACATGATTTCATTAAAAACATTATAGTTTAAAAATACCTGATGTACATGTCTGCAAACACTCAAGAGTCTTAAAAGAGGTTTTTCACCCATGTGTTTTTTGTTGAGACACCTTCTATTTCAAGGTTCTGTGCGTTTTCAGACACGTAAAATGTGTATTTTTGCCGTTTCTGATGAAATCCCTCCTTTTAAACGCAGTTTCTCACGGAAAATGTGTTTCTCGCCATGGCAAAATTACTTTTTAAAAAAACGCATGTTCAGGTCGAGAAAATGTTTTAAACAATAAAAACGACTCCCGGCCTTATTAGTTCACATTTTTTACATTTGGTAACCTAGTCCATATGCGTAAATTACTACATCGTTTTATCGCGTTAAACGCATTTTCTCGACACGAAAAGCACAATGTCATCAAAAACATCCAAAACAACAAAAAAAAAGGATCTATTCAACAAGTCTGCGACACATCCTTAAGAGTTACGTGTTTTCCCCCAATTTCAATGTGTAATTTCAACAGTTCTGATCATTGTTTAGCTTGTTGGTAGCTTGGTCAAAATGCCAGACACAGTGAATCGTTTTTATTGCTTTAAACGCATTTTCTCCTCAAGAGAAACATGATTTCATTAAAAACATTATAGTTTAAAAATACCTGATGTACATGTCTGCAAACACTCAAGAGTCTTAAAAGAGGTTTTTCACCCATGTGTTTTTTGTTGAGACACCTTCTATTTCAAGGTTCTGTGCGTTTTCAGACACGTACAATGTGTATTTTTGCCGTTTCTGATGAAATCCCTCCTTTTAAACGCAGTTTCTCACGGAAAATGTGTTTCTCGCCATGGCAAAATTACTTTTTAAAAAAACGCATGTTCAGGTCGAGAAAATGTGTTTTAAACAATAAAAACGACTCCCGGCCTTATTAGTTCACATTTTTTACATTTGGTAACCTAGTCCATATGCGTAAATTACTACATCGTTTTATCACGTTAAACGCATTTTCTCGACAAGAAAAGCACAATTTCATCAAAAACATCCAAAACAACAAAAAAAGGATCTATTCAACAGAGTCTGCTACACATCCTTTAGAGTTACGTGTTTTCACCCAATTTCAATGTGTAATTTCACCAGTTCTGATCATTGTTTAGCTTGTTGGTAGCTTGGTCAAAATGCCAGACACAGTTAATCGTTTTTATTGCTTTAAACGCATTTTCTCCTCAAGAGAAACACGATTTCATTAAAAACGTTATACTTTGAAAATACCTGATGTCCATGTCTGCAAACACACAAGAGTCATAAAAGAGGTTTTTCACCCATGTGTTTTTTGGTGAGACACCTTCTATTTCAAGGTTCTGTGCGTTTTCAGACACGTACAATATGTATTTTTGGCGTTTCTGATGAAATCCCTCCTTTTAAATGCAGTTTCTCACAGGAAATGTGTTTCTCGCCATGGCAAAATTACTTTTTAAAAAAACGCATGTTCAGGTCGAGAAAATGTTTTAAACAATAAAAACGACTCCCGGCCTTATTAGTTCACATTTTTTACATTTGGTAACCTAGTCCATATGCGTAAATTACTACATCGTTTTATCGCGTTAAACGCATTTTCTCCACACGAAAAGCACAATGTCATCAAAAACATCCAAAACAACAAAAAAAAAGGATCTATTCAACAAGTCTGCGATACATCCTTTAGAGTTACGTGTTTTCACCCAATTTCAATGTGTAATTTCAACAGTTCTGATCATTGTTTAGCTTGTTGGTAGCTTGGTCAAAATGCCAGACACAGTGAATCGTTTTTATTGCTTTAAACGCATTTTCTCCTCAAGAGAAACATGATTTCATTAAAAACATTATAGTTTAAAAATACCTGATGTACATGTCTGCAAACACTCAAGAGTCTTAAAAGAGGTTTTTCACCCATGTGTTTTTTGTTGAGACACCTTCTATTTCAAGGTTCTGTGCGTTTTCAGACACGTAAAATGTGTATTTTTGCCGTTTCTGATGAAATCCCTCCTTTTAAACGCAGTTTCTCACGGAAAATGTGTTTCTCGCCATGGCAAAATTACTTTTTAAAAAAACGCATGTTCAGGTCGAGAAAATGTGTTTTAAACAATAAAAACGACTCCCGGCCTTATTAGTTCACATTTTTTACATTTGGTAACCTAGTCGATATGCGTAAATTACTACATCGTTTTATCACGTTAAACGCATTTTCTCGACACGAAAAGCACAATGTCATCAAAAACATCCAAAACAACAAAAAAAAAGGATCTATTCAACAAGTCTGCGACACATCCTTAAGAGTTACGTGTTTTCACCCAATTTCAATGTGTAATTTCAACAGTTCTGATCATTGTTTAGCTTGTTGGTAGCTTGGTCAAAATGCCAGACACAGTGAATCGTTTTTATTGCTTTAAACGCATTTTCTCCTCAAGAGAAACATGATTTCATTAAAAACATTATAGTTTAAAAATACCTGATGTACATGTCTGCAAACACTCAAGAGTCTTAAAAGAGGTTTTTCACCCATGTGTTTTTTGTTGAGACACCTTCTATTTCAAGGTTCTGTGCGTTTTCAGACACGTACAATGTGTATTTTTGCCGTTTCTGATGAAATCCCTCCTTTTAAACGCAGTTTCTCACGGAAAATGTGTTTCTCGCCATGGCAAAATTACTTTTTAAAAAAACGCATGTTCAGGTCGAGAAAATGTTTTAAACAATAAAAACGACTCCCGGCCTTATTAGTTCACATTTTTTACATTTGGTAACCTAGTCCATATGCGTAAATTACTACATCGTTTTATCGCGTTAAACGCATTTTCTCGACACGAAAAGCACAATGTCATCAAAAACATCCAAAACAACAAAAAAAAAGGATCTATTCAACAAGTCTGCGACACATCCTTAAGAGTTACGTGTTTTCACCCAATTTCAATGTGTAATTTCAACAGTTCTGATCATTGTTTAGCTTGTTGGTAGCTTGGTCAAAATGCCAGACACAGTGAATCGTTTTTATTGCTTTAAACGCATTTTCTCCTCAAGAGAAACATGATTTCATTAAAAACATTATAGTTTAAAAATACCTGATGTACATGTCTGCAAACACTCAAGAGTCTTAAAAGAGGTTTTTCACCCATGTGTTTTTTGTTGAGACACCTTCTATTTCAAGGTTCTGTGCGTTTTCAGACACGTACAATGTGTATTTTTGCCGTTTCTGATGAAATCCCTCCTTTTAAACGCAGTTTCTCACGGAAAATGTGTTTCTCGCCATGGCAAAATTACTTTTTAAAAAAACGCATGTTCAGGTCGAGAAAATGTGTTTTAAACAATAAAAACGACTCCCGGCCTTATTAGTTCACATTTTTTACATTTGGTAACCTAGTCGATATGCGTAAATTACTACATCGTTTTATCACGTTAAACGCATTTTCTCGACAAGAAAAGCACAATTTCATCAAAAACATCCAAAACAACAAAAAAAGGATCTATTCAACAAAGTCTGCTACACATCCTTTAGAGTTACGTGTTTTCACCCAATTTCAATGTGTAATTTCACCAGTTCTGATCATTGTTTAGCTTGTTGGTAGCTTGGTCAAAATGCCAGACACAGTTAATCGTTTTTATTGCTTTAAACGCATTTTCTCCTCAAGAGAAACACGATTTCATTAAAAACGTTATACTTTGAAAATACCTGATGTCCATGTCTGCAAACACACAAGAGTCATAAAAGAGGTTTTTCACCCATGTGTTTTTTGGTGAGACACCTTCTATTTCAAGGTTCTGTGCGTTTTCAGACACGTACAATATGTATTTTTGGCGTTTCTGATGAAATCCCTCCTTTTAAATGCAGTTTCTCACAGGAAATGTGTTTCTCGCCATGGCAAAATTACTTTTTAAAAAAACGCATGTTCAGGTCGAGAAAATGTTTTAAACAATAAAAACGACTCCCGGCCTTATTAGTTCACATTTTTTACATTTGGTAACCTAGTCGATATGCGTAAATTACTACATCGTTTTATCGCGTTAAACGCATTTTCTCCACACGAAAAGCACAATGTCATCAAAAACATCCAAAACAAAAAAAAAAAAGGATCTATTCAACAAGTCTGCGACACATCCTTAAGAGTTACGTGTTTTCACCCAATTTCAATGTGTAATTTCACCAGTTCTGATCATTGTTTAGCTTGTTGGTAGCTTGGTAAAAATGCCAGACACAGTGAATCGTTTTTATTGCTTTAAACGCATTTTCTCCTCAAGAGAAACATGATTTCATTAAAAACATTATAGTTTAAAAATACCTGATGTACATGTCTGCAAACACTCAGAGTCTTAAAAGAGGTTTTTCACCCATGTGTTTTTTGGTGAGACACCTTCTATTTCAAGGTTCTGTGCGTTTTCAGACACGTACAATATGTATTTTTGCCGTTTCTGATGAAATCCCTCCTTTTAAATGCAGTTTCTCACAGGAAATGAGTTTCTCGCCATGGCAAAATTACTTTTTAAAAAAACGCATGTTCAGGTCGAGAAAATGTTTTAAACAATAAAAACGACTCCCGGCCTTATTAGTTCACATTTTTTACATTTGGTAACCTAGTCCATATGCGTAAATTACTACATCGTTTTATCGCGTTAAACGCATTTTCTCGACACGAAAAGCACAATGTCATCAAAAACATCCAAAACAACAAAAAAAAGGATCTATTCAACAAGTCTGCGACACATCCTTAAGAGTTACGTGTTTTCACCCAATTTCAATGTGTAATTTCAACAGTTCTGATCATTGTTTAGCTTGTTGGTAGCTTGGTCAAAATGCCAGACACAGTGAATCGTTTTTATTGCTTTAAACGCATTTTCTCCTCAAGAGAAACATGATTTCATTAAAAACATTATAGTTTAAAAATACCTGATGTACATGTCTGCAAACACTCAAGAGTCTTAAAAGAGGTTTTTCACCCATGTGTTTTTTGTTGAGACACCTTCTATTTCAAGGTTCTGTGCGTTTTCAGACACGTACAATGTGTATTTTTGCCGTTTCTGATGAAATCCCTCCTTTTAAACGCAGTTTCTCACGGAAAATGTGTTTCTCGCCATGGCAAAATTACTTTTTAAAAAAACGCATGTTCAGGTCGAGAAAATGTGTTTTAAACAATAAAAACGACTCCCGGCCTTATTAGTTCACATTTTTTACATTTGGTAACCTAGTCGATATGCGTAAATTACTACATCGTTTTATCACGTTAAACGCATTTTCTCGACAAGAAAAGCACAATTTCATCAAAAACATCCAAAACAACAAAAAAAGGATCTATTCAACAAAGTCTGCTACACATCCTTTAGAGTTACGTGTTTTCACCCAATTTCAATGTGTAATTTCACCAGTTCTGATCATTGTTTAGCTTGTTGGTAGCTTGGTCAAAATGCCAGACACAGTGAATCGTTTTTATTGCTTTAAACGCATTTTCTCCTCAAGAGAAACATGATTTCATTAAAAACATTATAGTTTAAAAATACCTGATGTACATGTCTGCAAACACTCAAGAGTCTTAAAAGAGGTTTTTCACCCATGTGTTTTTTGTTGAGACACCTTCTATTTCAAGGTTCTGTGCGTTTTCAGACACGTACAATGTGTATTTTTGCCGTTTCTGATGAAATCCCTCCTTTTAAACGCAGTTTCTCACGGAAAATGTGTTTCTCGCCATGGCAAAATTACTTTTTAAAAAAACGCATGTTCAGGTCGAGAAAATGTGTTTTAAACAATAAAAACGACTCCCGGCCTTATTAGTTCACATTTTTTACATTTGGTAACCTAGTCGATATGCGTAAATTACTACATCGTTTTATCACGTTAAACGCATTTTCTCGACAAGAAAAGCACAATTTCATCAAAAACATCCAAAACAACAAAAAAAGGATCTATTCAACAAAGTCTGCTACACATCCTTTAGAGTTACGTGTTTTCACCCAATTTCAATGTGTAATTTCAACAGTTCTGATCATTGTTTAGCTTGTTGGTAGCTTGGTCAAAATGCCAGACACAGTGAATCGTTTTTATTGCTTTAAACGCATTTTCTCCTCAAGAGAAACATGATTTCATTAAAAACATTATAGTTTAAAAATACCTGATGTACATGTCTGCAAACACTCAGAGTCTTAAAAGAGGTTTTTCACCCATGTGTTTTTTGTTGAGACACCTTCTATTTCAAGGTTCTGTGCGTTTTCAGACACGTACAATGTGTATTTTTGCCGTTTCTGATGAAATCCCTCCTTTTAAACGCAGTTTCTCACGGAAAATGTGTTTCTCGCCATGGCAAAATTACTTTTTAAAAAAACGCATGTTCAGGTCGAGAAAATGTGTTTTAAACAATAAAAACGACTCCCGGCCTTATTAGTTCACATTTTTTACATTTGGTAACCTAGTCGATATGCGTAAATTACTACATCGTTTTATCACGTTAAACGCATTTTCTCGACAAGAAAAGCACAATTTCATCAAAAACATCCAAAACAACAAAAAAAGGATCTATTCAACAAAGTCTGCTACACATCCTTTAGAGTTACGTGTTTTCACCCAATTTCAATGTGTAATTTCACCAGTTCTGATCATTGTTTAGCTTGTTGGTAGCTTGGTCAAAATGCCAGACACAGTGAATCGTTTTTATTGCTTTAAACGCATTTTCTCCTCAAGAGAAACATGATTTCATTAAAAACATTATAGTTTAAAAATACCTGATGTACATGTCTGCAAACACTCAAGAGTCTTAAAAGAGGTTTTTCACCCATGTGTTTTTTGTTGAGACACCTTCTATTTCAAGGTTCTGTGCGTTTTCAGACACGTACAATGTGTATTTTTGCCGTTTCTGATGAAATCCCTCCTTTTAAACGCAGTTTCTCACGGAAAATGTGTTTCTCGCCATGGCAAAATTACTTTTTAAAAAAACGCATGTTCAGGTCGAGAAAATGTGTTTTAAACAATAAAAACGACTCCCGGCCTTATTAGTTCACATTTTTTACATTTGGTAACCTAGTCGATATGCGTAAATTACTACATCGTTTTATCACGTTAAACGCATTTTCTCGACAAGAAAAGCACAATTTCATCAAAAACATCCAAAACAACAAAAAAAGGATCTATTCAACAAAGTCTGCTACACATCCTTTAGAGTTACGTGTTTTCACCCAATTTCAATGTGTAATTTCAACAGTTCTGATCATTGTTTAGCTTGTTGGTAGCTTGGTCAAAATGCCAGACACAGTGAATCGTTTTTATTGCTTTAAACGCATTTTCTCCTCAAGAGAAACATGATTTCATTAAAAACATTATAGTTTAAAAATACCTGATGTACATGTCTGCAAACACTCAGAGTCTTAAAAGAGGTTTTTCACCCATGTGTTTTTTGTTGAGACACCTTCTATTTCAAGGTTCTGTGCGTTTTCAGACACGTACAATGTGTATTTTTGCCGTTTCTGATGAAATCCCTCCTTTTAAACGCAGTTTCTCACGGAAAATGTGTTTCTCGCCATGGCAAAATTACTTTTTAAAAAAACGCATGTTCAGGTCGAGAAAATGTGTTTTAAACAATAAAAACGACTCCCGGCCTTATTAGTTCACATTTTTTACATTTGGTAACCTAGTCGATATGCGTAAATTACTACATCGTTTTATCACGTTAAACGCATTTTCTCGACAAGAAAAGCACAATTTCATCAAAAACATCCAAAACAACAAAAAAAGGATCTATTCAACAAAGTCTGCTACACATCCTTTAGAGTTACGTGTTTTCACCCAATTTCAATGTGTAATTTCACCAGTTCTGATCATTGTTTAGCTTGTTGGTAGCTTGGTCAAAATGCCAGACACAGTGAATCGTTTTTATTGCTTTAAACGCATTTTCTCCTCAAGAGAAACATGATTTCATTAAAAACATTATAGTTTAAAAATACCTGATGTACATGTCTGCAAACACTCAAGAGTCTTAAAAGAGGTTTTTCACCCATGTGTTTTTTGTTGAGACACCTTCTATTTCAAGGTTCTGTGCGTTTTCAGACACGTACAATGTGTATTTTTGCCGTTTCTGATGAAATCCCTCCTTTTAAACGCAGTTTCTCACGGAAAATGTGTTTCTCGCCATGGCAAAATTACTTTTTAAAAAAACGCATGTTCAGGTCGAGAAAATGTGTTTTAAACAATAAAAACGACTCCCGGCCTTATTAGTTCACATTTTTTACATTTGGTAACCTAGTCGATATGCGTAAATTACTACATCGTTTTATCACGTTAAACGCATTTTCTCGACAAGAAAAGCACAATTTCATCAAAAACATCCAAAACAACAAAAAAAAGGATCTATTCAACAAAGTCTGCTACACATCCTTTAGAGTTACGTGTTTTCACCCAATTTCAATGTGTAATTTCAACAGTTCTGATCATTGTTTAGCTTGTTGGTAGCTTGGTCAAAATGCCAGACACAGTGAATCGTTTTTATTGCTTTAAACGCATTTTCTCCTCAAGAGAAACATGATTTCATTAAAAACATTATAGTTTAAAAATACCTGATGTACATGTCTGCAAACACTCAAGAGTCTTAAAAGAGGTTTTTCACCCATGTGTTTTTTGTTGAGACACCTTCTATTTCAAGGTTCTGTGCGTTTTCAGACACGTACAATGTGTATTTTTGCCGTTTCTGATGAAATCCCTCCTTTTAAACGCAGTTTCTCACGGAAAATGTGTTTCTCGCCATGGCAAAATTACTTTTTAAAAAAACGCATGTTCAGGTCGAGAAAATGTGTTTTAAACAATAAAAACGACTCCCGGCCTTATTAGTTCACATTTTTTACATTTGGTAACCTAGTCCATATGCGTAAATTACTACATCGTTTTATCACGTTAAACGCATTTTCTCGACAAGAAAAGCACAATTTCATCAAAAACATCCAAAACAACAAAAAAAGGATCTATTCAACAAAGTCTGCTACACATCCTTTAGAGTTACGTGTTTTCACCCAATTTCAATGTGTAATTTCAACAGTTCTGATCATTGTTTAGCTTGTTGGTAGCTTGGTCAAAATGCCAGACACAGTGAATCGTTTTTATTGCTTTAAACGCATTTTCTCCTCAAGAGAAACATGATTTCATTAAAAACATTATAGTTTAAAAATACCTGATGTACATGTCTGCAAACACTCAGAGTCTTAAAAGAGGTTTTTCACCCATGTGTTTTTTGTTGAGACACCTTCTATTTCAAGGTTCTGTGCGTTTTCAGACACGTACAATATGTATTTTTGCCGTTTCTGATGAAATCCCTCCTTTTAAACGCAGTTTCTCACGGAAAATGTGTTTCTCGCCATGGCAAAATTACTTTTTAAAAAAGCGCATGTTCAGGTCGAGAAAATGTGTTTTAAACAATAAAAACGACTCCCGGCCTTATTAGTTCACATTTTTTACATTTGGTAACCTAGTCCATATGCGTAAATTACTACATCGTTTTATCACGTTAAACGCATTTTCTCGACAAGAAAAGCACAATTTCATCAAAAACATCCAAAACAACAAAAAAAGGATCTATTCAACAAAGTCTGCTACACATCCTTTAGAGTTACGTGTTTTCACCCAATTTCAATGTGTAATTTCACCAGTTCTGATCATTGTTTAGCTTGTTGGTAGCTTGGTCAAAATGCCAGACACAGTGAATCGTTTTTATTGCTTTAAACGCATTTTCTCCTCAAGAGAAACACGATTTCATTAAAAACGTTATACTTTGAAAATACCTGATGTCCATGTCTGCAAACACACAAGAGTCATAAAATAGGTTTTTCACCCATGTGTTTTTTGGTGAGACACCTTCTATTTCAAGGTTCTGTGCGTTTTCAGACACGTACAATATGTATTTTTGCCGTTTCTGATGAAATCCCTCCTTTTAAATGCAGTTTCTCACAGGAAATGAGTTTCTCGCCATGGCAAAATTACTTTTTAAAAAAACGCATGTTCAGGTCGAGAAAATATGTTTTAAACAATAAAAACGACTCCCGGCCTTATTAGTTCACATTTTTTACATTTGGTAACCTAGTCGATATGCGTGAATTACTACATCGTTTTATCACGTTAAACGCATTTTCTCGACAAGAAAAGCACAATGTCATCAAAAACATCCAAAACAACAAAAAAAAGGATCTATTCAACAAGTCTGCGACACATCCTTAAGAGTTACGTGTTTTCACCCAATTTCAATGTGTAATTTCAACAGTTCTGATCATTGTTTAGCTTGTTGGTAGCTTGGTCAAAATGCCAGACACAGTGAATCGTTTTTATTGCTTTAAACGCATTTTCTCCTCAAGAGAAACATGATTTCATTAAAAACATTATAGTTTAAAAATACCTGATGTACATGTCTGCAAACTCTCAAGAGTCTTAAAAGAGGTTTTTCACCCATGTGTTTTTTGTTGAGACACCTTCTATTTCAAGGTTCTGTGCGTTTTCAGACACGTACAATGTGTATTTTTGCCGTTTCTGATGAAATCCCTCCTTTTAAACGCAGTTTCTCACGGAAAATGTGTTTCTCGCCATGGCAAAATTACTTTTTAAAAAAACGCATGTTCAGGTCGAGAAAATGTGTTTTAAACAATAAAAACGACTCCCGGCCTTATTAGTTCACATTTTTTACATTTGGTAACCTAGTCGATATGCGTAAATTACTACATCGTTTTATCACGTTAAACGCATTTTCTCGACAAGAAAAGCACAATTTCATCAAAAACATCAAAAAAAAAAAAAAGGATCTATTCAACAAGTCTGCGACACATCCTTAAGAGTCACGTGTTTTCACCCAATTTCAATGTGTAATTTCAACAGTTCTGATCATTGTTTAGCTTGTTGGTAGCTTGGTCAAAATGCCAGACACAGTGAATCGTTTTTATTGCTTTAAACGCATTTTCTCCTCAAGAGAAACATGATTTCATTAAAAACATTATAGTTTAAAAATACCTGATGTACATGTCTGCAAACACTCAAGAGTCTTAAAAGAGGTTTTTCACCCATGTGTTTTTTGTTGAGACACCTTCTATTTCAAGGTTCTGTGCGTTTTCAGACACGTACAATGTGTATTTTTGCCGTTTCTGATGAAATCCCTCCTTTTAAACGCAGTTTCTCACGGAAAATGTGTTTCTCGCCATGGCAAAATTACTTTTTAAAAAAACGCATGTTCAGGTCGAGAAAATGTGTTTTAAACAATAAAAACGACTCCCGGCCTTATTAGTTCACATTTTTTACATTTGGTAACCTAGTCCATATGCGTAAATTACTACATCGTTTTATCACGTTAAACGCATTTTCTCGACAAGAAAAGCACAATTTCATCAAAAACATCCAAAACAACAAAAAAAGGATCTATTCAACAAAGTCTGCTACACATCCTTTAGAGTTACGTGTTTTCACCCAATTTCAATGTGTAATTTCAACAGTTCTGATCATTGTTTAGCTTGTTGGTAGCTTGGTCAAAATGCCAGACACAGTGAATCGTTTTTATTGCTTTAAACGCATTTTCTCCTCAAGAGAAACATGATTTCATTAAAAACATTATAGTTTAAAAATACCTGATGTACATGTCTGCAAACACTCAGAGTCTTAAAAGAGGTTTTTCACCCATGTGTTTTTTGTTGAGACACCTTCTATTTCAAGGTTCTGTGCGTTTTCAGACACGTACAATATGTATTTTTGCCGTTTCTGATGAAATCCCTCCTTTTAAACGCAGTTTCTCACGGAAAATGTGTTTCTCGCCATGGCAAAATTACTTTTTAAAAAAGCGCATGTTCAGGTCGAGAAAATGTGTTTTAAACAATAAAAACGACTCCCGGCCTTATTAGTTCACATTTTTTACATTTGGTAACCTAGTCCATATGCGTAAATTACTACATCGTTTTATCACGTTAAACGCATTTTCTCGACAAGAAAAGCACAATTTCATCAAAAACATCCAAAACAACAAAAAAAGGATCTATTCAACAAAGTCTGCTACACATCCTTTAGAGTTACGTGTTTTCACCCAATTTCAATGTGTAATTTCACCAGTTCTGATCATTGTTTAGCTTGTTGGTAGCTTGGTCAAAATGCCAGACACAGTGAATCGTTTTTATTGCTTTAAACGCATTTTCTCCTCAAGAGAAACACGATTTCATTAAAAACGTTATACTTTGAAAATACCTGATGTCCATGTCTGCAAACACACAAGAGTCATAAAATAGGTTTTTCACCCATGTGTTTTTTGGTGAGACACCTTCTATTTCAAGGTTCTGTGCGTTTTCAGACACGTACAATATGTATTTTTGCCGTTTCTGATGAAATCCCTCCTTTTAAATGCAGTTTCTCACAGGAAATGAGTTTCTCGCCATGGCAAAATTACTTTTTAAAAAAACGCATGTTCAGGTCGAGAAAATATGTTTTAAACAATAAAAACGACTCCCGGCCTTATTAGTTCACATTTTTTACATTTGGTAACCTAGTCGATATGCGTGAATTACTACATCGTTTTATCACGTTAAACGCATTTTCTCGACAAGAAAAGCACAATGTCATCAAAAACATCCAAAACAACAAAAAAAAGGATCTATTCAACAAGTCTGCGACACATCCTTAAGAGTTACGTGTTTTCACCCAATTTCAATGTGTAATTTCAACAGTTCTGATCATTGTTTAGCTTGTTGGTAGCTTGGTCAAAATGCCAGACACAGTGAATCGTTTTTATTGCTTTAAACGCATTTTCTCCTCAAGAGAAACATGATTTCATTAAAAACATTATAGTTTAAAAATACCTGATGTACATGTCTGCAAACTCTCAAGAGTCTTAAAAGAGGTTTTTCACCCATGTGTTTTTTGTTGAGACACCTTCTATTTCAAGGTTCTGTGCGTTTTCAGACACGTACAATGTGTATTTTTGCCGTTTCTGATGAAATCCCTCCTTTTAAACGCAGTTTCTCACGGAAAATGTGTTTCTCGCCATGGCAAAATTACTTTTTAAAAAAACGCATGTTCAGGTCGAGAAAATGTGTTTTAAACAATAAAAACGACTCCCGGCCTTATTAGTTCACATTTTTTACATTTGGTAACCTAGTCGATATGCGTAAATTACTACATCGTTTTATCACGTTAAACGCATTTTCTCGACAAGAAAAGCACAATTTCATCAAAAACATCAAAAAAAAAAAAAAGGATCTATTCAACAAGTCTGCGACACATCCTTAAGAGTCACGTGTTTTCACCCAATTTCAATGTGTAATTTCAACAGTTCTGATCATTGTTTAGCTTGTTGGTAGCTTGGTCAAAATGCCAGACACAGTGAATCGTTTTTATTGCTTTAAACGCATTTTCTCCTCAAGAGAAACATGATTTCATTAAAAACATTATAGTTTAAAAATACCTGATGTACATGTCTGCAAACACTCAAGAGTCTTAAAAGAGGTTTTTCACCCATGTGTTTTTTGTTGAGACACCTTCTATTTCAAGGTTCTGTGCGTTTTCAGACACGTACAATGTGTATTTTTGCCGTTTCTGATGAAATCCCTCCTTTTAAACGCAGTTTCTCACGGAAAATGTGTTTCTCGCCATGGCAAAATTACTTTTTAAAAAAACGCATGTTCAGGTCGAGAAAATGTGTTTTAAACAATAAAAACGACTCCCGGCCTTATTAGTTCACATTTTTTACATTTGGTAACCTAGTCCATATGCGTAAATTACTACATCGTTTTATCACGTTAAACGCATTTTCTCGACAAGAAAAGCACAATTTCATCAAAAACATCCAAAACAACAAAAAAAGGATCTATTCAACAAAGTCTGCTACACATCCTTTAGAGTTACGTGTTTTCACCCAATTTCAATGTGTAATTTCAACAGTTCTGATCATTGTTTAGCTTGTTGGTAGCTTGGTCAAAATGCCAGACACAGTGAATCGTTTTTATTGCTTTAAACGCATTTTCTCCTCAAGAGAAACATGATTTCATTAAAAACATTATAGTTTAAAAATACCTGATGTACATGTCTGCAAACACTCAGAGTCTTAAAAGAGGTTTTTCACCCATGTGTTTTTTGTTGAGACACCTTCTATTTCAAGGTTCTGTGCGTTTTCAGACACGTACAATATGTATTTTTGCCGTTTCTGATGAAATCCCTCCTTTTAAACGCAGTTTCTCACGGAAAATGTGTTTCTCGCCATGGCAAAATTACTTTTTAAAAAAGCGCATGTTCAGGTCGAGAAAATGTGTTTTAAACAATAAAAACGACTCCCGGCCTTATTAGTTCACATTTTTTACATTTGGTAACCTAGTCCATATGCGTAAATTACTACATCGTTTTATCACGTTAAACGCATTTTCTCGACAAGAAAAGCACAATTTCATCAAAAACATCCAAAACAACAAAAAAAGGATCTATTCAACAAAGTCTGCTACACATCCTTTAGAGTTACGTGTTTTCACCCAATTTCAATGTGTAATTTCACCAGTTCTGATCATTGTTTAGCTTGTTGGTAGCTTGGTCAAAATGCCAGACACAGTGAATCGTTTTTATTGCTTTAAACGCATTTTCTCCTCAAGAGAAACACGATTTCATTAAAAACGTTATACTTTGAAAATACCTGATGTCCATGTCTGCAAACACACAAGAGTCATAAAATAGGTTTTTCACCCATGTGTTTTTTGGTGAGACACCTTCTATTTCAAGGTTCTGTGCGTTTTCAGACACGTACAATATGTATTTTTGCCGTTTCTGATGAAATCCCTCCTTTTAAATGCAGTTTCTCACAGGAAATGAGTTTCTCGCCATGGCAAAATTACTTTTTAAAAAAACGCATGTTCAGGTCGAGAAAATATGTTTTAAACAATAAAAACGACTCCCGGCCTTATTAGTTCACATTTTTTACATTTGGTAACCTAGTCGATATGCGTGAATTACTACATCGTTTTATCACGTTAAACGCATTTTCTCGACAAGAAAAGCACAATGTCATCAAAAACATCCAAAACAACAAAAAAAAGGATCTATTCAACAAGTCTGCGACACATCCTTAAGAGTTACGTGTTTTCACCCAATTTCAATGTGTAATTTCAACAGTTCTGATCATTGTTTAGCTTGTTGGTAGCTTGGTCAAAATGCCAGACACAGTGAATCGTTTTTATTGCTTTAAACGCATTTTCTCCTCAAGAGAAACATGATTTCATTAAAAACATTATAGTTTAAAAATACCTGATGTACATGTCTGCAAACTCTCAAGAGTCTTAAAAGAGGTTTTTCACCCATGTGTTTTTTGTTGAGACACCTTCTATTTCAAGGTTCTGTGCGTTTTCAGACACGTACAATGTGTATTTTTGCCGTTTCTGATGAAATCCCTCCTTTTAAACGCAGTTTCTCACGGAAAATGTGTTTCTCGCCATGGCAAAATTACTTTTTAAAAAAACGCATGTTCAGGTCGAGAAAATGTGTTTTAAACAATAAAAACGACTCCCGGCCTTATTAGTTCACATTTTTTACATTTGGTAACCTAGTCGATATGCGTAAATTACTACATCGTTTTATCACGTTAAACGCATTTTCTCGACAAGAAAAGCACAATTTCATCAAAAACATCAAAAAAAAAAAAAAGGATCTATTCAACAAGTCTGCGACACATCCTTAAGAGTCACGTGTTTTCACCCAATTTCAATGTGTAATTTCAACAGTTCTGATCATTGTTTAGCTTGTTGGTAGCTTGGTCAAAATGCCAGACACAGTGAATCGTTTTTATTGCTTTAAACGCATTTTCTCCTCAAGAGAAACATGATTTCATTAAAAACATTATAGTTTAAAAATACCTGATGTACATGTCTGCAAACACTCAAGAGTCTTAAAAGAGGTTTTTCACCCATGTGTTTTTTGTTGAGACACCTTCTATTTCAAGGTTCTGTGCGTTTTCAGACACGTACAATGTGTATTTTTGCCGTTTCTGATGAAATCCCTCCTTTTAAACGCAGTTTCTCACGGAAAATGTGTTTCTCGCCATGGCAAAATTACTTTTTAAAAAAACGCATGTTCAGGTCGAGAAAATGTGTTTTAAACAATAAAAACGACTCCCGGCCTTATTAGTTCACATTTTTTACATTTGGTAACCTAGTCGATATGCGTAAATTACTACATCGTTTTATCACGTTAAACGCATTTTCTCGACAAGAAAAGCACAATTTCATCAAAAACATCCAAAACAACAAAAAAAGGATCTATTCAACAAAGTCTGCTACACATCCTTTAGAGTTACGTGTTTTCACCCAATTTCAATGTGTAATTTCAACAGTTCTGATCATTGTTTAGCTTGTTGGTAGCTTGGTCAAAATGCCAGACACAGTGAATCGTTTTTATTGCTTTAAACGCATTTTCTCCTCAAGAGAAACATGATTTCATTAAAAACATTATAGTTTAAAAATACCTGATGTACATGTCTGCAAACACTCAGAGTCTTAAAAGAGGTTTTTCACCCATGTGTTTTTTGTTGAGACACCTTCTATTTCAAGGTTCTGTGCGTTTTCAGACACGTACAATATGTATTTTTGCCGTTTCTGATGAAATCCCTCCTTTTAAACGCAGTTTCTCACGGAAAATGTGTTTCTCGCCATGGCAAAATTACTTTTTAAAAAAGCGCATGTTCAGGTCGAGAAAATGTGTTTTAAACAATAAAAACGACTCCCGGCCTTATTAGTTCACATTTTTTACATTTGGTAACCTAGTCCATATGCGTAAATTACTACATCGTTTTATCACGTTAAACGCATTTTCTCGACAAGAAAAGCACAATTTCATCAAAAACATCCAAAACAACAAAAAAAGGATCTATTCAACAAAGTCTGCTACACATCCTTTAGAGTTACGTGTTTTCACCCAATTTCAATGTGTAATTTCACCAGTTCTGATCATTGTTTAGCTTGTTGGTAGCTTGGTCAAAATGCCAGACACAGTGAATCGTTTTTATTGCTTTAAACGCATTTTCTCCTCAAGAGAAACACGATTTCATTAAAAACGTTATACTTTGAAAATACCTGATGTCCATGTCTGCAAACACACAAGAGTCATAAAATAGGTTTTTCACCCATGTGTTTTTTGGTGAGACACCTTCTATTTCAAGGTTCTGTGCGTTTTCAGACACGTACAATATGTATTTTTGCCGTTTCTGATGAAATCCCTCCTTTTAAATGCAGTTTCTCACAGGAAATGAGTTTCTCGCCATGGCAAAATTACTTTTTAAAAAAACGCATGTTCAGGTCGAGAAAATATGTTTTAAACAATAAAAACGACTCCCGGCCTTATTAGTTCACATTTTTTACATTTGGTAACCTAGTCGATATGCGTGAATTACTACATCGTTTTATCACGTTAAACGCATTTTCTCGACAAGAAAAGCACAATGTCATCAAAAACATCCAAAACAACAAAAAAAAGGATCTATTCAACAAGTCTGCGACACATCCTTAAGAGTTACGTGTTTTCACCCAATTTCAATGTGTAATTTCAACAGTTCTGATCATTGTTTAGCTTGTTGGTAGCTTGGTCAAAATGCCAGACACAGTGAATCGTTTTTATTGCTTTAAACGCATTTTCTCCTCAAGAGAAACATGATTTCATTAAAAACATTATAGTTTAAAAATACCTGATGTACATGTCTGCAAACTCTCAAGAGTCTTAAAAGAGGTTTTTCACCCATGTGTTTTTTGTTGAGACACCTTCTATTTCAAGGTTCTGTGCGTTTTCAGACACGTACAATGTGTATTTTTGCCGTTTCTGATGAAATCCCTCCTTTTAAACGCAGTTTCTCACGGAAAATGTGTTTCTCGCCATGGCAAAATTACTTTTTAAAAAAACGCATGTTCAGGTCGAGAAAATGTGTTTTAAACAATAAAAACGACTCCCGGCCTTATTAGTTCACATTTTTTACATTTGGTAACCTAGTCGATATGCGTAAATTACTACATCGTTTTATCACGTTAAACGCATTTTCTCGACAAGAAAAGCACAATTTCATCAAAAACATCCAAAACAACAAAAAAAGGATCTATTCAACAAAGTCTGCTACACATCCTTTAGAGTTACGTGTTTTCACCCAATTTCAATGTGTAATTTCACCAGTTCTGATCATTGTTTAGCTTGTTGGTAGCTTGGTCAAAATGCCAGACACAGTGAATCGTTTTTATTGCTTTAAACGCATTTTCTCCTCAAGAGAAACATGATTTCATTAAAAACATTATAGTTTAAAAATACCTGATGTACATGTCTGCAAACACTCAGAGTCTTAAAAGAGGTTTTTCACCCATGTGTTTTTTGTTGAGACACCTTCTATTTCAAGGTTCTGTGCGTTTTCAGACACGTACAATATGTATTTTTGCCGTTTCTGATGAAATCCCTCCTTTTAAACGCAGTTTCTCACGGAAAATGTGTTTCTCGCCATGGCAAAATTACTTTTTAAAAAAGCGCATGTTCAGGTCGAGAAAATGTGTTTTAAACAATAAAAACGACTCCCGGCCTTATTAGTTCACATTTTTACATTTGGTAACCTAGTCCATATAAGTAAATTACTACATCGTTTTATCGCGTTAAACGCATTTTCTCGACACGAAAAGCACAATGTCATCAAAAACATCCAAAACAAAAAAAAAAAAAGGATCTATTCAACAAGTCTGCGACACATCCTTAAGAGTTACGTGTTTTCACCCAATTTCAATGTGTAATTTCACCAGTTCTGATCATTGTTTAGCTTGTTGGTAGCTTGGTAAAAATGCCAGACACAGTGAATCGTTTTTATTGCTTTAAACGCATTTTCTCCTCAAGAGAAACATGATTTCATTAAAAACATTATAGTTTAAAAATACCTGATGTACATGTCTGCAAACACTCAAGAGTCTTAAAAGAGGTTTTTCACCCATGTGTTTTTTGTTGAGACACCTTCTATTTCAAGGTTCTGTGCGTTTTCAGACACGTACAATATGTATTTTTGGCGTTTCTGATGAAATCCCTCCTTTTAAATGCAGTTTCTCACAGGAAATGAGTTTCTCGCCATGGCAAAATTACTTTTTAAAAAAACGCATGTTCAGGTCGAGAAAATGTTTTAAACAATAAAAACGACTCCCGGCCTTATTAGTTCACATTTTTTACATTTGGTAACCTAGTCCATATGCGTAAATTACTACATCGTTTTATCGCGTTAAACGCATTTTCTCGACACGAAAAGCACAATGTCATCAAAAACATCCAAAACAACAAAAAAAAAGGATCTATTCAACAAGTCTGCGACACATCCTTAAGAGTTACGTGTTTTCACCCAATTTCAATGTGTAATTTCAACAGTTCTGATCATTGTTTAGCTTGTTGGTAGCTTGGTCAAAATGCCAGACACAGTGAATCGTTTTTATTGCTTTAAACGCATTTTCTCCTCAAGAGAAACATGATTTCATTAAAAACATTATAGTTTAAAAATACCTGATGTACATGTCTGCAAACACTCAAGAGTCTTAAAAGAGGTTTTTCACCCATGTGTTTTTTGTTGAGACACCTTCTATTTCAAGGTTCTGTGCGTTTTCAGACACGTACAATGTGTATTTTTGCCGTTTCTGATGAAATCCCTCCTTTTAAACGCAGTTTCTCACGGAAAATGTGTTTCTCGCCATGGCAAAATTACTTTTTAAAAAAACGCATGTTCAGGTCGAGAAAATGTGTTTTAAACAATAAAAACGACTCCCGGCCTTATTAGTTCACATTTTTTACATTTGGTAACCTAGTCCATATGCGTAAATTACTACATCGTTTTATCACGTTAAACGCATTTTCTCGACAAGAAAAGCACAATTTCATCAAAAACATCCAAAACAACAAAAAAAGGATCTATTCAACAGAGTCTGCTACACATCCTTTAGAGTTACGTGTTTTCACCCAATTTCAATGTGTAATTTCACCAGTTCTGATCATTGTTTAGCTTGTTGGTAGCTTGGTCAAAATGCCAGACACAGTTAATCGTTTTTATTGCTTTAAACGCATTTTCTCCTCAAGAGAAACACGATTTCATTAAAAACGTTATACTTTGAAAATACCTGATGTCCATGTCTGCAAACACACAAGAGTCATAAAAGAGGTTTTTCACCCATGTGTTTTTTGGTGAGACACCTTCTATTTCAAGGTTCTGTGCGTTTTCAGACACGTACAATATGTATTTTTGGCGTTTCTGATGAAATCCCTCCTTTTAAATGCAGTTTCTCACAGGAAATGTGTTTCTCGCCATGGCAAAATTACTTTTTAAAAAAACGCATGTTCAGGTCGAGAAAATGTTTTAAACAATAAAAACGACTCCCGGCCTTATTAGTTCACATTTTTTACATTTGGTAACCTAGTCCATATGCGTAAATTACTACATCGTTTTATCGCGTTAAACGCATTTTCTCGACACGAAAAGCACAATGTCATCAAAAACATCCAAAACAACAAAAAAAAATGATCTATTCAACAAGTCTGCGACACATCCTTAAGAGTTACGTGTTTTCACCCAATTTCAATGTGTAATTTCAACAGTTCTGATCATTGTTTAGCTTGTTGGTAGCTTGGTCAAAATGCCAGACACAGTGAATCGTTTTTATTGCTTTAAACGCATTTTCTCCTCAAGAGAAACATGATTTCATTAAAAACATTATAGTTTAAAAATACCTGATGTACATGTCTGCAAACACTCAAGAGTCTTAAAAGAGGTTTTTCACCCATGTGTTTTTTGTTGAGACACCTTCTATTTCAAGGTTCTGTGCGTTTTCAGACACGTACAATGTGTATTTTTGCCGTTTCTGATGAAATCCCTCCTTTTAAACGCAGTTTCTCACGGAAAATGTGTTTCTCGCCATGGCAAAATTACTTTTTAAAAAAACGCATGTTCAGGTCGAGAAAATGTGTTTTAAACAATAAAAACGACTCCCGGCCTTATTAGTTCACATTTTTTACATTTGGTAACCTAGTCGATATGCGTAAATTACTACATCGTTTTATCACGTTAAACGCATTTTCTCGACAAGAAAAGCACAATTTCATCAAAAACATCCAAAACAACAAAAAAAGGATCTATTCAACAAAGTCTGCTACACATCCTTTAGAGTTACGTGTTTTCACCCAATTTCAATGTGTAATTTCACCAGTTCTGATCATTGTTTAGCTTGTTGGTAGCTTGGTCAAAATGCCAGACACAGTTAATCGTTTTTATTGCTTTAAACGCATTTTCTCCTCAAGAGAAACACGATTTCATTAAAAACGTTATACTTTGAAAATACCTGATGTCCATGTCTGCAAACACACAAGAGTCATAAAAGAGGTTTTTCACCCATGTGTTTTTTGGTGAGACACCTTCTATTTCAAGGTTCTGTGCGTTTTCAGACACGTACAATATGTATTTTTGGCGTTTCTGATGAAATCCCTCCTTTTAAATGCAGTTTCTCACAGGAAATGTGTTTCTCGCCATGGCAAAATTACTTTTTAAAAAAACGCATGTTCAGGTCGAGAAAATGTTTTAAACAATAAAAACGACTCCCGGCCTTATTAGTTCACATTTTTTACATTTGGTAACCTAGTCGATATGCGTAAATTACTACATCGTTTTATCGCGTTAAACGCATTTTCTCCACACGAAAAGCACAATGTCATCAAAAACATCCAAAACAAAAAAAAAAAAAGGATCTATTCAACAAGTCTGCGACACATCCTTAAGAGTTACGTGTTTTCACCCAATTTCAATGTGTAATTTCACCAGTTCTGATCATTGTTTAGCTTGTTGGTAGCTTGGTCAAAATGCCAGACACAGTGAATCGTTTTTATTGCTTTAAACGCATTTTCTCCTCAAGAGAAACATGATTTCATTAAAAACATTATAGTTTAAAAATACCTGATGTACATGTCTGCAAACACTCAAGAGTCTTAAAAGAGGTTTTTCACCCATGTGTTTTTTGTTGAGACACCTTCTATTTCAAGGTTCTGTGCGTTTTCAGACACGTACAATGTGTATTTTTGCCGTTTCTGATGAAATCCCTCCTTTTAAACGCAGTTTCTCACGGAAAATGTGTTTCTCGCCATGGCAAAATTACTTTTTAAAAAAACGCATGTTCAGGTCGAGAAAATGTGTTTTAAACAATAAAAACGACTCCCGGCCTTATTAGTTCACATTTTTTACATTTGGTAACCTAGTCGATATGCGTAAATTACTACATCGTTTTATCACGTTAAACGCATTTTCTCGACAAGAAAAGCACAATTTCATCAAAAACATCCAAAACAACAAAAAAAGGATCTATTCAACAAAGTCTGCTACACATCCTTTAGAGTTACGTGTTTTCACCCAATTTCAATGTGTAATTTCAACAGTTCTGATCATTGTTTAGCTTGTTGGTAGCTTGGTCAAAATGCCAGACACAGTGAATCGTTTTTATTGCTTTAAACGCATTTTCTCCTCAAGAGAAACATGATTTCATTAAAAACATTATAGTTTAAAAATACCTGATGTACATGTCTGCAAACACTCAGAGTCTTAAAAGAGGTTTTTCACCCATGTGTTTTTTGTTGAGACACCTTCCATTTCAAGGTTCTGTGCGTTTTCAGACACGTACAATATGTATTTTTGCCGTTTCTGATGAAATCCCTCCTTTTAAACGCAGTTTCTCACGGAAAATGTGTTTCTCGCCATGGCAAAATTACTTTTTAAAAAAGCGCATGTTCAGGTCGAGAAAATGTGTTTTAAACACTAAAAACGACTCCCGGCCTTATTAGTTCACATTTTTTACATTTGGTAACCTAGTCCATATGCGTAAATTACTACATCGTTTTATCGCGTTAAACGCATTTTCTCGACAAGAAAAGCACAATGTCATCAAAAACATCCAAAACAACAAAAAAAAGGATCTATTCAACAAGTCTGCGACACATCCTTAAGAGTTACGTGTTTTCACCCAATTTCAATGTGTAATTTCAACAGTTCTGATCATTGTTTAGCTTGTTGGTAGCTTGGTCAAAATGCCAGACACAGTGAATCGTTTTTATTGCTTTAAACGCATTTTCTCCTCAAGAGAAACACGATTTCATTAAAAACGTTATACTTTGAAAATACCTGATGTCCATGTCTGCAAACACACAAGAGTCATAAAATAGGTTTTTCACCCATGTGTTTTTTGGTGAGACACCTTCTATTTCAAGGTTCTGTGCGTTTTCAGACACGTACAATATGTATTTTTGGCGTTTCTGATGAAATCCCTCCTTTTAAATGCAGTTTCTCACAGGAAATGAGTTTCTCGCCATGGCAAAATTACTTTTTAAAAAAACGCATGTTCAGGTCGAGAAAATGTTTTAAACAATAAAAACGACTCCCGGCCTTATTAGTTCACATTTTTTACATTTGGTAACCTAGTCCATATGCGTAAATTACTACATCGTTTTATCGCGTTAAACGCATTTTCTCGACACGAAAAGCACAATGTCATCAAAAACATCCAAAACAAAAAAAAAAAGGATCTATTCAACAAGTCTGCGACACATCCTTAAGAGTTACGTGTTTTCACCCAATTTCAATGTGTAATTTCACCAGTTCTGATCATTGTTTAGCTTGTTGGTAGCTTGGTCAAAATGCCAGACACAGTGAATCGTTTTTATTGCTTTAAACGCATTTTCTCCTCAAGAGAAACATGATTTCATTAAAAACATTATAGTTTAAAAATACCTGATGTACATGTCTGCAAACTCTCAAGAGTCTTAAAAGAGGTTTTTCACCCATGTGTTTTTTGTTGAGACACCTTCTATTTCAAGGTTCTGTGCGTTTTCAGACACGTACAATGTGTATTTTTGCCGTTTCTGATGAAATCCCTCCTTTTAAACGCAGTTTCTCACAGGAAATGAGTTTCTCGCCATGACAAAATTACTTTTTAAAAAAACGCATGTTCAGGTCGAGAAAATGTTTTAAACAATAAAAACGACTCCCGGCCTTATTAGTTCACATTTTTTACATTTGGTAACCTAGTCCATATGCGTAAATTACTACATCGTTTTATCGCATTAAACGCATTTTTCCGACAAGAAAAGCACAATTTCATCAAAAACATCCAAAACAACAAAAAAAGGATCTATTCAACAAGTCTGCGACACATCCTTAGGAGTTACGTGTTTTCACCCAATTTCAATGTGTAATTTCAACAGTTCTGATCATTGTTTAGCTTGTTGGTAGCTTGGTCAAAATGCCAGACACAGTGAGTCGTTTTTATTGCTTTAAACGCATTTTCTCCTCAAGAGAAACATGATTTCATTAAAAACATTATAGTTTAAAAATACCTGATGTACATGTCTGCAAACTCTCAAGAGTCTTAAAAGAGGTTTTTCACCCATGTGTTTTTTGTTGAGACACCTTCTATTTCAAGGTTCTGTGCGTTTACAGACACGTACAATATGTATTTTTGCCGTTTCTGATGAAATCCCCCCTTTTAAACGCAGTTTCTCACGGAAAATGTGTTTCTCGCCATGGCAAAATTACTTTTTAAAAAAACGCATGTTCAGGTCGAGAAAATGTGTTTTAAACAATAAAAACGACTCCCGGCCTTATTAGTTCACATTTTTACATTTGGTAACCTAGTCCATATAAGTAAATTACTACATCGTTTTATCGCGTTAAACGCATTTTCTCGACACGAAAAGCACAATGTCATCAAAAACATCCAAAACAAAAAAAAAAAAGGATCTATTCAACAAGTCTGCGACACATCCTTAAGAGTTACGTGTTTTCACCCAATTTCAATGTGTAATTTCACCAGTTCTGATCATTGTTTAGCTTGTTGGTAGCTTGGTAAAAATGCCAGACACAGTGAATCGTTTTTATTGCTTTAAACGCATTTTCTCCTCAAGAGAAACATGATTTCATTAAAAACATTATAGTTTAAAAATACCTGATGTACATGTCTGCAAACACTCAAGAGTCTTAAAAGAGGTTTTTCACCCATGTGTTTTTTGTTGAGACACCTTCTATTTCAAGGTTCTGTGCGTTTTCAGACACGTACAATATGTATTTTTGGCGTTTCTGATGAAATCCCTCCTTTTAAATGCAGTTTCTCACAGGAAATGAGTTTCTCGCCATGGCAAAATTACTTTTTAAAAAAACGCATGTTCAGGTCGAGAAAATGTTTTAAACAATAAAAACGACTCCCGGCCTTATTAGTTCACATTTTTTACATTTGGTAACCTAGTCCATATGCGTAAATTACTACATCGTTTTATCGCGTTAAACGCATTTTCTCGACACGAAAAGCACAATGTCATCAAAAACATCCAAAACAAAAAAAAAAAAGGATCTATTCAACAAGTCTGCGACACATCCTTAAGAGTTACGTGTTTTCACCCAATTTCAATGTGTAATTTCAACAGTTCTGATCATTGTTTAGCTTGTTGGTAGCTTGGTCAAAATGCCAGACACAGTGAATCGTTTTTATTGCTTTAAACGCATTTTCTCCTCAAGAGAAACATGATTTCATTAAAAACATTATAGTTTAAAAATACCTGATGTACATGTCTGCAAACACTCAAGAGTCTTAAAAGAGGTTTTTCACCCATGTGTTTTTTGTTGAGACACCTTCTATTTCAAGGTTCTGTGCGTTTTCAGACACGTACAATGTGTATTTTTGCCGTTTCTGATGAAATCCCTCCTTTTAAACGCAGTTTCTCACGGAAAATGTGTTTCTCGCCATGGCAAAATTACTTTTTAAAAAAACGCATGTTCAGGTCGAGAAAATGTGTTTTAAACAATAAAAACGACTCCCGGCCTTATTAGTTCACATTTTTTACATTTGGTAACCTAGTCGATATGCGTAAATTACTACATCGTTTTATCACGTTAAACGCATTTTCTCGACAAGAAAAGCACAATTTCATCAAAAACATCCAAAACAACAAAAAAATGATCTATTCAACAGAGTCTGCTACACATCCTTTAGAGTTACGTGTTTTCACCCAATTTCAATGTGTAATTTCACCAGTTCTGATCATTGTTTAGCTTGTTGGTAGCTTGGTCAAAATGCCAGACACAGTTAATCGTTTTTATTGCTTTAAACGCATTTTCTCCTCAAGAGAAACACGATTTCATTAAAAACGTTATACTTTGAAAATACCTGATGTCCATGTCTGCAAACACACAAGAGTCATAAAAGAGATTTTTCACCCATGTGTTTTTTGGTGAGACACCTTCTATTTCAAGGTTCTGTGCGTTTTCAGACACGTACAATATGTATTTTTGGCGTTTCTGATGAAATCCCTCCTTTTAAATGCAGTTTCTCACAGGAAATGTGTTTCTCGCCATGGCAAAATTACTTTTTAAAAAAACGCATGTTCAGGTCGAGAAAATGTTTTAAACAATAAAAACGACTCCCGGCCTTATTAGTTCACATTTTTTACATTTGGTAACCTAGTCCATATGCGTAAATTACTACATCGTTTTATCGCGTTAAACGCATTTTCTCCACACGAAAAGCACAATGTCATCAAAAACATCCAAAACAACAAAAAAAAAGGATCTATTCAACAAGTCTGCGATACATCCTTTAGAGTTACGTGTTTTCACCCAATTTCAATGTGTAATTTCAACAGTTCTGATCATTGTTTAGCTTGTTGGTAGCTTGGTCAAAATGCCAGACACAGTGAATCGTTTTTATTGCTTTAAACGCATTTTCTCCTCAAGAGAAACATGATTTCATTAAAAACATTATAGTTTAAAAATACCTGATGTACATGTCTGCAAACACTCAAGAGTCTTAAAAGAGGTTTTTCACCCATGTGTTTTTTGTTGAGACACCTTCTATTTCAAGGTTCTGTGCGTTTTCAGACACGTAAAATGTGTATTTTTGCCGTTTCTGATGAAATCCCTCCTTTTAAACGCAGTTTCTCACGGAAAATGTGTTTCTCGCCATGGCAAAATTACTTTTTAAAAAAACGCATGTTCAGGTCGAGAAAATGTGTTTTAAACAATAAAAACGACTCCCGGCCTTATTAGTTCACATTTTTTACATTTGGTAACCTAGTCGATATGCGTAAATTACTACATCGTTTTATCACGTTAAACGCATTTTCTCGACACGAAAAGCACAATGTCATCAAAAACATCCAAAACAACAAAAAAAAGGATCTATTCAACAAGTCTGCGACACATCCTTAAGAGTTACGTGTTTTCACCCAATTTCAATGTGTAATTTCAACAGTTCTGATCATTGTTTAGCTTGTTGGTAGCTTGGTCAAAATGCCAGACACAGTGAATCGTTTTTATTGCTTTAAACGCATTTTCTCCTCAAGAGAAACATGATTTCATTAAAAACATTATAGTTTAAAAATACCTGATGTACATGTCTGCAAACACTCAAGAGTCTTAAAAGAGGTTTTTCACCCATGTGTTTTTTGTTGAGACACCTTCTATTTCAAGGTTTTGTGCGTTTTCAGACACGTACAATGTGTATTTTTGCCGTTTCTGATGAAATCCCTCCTTTTAAACGCAGTTTCTCACGGAAAATGTGTTTCTCGCCATGGCAAAATTACTTTTTAAAAAAACGCATGTTCAGGTCGAGAAAATGTTTTAAACAATAAAAACGACTCCCGGCCTTATTAGTTCACATTTTTTACATTTGGTAACCTAGTCCATATGCGTAAATTACTACATCGTTTTATCGCGTTAAACGCATTTTCTCGACACGAAAAGCACAATGTCATCAAAAACATCCAAAACAACAAAAAAAAGGATCTATTCAACAAGTCTGCGACACATCCTTAAGAGTTACGTGTTTTCACCCAATTTCAATGTGTAATTTCAACAGTTCTGATCATTGTTTAGCTTGTTGGTAGCTTGGTCAAAATGCCAGACACAGTGAATCGTTTTTATTGCTTTAAACGCATTTTCTCCTCAAGAGAAACATGATTTCATTAAAAACATTATAGTTTAAAAATACCTGATGTACATGTCTGCAAACACTCAAGAGTCTTAAAAGAGGTTTTTCACCCATGTGTTTTTTGTTGAGACACCTTCTATTTCAAGGTTCTGTGCGTTTTCAGACACGTACAATGTGTATTTTTGCCGTTTCTGATGAAATCCCTCCTTTTAAACGCAGTTTCTCACGGAAAATGTGTTTCTCGCCATGGCAAAATTACTTTTTAAAAAAACGCATGTTCAGGTCGAGAAAATGTGTTTTAAACAATAAAAACGACTCCCGGCCTTATTAGTTCACATTTTTTACATTTGGTAACCTAGTCGATATGCGTAAATTACTACATCGTTTTATCACGTTAAACGCATTTTCTCGACAAGAAAAGCACAATTTCATCAAAAACATCCAAAACAACAAAAAAAGGATCTATTCAACAAAGTCTGCTACACATCCTTTAGAGTTACGTGTTTTCACCCAATTTCAATGTGTAATTTCACCAGTTCTGATCATTGTTTAGCTTGTTGGTAGCTTGGTCAAAATGCCAGACACAGTTAATCGTTTTTATTGCTTTAAACGCATTTTCTCCTCAAGAGAAACACGATTTCATTAAAAACGTTATACTTTGAAAATACCTGATGTCCATGTCTGCAAACACACAAGAGTCATAAAAGAGGTTTTTCACCCATGTGTTTTTTGGTGAGACACCTTCTATTTCAAGGTTCTGTGCGTTTTCAGACACGTACAATATGTATTTTTGGCGTTTCTGATGAAATCCCTCCTTTTAAATGCAGTTTCTCACAGGAAATGTGTTTCTCGCCATGGCAAAATTACTTTTTAAAAAAACGCATGTTCAGGTCGAGAAAATGTTTTAAACAATAAAAACGACTCCCGGCCTTATTAGTTCACATTTTTTACATTTGGTAACCTAGTCGATATGCGTAAATTACTACATCGTTTTATCGCGTTAAACGCATTTTCTCCACACGAAAAGCACAATGTCATCAAAAACATCCAAAACAAAAAAAAAAAAAGGATCTATTCAACAAGTCTGCGACACATCCTTAAGAGTTACGTGTTTTCACCCAATTTCAATGTGTAATTTCACCAGTTCTGATCATTGTTTAGCTTGTTGGTAGCTTGGTCAAAATGCCAGACACAGTGAATCGTTTTTATTGCTTTAAACGCATTTTCTCCTCAAGAGAAACATGATTTCATTAAAAACATTATAGTTTAAAAATACCTGATGTACATGTCTGCAAACACTCAAGAGTCTTAAAAGAGGTTTTTCACCCATGTGTTTTTTGTTGAGACACCTTCTATTTCAAGGTTCTGTGCGTTTTCAGACACGTACAATGTGTATTTTTGCCGTTTCTGATGAAATCCCTCCTTTTAAACGCAGTTTCTCACGGAAAATGTGTTTCTCGCCATGGCAAAATTACTTTTTAAAAAAACGCATGTTCAGGTCGAGAAAATGTGTTTTAAACAATAAAAACGACTCCCGGCCTTATTAGTTCACATTTTTTACATTTGGTAACCTAGTCGATATGCGTAAATTACTACATCGTTTTATCACGTTAAACGCATTTTCTCGACAAGAAAAGCACAATTTCATCAAAAACATCCAAAACAACAAAAAAAGGATCTATTCAACAAAGTCTGCTACACATCCTTTAGAGTTACGTGTTTTCACCCAATTTCAATGTCTAATTTCAACAGTTCTGATCATTGTTTAGCTTGTTGGTAGCTTGGTCAAAATGCCAGACACAGTGAATCGTTTTTATTGCTTTAAACGCATTTTCTCCTCAAGAGAAACATGATTTCATTAAAAACATTATAGTTTAAAAATACCTGATGTACATGTCTGCAAACACTCAGAGTCTTAAAAGAGGTTTTTCACCCATGTGTTTTTTGTTGAGACACCTTCCATTTCAAGGTTCTGTGCGTTTTCAGACACGTACAATATGTATTTTTGCCGTTTCTGATGAAATCCCTCCTTTTAAACGCAGTTTCTCACGGAAAATGTGTTTCTCGCCATGGCAAAATTACTTTTTAAAAAAGCGCATGTTCAGGTCGAGAAAATGTGTTTTAAACAATAAAAACGACTCCCGGCCTTATTAGTTCACATTTTTTACATTTGGTAACCTAGTCCATATGCGTAAATTACTACATCGTTTTATCGCGTTAAACGCATTTTCTCGACAAGAAAAGCACAATGTCATCAAAAACATCCAAAACAAAAAAAAAAAGGATCTATTCAACAAGTCTGCGACACATCCTTAAGAGTTACGTGTTTTCACCCAATTTCAATGTGTAATTTCACCAGTTCTGATCATTGTTTAGCTTGTTGGTAGCTTGGTCAAAATGCCAGACACAGTTAATCGTTTTTATTGCTTTAAACGCATTTTCTCCTCAAGAGAAACACGATTTCATTAAAAACGTTATACTTTGAAAATACCTGATGTCCATGTCTGCAAACACACAAGAGTCATAAAATAGGTTTTTCACCCATGTGTTTTTTGGTGAGACACCTTCTATTTCAAGGTTCTGTGCGTTTTCAGACACGTACAATATGTATTTTTGCCGTTTCTGATGAAATCCCTCCTTTTAAATGCAGTTTCTCACAGGAAATGAGTTTCTCGCCATGGCAAAATTACTTTTTAAAAAAACGCATGTTCAGGTCGAGAAAATGTTTTAAACACTAAAAACGACTCCCGGCCTTATTAGTTCACATTTTTTACATTTGGTAACCTAGTCCATATGCGTAAATTACTACATCGTTTTATCGCGTTAAACGCATTTTCTCGACAAGAAAAGCACAATGTCATCAAAAACATCCAAAACAACAAAAAAAAGGATCTATTCAACAAGTCTGCGACACATCCTTAAGAGTTACGTGTTTTCACCCAATTTCAATGTGTAATTTCAACAGTTCTGATCATTGTTTAGCTTGTTGGTAGCTTGGTCAAAATGCCAGACACAGTGAATCGTTTTTATTGCTTTAAACGCATTTTCTCCTCAAGAGAAACACGATTTCATTAAAAACGTTATACTTTGAAAATACCTGATGTCCATGTCTGCAAACACACAAGAGTCATAAAATAGGTTTTTCACCCATGTGTTTTTTGGTGAGACACCTTCTATTTCAAGGTTCTGTGCGTTTTCAGACACGTACAATATGTATTTTTGGCGTTTCTGATGAAATCCCTCCTTTTAAATGCAGTTTCTCACAGGAAATGAGTTTCTCGCCATGGCAAAATTACTTTTTAAAAAAACGCATGTTCAGGTCGAGAAAATGTTTTAAACAATAAAAACGACTCCCGGCCTTATTAGTTCACATTTTTTACATTTGGTAACCTAGTCCATATGCGTAAATTACTACATCGTTTTATCGCGTTAAACGCATTTTCTCGACACGAAAAGCACAATGTCATCAAAAACATCCAAAACAACAAAAAAAAGGATCTATTCAACAAGTCTGCGACACATCCTTAAGAGTTACGTGTTTTCACCCAATTTCAATGTGTAATTTCACCAGTTCTGATCATTGTTTAGCTTGTTGGTAGCTTGGTCAAAATGCCAGACACAGTGAATCGTTTTTATTGCTTTAAACGCATTTTCTCCTCAAGAGAAACATGATTTCATTAAAAACATTATAGTTTAAAAATACCTGATGTACATGTCTGCAAACTCTCAAGAGTCTTAAAAGAGGTTTTTCACCCATGTGTTTTTTGTTGAGACACCTTCTATTTCAAGGTTCTGTGCGTTTTCAGACACGTACAATGTGTATTTTTGCCGTTTCTGATGAAATCCCTCCTTTTAAACGCAGTTTCTCACAGGAAATGAGTTTCTCGCCATGACAAAATTACTTTTTAAAAAAACGCATGTTCAGGTCGAGAAAATGTTTTAAACAATAAAAACGACTCCCGGCCTTATTAGTTCACATTTTTTACATTTGGTAACCTAGTCCATATGCGTAAATTACTACATCGTTTTATCGCATTAAACGCATTTTTCCGACAAGAAAAGCACAATTTCATCAAAAACATCCAAAACAACAAAAAAAGGATCTATTCAACAAGTCTGCGACACATCCTTAGGAGTTACGTGTTTTCACCCAATTTCAATGTGTAATTTCAACAGTTCTGATCATTGTTTAGCTTGTTGGTAGCTTGGTCAAAATGCCAGACACAGTGAGTCGTTTTTATTGCTTTAAACGCATTTTCTCCTCAAGAGAAACATGATTTCATTAAAAACATTATAGTTTAAAAATACCTGATGTACATGTCTGCAAACTCTCAAGAGTCTTAAAAGAGGTTTTTCACCCATGTGTTTTTTGTTGAGACACCTTCTATTTCAAGGTTCTGTGCGTTTACAGACACGTACAATATGTATTTTTGCCGTTTCTGATGAAATCCCCCCTTTTAAACGCAGTTTCTCACGGAAAATGTGTTTCTCGCCATGGCAAAATTACTTTTTAAAAAAACGCATGTTCAGGTCGAGAAAATGTGTTTTAAACAATAAAAACGACTCCCGGCCTTATTAGTTCACATTTTTTACATTTGGTAACCTAGTCCATATGCGTAAATTACTACATCGTTTTATCGCGTTAAACGCATTTTCTCGACAAGAAAAGCACAATGTCATCAAAAACATCCAAAACAACAAAAAAAAAGGATCTATTCAACAAGTCTGCGACACATCCTTAAGAGTTACGTGTTTTCACCCAATTTCAATGTGTAATTTCACCAGTTCTGATCATTGTTTAGCTTGTTGGTAGCTTGGTCAAAATGCCAGACACAGTTAATCGTTTTTATTGCTTTAAACGCATTTTCTCCTCAAGAGAAACACGATTTCATTAAAAACGTTATACTTTGAAAATACCTGATGTCCATGTCTGCAAACACACAAGAGTCATAAAATAGGTTTTTCACCCATGTGTTTTTTGTTGAGACACCTTCTATTTCAAGGTTCTGTGCGTTTTCAGACACGTACAATATGTATTTTTGGCGTTTCTGATGAAATCCCTCCTTTTAAATGCAGTTTCTCACAGGAAATGAGTTTCTCGCCATGGCAAAATTACTTTTTAAAAAAACGCATGTTCAGGTCGAGAAAATGTTTTAAACAATAAAAACGACTCCCGGCCTTATTAGTTCACATTTTTTACATTTGGTAACCTAGTCCATATGCATAAATTACTACATCGTTTTATCGCATTAAACGCATTTTTTCGACAAGAAAAGCACAATTTCATCAAAAACATCCAAAACAACAAAAAAAGGATCTATTCAACAAGTCTGCTACACATCCTTTAGAGTTACCTGTTTTCACCCAATTTCAATGTGTAATTTCAACAGTTCTGATCATTGTTTAGCTTGTTGGTAGCTTGGTCAAAATGCCAGACACAGTGAGTCGTTTTTATTGCTTTAAACGCATTTTCTCCTCAAGAGAAAAATGATTTCATTGAAATCATTATAGTTTAAAAATACCTGATGTACATGTCTGCAAACACTCAGAGTCTTAAAAGAGGTTTTTCACCCATGTGTTTTTTGTTGAGACACCTTCTATTTCAAGGTTCTGTGCGTTTTCAGACACGTACAATATGTATTTTTGCCGTTTCTGATGAAATCCCTCCTTTTAAACGCAGTTTCTCACGGAAAATGTGTTTCTCGCCATGGCAAAATTACTTTTTAAAAAAACGCATGTTCAGGTCGAGAAAATGTGTTTTAAACAATAAAAACGACTCCCAGCCTTATTAGTTCACATTTTTTACATTTGGTAACCTAGTCCATATGCGTAAATTACTACATCGTTTTATCGCGTTAAACGCATTTTCTCGACAAGAAAAGCACAATGTCATCAAAAACATCCAAAACAAAAAAAAAAGGATCTATTCAACAAGTCTGCGACACATCCTTAAGAGTTACGTGTTTTCACCCAATTTCAATGTGTAATTTCACCAGTTCTGATCATTGTTTAGCTTGTTGGTAGCTTGGTCAAAATGCCAGACACAGTGAATCGTTTTTATGGCTTTAAACGCATTTTCTCCTCAAGAGAAACACGATTTCATTAAAAACGTTATACTTTGAAAATACCTGATGTCCATGTCTGCAAACACACAAGAGTCATAAAATAGGTTTTTCACCCATGTGTTTTTTGGTGAGACACCTTCTATTTCAAGGTTCTGTGCGTTTTCAGACATGTACAATATGTATTTTTGCCGTTTCTGATGAAATCCCTCCTTTTAAACGCAGTTTCTCACGGAAAATGTGTTTCTCGCCATGGCAAAATTACTTTTTAAAAAAACGCATGTTCAGGTCGAGAAAATGTGTTTTAAACAATAAAAACGACTCCCGGCCTTATTAGTTCACATTTTTTACATTTGGTAACCTGGTCGATATGCGTAAATTACTACATCGTTTTATCGCATTAAACGCATTTTTTCGACAAGAAAAGCACAATGTCATCAAAAACATCCAAAACAAAAAAAAAGGATCTATTCAACAAGTCTGCTACACATTCTTTAGAGTTACCTGTTTTCACCCAATTTCAATGTGTAATTTCAACAGTTCTGATCATTGTTTAGCTTGTTGGTAGCTTGGTCAAAATGCCAGACACAGTGAGTCGTTTTTATTGCTTTAAACGCATTTTCTCCTCAAGAGAAACATGATTTCATTAAAAACATTATAGTTTAAAAATACCTGATGTACATGTCTGCAAACACTCAGAGTCTTAAAAGAGGTTTTTCACCCATATGTTTTTTTTTGAGACACCTTCTATTTCAAGGTTCTGTGCGTTTTCAGACACGTACAATATGTATTTTTGCCGTTTCTGATGAAATCCCTCCTTTTAAACGCAGTTTCTCACGGAAAATGTGTTTCTCGCCATGGCAAAATTACTTTTTAAAAAAACGCATGTTCAGGTCGAGAAAATGTGTTTTAAACAATAAAAACGACTCCCAGCCTTATTAGTTCACATTTTTTACATTTGGTAACCTAGTCCATATGCGTAAATTACTACATCGTTTTATCGCGTTAAACGCATTTTCTCGACACGAAAAGCACAATGTCATCAAAAACATCCAAAACAACAAAAAAAAGGATCTATTCAACAAGTCTGCGACACATCCTTAAGAGTTACGTGTTTTCACCCAATTTCAATGTGTAATTTCACCAGTTCTGATCATTGTTTAGCTTGTTGGTAGCTTGGTCAAAATGCCAGACACAGTTAATCGTTTTTATTGCTTTAAACGCATTTTCTCCTCAAGAGAAACACGATTTCATTAAAAACGTTATACTTTGAAAATACCTGATGTCCATGTCTGCAAACACACAAGAGTCATAAAAGAGGTTTTTCACCCATGTGTTTTTTGGTGAGACACCTTCTATTTCAAGGTTCTGTGCGTTTTCAGACACGTACAATATGTATTTTTGGCGTTTCTGATGAAATCCCTCCTTTTAAATGCAGTTTCTCACAGGAAATGTGTTTCTCGCCATGGCAAAATTACTTTTTAAAAAAACGCATGTTCAGGTCGAGAAAATGTTTTAAACAATAAAAACGACTCCCGGCCTTATTAGTTCACATTTTTTACATTTGGTAACCTAGTCCATATGCGTAAATTACTACATCGTTTTATCGCGTTAAACGCATTTTCTCCACACGAAAAGCACAATGTCATCAAAAACATCCAAAACAACAAAAAAAAAGGATCTATTCAACAAGTCTGCGATACATCCTTTAGAGTTACGTGTTTTCACCCAATTTCAATGTGTAATTTCAACAGTTCTGATCATTGTTTAGCTTGTTGGTAGCTTGGTCAAAATGCCAGACACAGTGAATCGTTTTTATTGCTTTAAACGCATTTTCTCCTCAAGAGAAACATGATTTCATTAAAAACATTATAGTTTAAAAATACCTGATGTACATGTCTGCAAACACTCAAGAGTCTTAAAAGAGGTTTTTCACCCATGTGTTTTTTGTTGAGACACCTTCTATTTCAAGGTTCTGTGCGTTTTCAGACACGTAAAATGTGTATTTTTGCCGTTTCTGATGAAATCCCTCCTTTTAAACGCAGTTTCTCACGGAAAATGTGTTTCTCGCCATGGCAAAATTACTTTTTAAAAAAACGCATGTTCAGGTCGAGAAAATGTTTTAAACAATAAAAACGACTCCCGGCCTTATTAGTTCACATTTTTTACATTTGGTAACCTAGTCGATATGCGTAAATTACTACATCGTTTTATCACGTTAAACGCATTTTCTCGACACGAAAAGCACAATGTCATCAAAAACATCCAAAACAACAAAAAAAAAGGATCTATTCAACAAGTCTGCGACACATCCTTAAGAGTTACGTGTTTTCACCCAATTTCAATGTGTAATTTCAACAGTTCTGATCATTGTTTAGCTTGTTGGTAGCTTGGTCAAAATGCCAGACACAGTGAATCGTTTTTATTGCTTTAAACGCATTTTCTCCTCAAGAGAAACATGATTTCATTAAAAACATTATAGTTTAAAAATACCTGATGTACATGTCTGCAAACACTCAAGAGTCTTAAAAGAGGTTTTTCACCCATGTGTTTTTTGTTGAGACACCTTCTATTTCAAGGTTTTGTGCGTTTTCAGACACGTACAATGTGTATTTTTGCCGTTTCTGATGAAATCCCTCCTTTTAAACGCAGTTTCTCACGGAAAATGTGTTTCTCGCCATGGCAAAATTACTTTTTAAAAAAACGCATGTTCAGGTCGAGAAAATGTTTTAAACAATAAAAACGACTCCCGGCCTTATTAGTTCACATTTTTTACATTTGGTAACCTAGTCCATATGCGTAAATTACTACATCGTTTTATCGCGTTAAACGCATTTTCTCGACACGAAAAGCACAATGTCATCAAAAACATCCAAAACAACAAAAAAAAAGGATCTATTCAACAAGTCTGCGACACATCCTTAAGAGTTACGTGTTTTCACCCAATTTCAATGTGTAATTTCAACAGTTCTGATCATTGTTTAGCTTGTTGGTAGCTTGGTCAAAATGCCAGACACAGTGAATCGTTTTTATTGCTTTAAACGCATTTTCTCCTCAAGAGAAACATGATTTCATTAAAAACATTATAGTTTAAAAATACCTGATGTACATGTCTGCAAACACTCAAGAGTCTTAAAAGAGGTTTTTCCCCCATGTGTTTTTTGTTGAGACACCTTCTATTTCAAGGTTCTGTGCGTTTTCAGACACGTACAATGTGTATTTTTGCCGTTTCTGATGAAATCCCTCCTTTTAAACGCAGTTTCTCACGGAAAATGTGTTTCTCGCCATGGCAAAATTACTTTTTAAAAAAACGCATGTTCAGGTCGAGAAAATGTGTTTTAAACAATAAAAACGACTCCCGGCCTTATTAGTTCACATTTTTTACATTTGGTAACCTAGTCGATATGCGTAAATTACTACATCGTTTTATCACGTTAAACGCATTTTCTCGACAAGAAAAGCACAATTTCATCAAAAACATCCAAAACAACAAAAAAAGGATCTATTCAACAAAGTCTGCTACACATCCTTTAGAGTTACGTGTTTTCACCCAATTTCAATGTGTAATTTCACCAGTTCTGATCATTGTTTAGCTTGTTGGTAGCTTGGTCAAAATGCCAGACACAGTTAATCGTTTTTATTGCTTTAAACGCATTTTCTCCTCAAGAGAAACACGATTTCATTAAAAACGTTATACTTTGAAAATACCTGATGTCCATGTCTGCAAACACACAAGAGTCATAAAAGAGGTTTTTCACCCATGTGTTTTTTGGTGAGACACCTTCTATTTCAAGGTTCTGTGCGTTTTCAGACACGTACAATATGTATTTTTGGCGTTTCTGATGAAATCCCTCCTTTTAAATGCAGTTTCTCACAGGAAATGTGTTTCTCGCCATGGCAAAATTACTTTTTAAAAAAACGCATGTTCAGGTCGAGAAAATGTTTTAAACAATAAAAACGACTCCCGGCCTTATTAGTTCACATTTTTTACATTTGGTAACCTAGTCGATATGCGTAAATTACTACATCGTTTTATCGCGTTAAACGCATTTTCTCCACACGAAAAGCACAATGTCATCAAAAACATCCAAAACAAAAAAAAAAAAAGGATCTATTCAACAAGTCTGCGACACATCCTTAAGAGTTACGTGTTTTCACCCAATTTCAATGTGTAATTTCACCAGTTCTGATCATTGTTTAGCTTGTTGGTAGCTTGGTCAAAATGCCAGACACAGTGAATCGTTTTTATTGCTTTAAACGCATTTTCTCCTCAAGAGAAACATGATTTCATTAAAAACATTATAGTTTAAAAATACCTGATGTACATGTCTGCAAACACTCAAGAGTCTTAAAAGAGGTTTTTCACCCATGTGTTTTTTGTTGAGACACCTTCTATTTCAAGGTTCTGTGCGTTTTCAGACACGTACAATGTGTATTTTTGCCGTTTCTGATGAAATCCCTCCTTTTAAACGCAGTTTCTCACGGAAAATGTGTTTCTCGCCATGGCAAAATTACTTTTTAAAAAAACGCATGTTCAGGTCGAGAAAATGTGTTTTAAACAATAAAAACGACTCCCGGCCTTATTAGTTCACATTTTTTACATTTGGTAACCTAGTCGATATGCGTAAATTACTACATCGTTTTATCACGTTAAACGCATTTTCTCGACAAGAAAAGCACAATTTCATCAAAAACATCCAAAACAACAAAAAAAGGATCTATTCAACAAAGTCTGCTACACATCCTTTAGAGTTACGTGTTTTCACCCAATTTCAATGTGTAATTTCACCAGTTCTGATCATTGTTTAGCTTGTTGGTAGCTTGGTCAAAATGCCAGACACAGTGAATCGTTTTTATTGCTTTAAACGCATTTTCTCCTCAAGAGAAACATGATTTCATTAAAAACATTATAGTTTAAAAATACCTGATGTACATGTCTGCAAACACTCAGAGTCTTAAAAGAGGTTTTTCACCCATGTGTTTTTTGTTGAGACACCTTCCATTTCAAGGTTCTGTGCGTTTTCAGACACGTACAATATGTATTTTTGCCGTTTCTGATGAAATCCCTCCTTTTAAACGCAGTTTCTCACGGAAAATGTGTTTCTCGCCATGGCAAAATTACTTTTTAAAAAAGCGCATGTTCAGGTCGAGAAAATGTGTTTTAAACAATAAAAACGACTCCCGGCCTTATTAGTTCACATTTTTTACATTTGGTAACCTAGTCCATATGCGTAAATTACTACATCGTTTTATCGCGTTAAACGCATTTTCTCGACAAGAAAAGCACAATGTCATCAAAAACATCCAAAACAAAAAAAAAAAGGATCTATTCAACAAGTCTGCGACACATCCTTAAGAGTTACGTGTTTTCACCCAATTTCAATGTGTAATTTCACCAGTTCTGATCATTGTTTAGCTTGTTGGTAGCTTGGTCAAAATGCCAGACACAGTTAATCGTTTTTATTGCTTTAAACGCATTTTCTCCTCAAGAGAAACACGATTTCATTAAAAACGTTATACTTTGAAAATACCTGATGTCCATGTCTGCAAACACACAAGAGTCATAAAATAGGTTTTTCACCCATGTGTTTTTTGGTGAGACACCTTCTATTTCAAGGTTCTGTGCGTTTTCAGACACGTACAATATGTATTTTTGCCGTTTCTGATGAAATCCCTCCTTTTAAATGCAGTTTCTCACAGGAAATGAGTTTCTCGCCATGGCAAAATTACTTTTTAAAAAAACGCATGTTCAGGTCGAGAAAATGTTTTAAACACTAAAAACGACTCCCGGCCTTATTAGTTCACATTTTTTACATTTGGTAACCTAGTCCATATGCGTAAATTACTACATCGTTTTATCGCGTTAAACGCATTTTCTCGACAAGAAAAGCACAATGTCATCAAAAACATCCAAAACAACAAAAAAAAGGATCTATTCAACAAGTCTGCGACACATCCTTAAGAGTTACGTGTTTTCACCCAATTTCAATGTGTAATTTCAACAGTTCTGATCATTGTTTAGCTTGTTGGTAGCTTGGTCAAAATGCCAGACACAGTGAATCGTTTTTATTGCTTTAAACGCATTTTCTCCTCAAGAGAAACACGATTTCATTAAAAACGTTATACTTTGAAAATACCTGATGTCCATGTCTGCAAACACACAAGAGTCATAAAATAGGTTTTTCACCCATGTGTTTTTTGGTGAGACACCTTCTATTTCAAGGTTCTGTGCGTTTTCAGACACGTACAATATGTATTTTTGCCGTTTCTGATGAAATCCCTCCTTTTAAATGCAGTTTCTCACAGGAAATGAGTTTCTCGCCATGGCAAAATTACTTTTTAAAAAAACGCATGTTCAGGTCGAGAAAATGTTTTAAACACTAAAAACGACTCCCGGCCTTATTAGTTCACATTTTTTACATTTGGTAACCTAGTCCATATGCGTAAATTACTACATCGTTTTATCGCGTTAAACGCATTTTCTCGACAAGAAAAGCACAATGTCATCAAAAACATCCAAAACAACAAAAAAAAGGATCTATTCAACAAGTCTGCGACACATCCTTAAGAGTTACGTGTTTTCACCCAATTTCAATGTGTAATTTCAACAGTTCTGATCATTGTTTAGCTTGTTGGTAGCTTGGTCAAAATGCCAGACACAGTGAATCGTTTTTATTGCTTTAAACGCATTTTCTCCTCAAGAGAAACACGATTTCATTAAAAACGTTATACTTTGAAAATACCTGATGTCCATGTCTGCAAACACACAAGAGTCATAAAATAGGTTTTTCACCCATGTGTTTTTTGGTGAGACACCTTCTATTTCAAGGTTCTGTGCGTTTTCAGACACGTACAATATGTATTTTTGGCGTTTCTGATGAAATCCCTCCTTTTAAATGCAGTTTCTCACAGGAAATGAGTTTCTCGCCATGGCAAAATTACTTTTTAAAAAAACGCATGTTCAGGTCGAGAAAATGTTTTAAACAATAAAAACGACTCCCGGCCTTATTAGTTCACATTTTTTACATTTGGTAACCTAGTCCATATGCGTAAATTACTACATCGTTTTATCGCGTTAAACGCATTTTCTCGACACGAAAAGCACAATGTCATCAAAAACATCCAAAACAACAAAAAAAAGGATCTATTCAACAAGTCTGCGACACATCCTTAAGAGTTACGTGTTTTCACCCAATTTCAATGTGTAATTTCACCAGTTCTGATCATTGTTTAGCTTGTTGGTAGCTTGGTCAAAATGCCAGACACAGTGAATCGTTTTTATTGCTTTAAACGCATTTTCTCCTCAAGAGAAACATGATTTCATTAAAAACATTATAGTTTAAAAATACCTGATGTACATGTCTGCAAACTCTCAAGAGTCTTAAAAGAGGTTTTTCACCCATGTGTTTTTTGTTGAGACACCTTCTATTTCAAGGTTCTGTGCGTTTTCAGACACGTACAATGTGTATTTTTGCCGTTTCTGATGAAATCCCTCCTTTTAAACGCAGTTTCTCACAGGAAATGAGTTTCTCGCCATGACAAAATTACTTTTTAAAAAAACGCATGTTCAGGTCGAGAAAATGTTTTAAACAATAAAAACGACTCCCGGCCTTATTAGTTCACATTTTTTACATTTGGTAACCTAGTCCATATGCGTAAATTACTACATCGTTTTATCGCATTAAACGCATTTTTCCGACAAGAAAAGCACAATTTCATCAAAAACATCCAAAACAACAAAAAAAGGATCTATTCAACAAGTCTGCGACACATCCTTAGGAGTTACGTGTTTTCACCCAATTTCAATGTGTAATTTCAACAGTTCTGATCATTGTTTAGCTTGTTGGTAGCTTGGTCAAAATGCCAGACACAGTGAATCGTTTTTATTGCTTTAAACGCATTTTCTCCTCAAGAGAAACATGATTTCATTAAAAACATTATAGTTTAAAAATACCTGATGTACATGTCTGCAAACTCTCAAGAGTCTTAAAAGAGGTTTTTCACCCATGTGTTTTTTGTTGAGACACCTTCTATTTCAAGGTTCTGTGCGTTTACAGACACGTACAATATGTATTTTTGCCGTTTCTGATGAAATCCCCCCTTTTAAACGCAGTTTCTCACGGAAAATGTGTTTCTCGCCATGGCAAAATTACTTTTTAAAAAAACGCATGTTCAGGTCGAGAAAATGTGTTTTAAACAATAAAAACGACTCCCGGCCTTATTAGTTCACATTTTTTACATTTGGTAACCTAGTCCATATGCGTAAATTACTACATCGTTTTATCGCGTTAAACGCATTTTCTCGACAAGAAAAGCACAATGTCATCAAAAACATCCAAAACAACAAAAAAAAAGGATCTATTCAACAAGTCTGCGACACATCCTTAAGAGTTACGTGTTTTCACCCAATTTCAATGTGTAATTTCACCAGTTCTGATCATTGTTTAGCTTGTTGGTAGCTTGGTCAAAATGCCAGACACAGTTAATCGTTTTTATTGCTTTAAACGCATTTTCTCCTCAAGAGAAACACGATTTCATTAAAAACGTTATACTTTGAAAATACCTGATGTCCATGTCTGCAAACACACAAGAGTCATAAAATAGGTTTTTCACCCATGTGTTTTTTGTTGAGACACCTTCTATTTCAAGGTTCTGTGCGTTTTCAGACACGTACAATATGTATTTTTGGCGTTTCTGATGAAATCCCTCCTTTTAAATGCAGTTTCTCACAGGAAATGAGTTTCTCGCCATGGCAAAATTACTTTTTAAAAAAACGCATGTTCAGGTCGAGAAAATGTTTTAAACAATAAAAACGACTCCCGGCCTTATTAGTTCACATTTTTTACATTTGGTAACCTAGTCCATATGCATAAATTACTACATCGTTTTATCGCATTAAACGCATTTTTTCGACAAGAAAAGCACAATTTCATCAAAAACATCCAAAACAACAAAAAAAGGATCTATTCAACAAGTCTGCTACACATCCTTTAGAGTTACCTGTTTTCACCCAATTTCAATGTGTAATTTCAACAGTTCTGATCATTGTTTAGCTTGTTGGTAGCTTGGTCAAAATGCCAGACACAGTGAGTCGTTTTTATTGCTTTAAACGCATTTTCTCCTCAAGAGAAAAATGATTTCATTGAAATCATTATAGTTTAAAAATACCTGATGTACATGTCTGCAAACACTCAGAGTCTTAAAAGAGGTTTTTCACCCATGTGTTTTTTGTTGAGACACCTTCTATTTCAAGGTTCTGTGCGTTTTCAGACACGTACAATATGTATTTTTGCCGTTTCTGATGAAATCCCTCCTTTTAAACGCAGTTTCTCACGGAAAATGTGTTTCTCGCCATGGCAAAATTACTTTTTAAAAAAACGCATGTTCAGGTCGAGAAAATGTGTTTTAAACAATAAAAACGACTCCCAGCCTTATTAGTTCACATTTTTTACATTTGGTAACCTAGTCCATATGCGTAAATTACTACATCGTTTTATCGCGTTAAACGCATTTTCTCGACAAGAAAAGCACAATGTCATCAAAAACATCCAAAACAAAAAAAAAAAAGGATCTATTCAACAAGTCTGCGACACATCCTTAAGAGTTACGTGTTTTCACCCAATTTCAATGTGTAATTTCACCAGTTCTGATCATTGTTTAGCTTGTTGGTAGCTTGGTCAAAATGCCAGACACAGTTAATCGTTTTTATTGCTTTAAACGCATTTTCTCCTCAAGAGAAACACGATTTCATTAAAAACGTTATACTTTGAAAATACCTGATGTCCATGTCTGCAAACACACAAGAGTCATAAAATAGGTTTTTCACCCATGTGTTTTTTGTTGAGACACCTTCTATTTCAAGGTTCTGTGCGTTTTCAGACACGTACAATATGTATTTTTGGCGTTTCTGATGAAATCCCTCCTTTTAAATGCAGTTTCTCACAGGAAATGAGTTTCTCGCCATGGCAAAATTACTTTTTAAAAAAACGCATGTTCAGGTCGAGAAAATGTTTTAAACAATAAAAACGACTCCCGGCCTTATTAGTTCACATTTTTTACATTTGGTAACCTAGTCCATATGCGTAAATTACTACATCGTTTTATCGCATTAAACGCATTTTTTCGACAAGAAAAGCACAATTTCATCAAAAACATCCAAAACAACAAAAAAAGGATCTATTCAACAAGTCTGCTACACATCCTTTAGAGTTACCTGTTTTCACCCAATTTCAATGTGTAATTTCAACAGTTCTGATCATTGTTTAGCTTGTTGGTAGCTTGGTCAAAATGCCAGACACAGTGAGTCGTTTTTATTGCTTTAAACGCATTTTCTCCTCAAGAGAAAAATGATTTCATTGAAATCATTATAGTTTAAAAATACCTGATGTACATGTCTGCAAACACTCAGAGTCTTAAAAGAGGTTTTTCACCCATGTGTTTTTTGTTGAGACACCTTCTATTTCAAGGTTCTGTGCGTTTTCAGACATGTACAATATGTATTTTTGCCGTTTCTGATGAAATCCCTCCTTTTAAACGCAGTTTCTCACGGAAAATGTGTTTCTCGCCATGGCAAAATTACTTTTTAAAAAAACGCATGTTCAGGTCGAGAAAATGGGTTTTAAACAATAAAAACGACTCCCGGCCTTATTAGTTCCATATGCGTAAATTACTACATCGTTTTATCGCATTAAACGCATTTTCTCGACAAGAAAAGCACAATTTCATCAAAAACATCCAAAACAACAAAAAAAAGGATCTATTCAACAAGTGTGCTACACATCCTTTAGAGTTACGTGTTTTCACCCAATTTCAATGTGTAATTTCAACAGTTCTGATCATTGTTTAGCTTGTTGGTAGCTTGGTCAAAATGCCAGACACAGTGAATCGTTTTTATTGCTTTAAACGCATTTTCTCCTCAAGAGAAACATGATTTCATTAAAATCATTATAGTTTAAAAATACCTGATGTACATGTCTGCAAACACTCAGAGTCTTAAAAGAGGTTTTTCACCCATGTGTTTTTTGTTGCGACACCTTCTATTTCAAGGTTCTGTGCGTTTTCAGACACGTACAATATGTATTTTTGCCGTTTCTGATGAAATCCCTCCTTTTAAACGCAGTTTCTCACGGAAAATGTGTTTCTCGCCATGGCAAAATTACTTTTTAAAAAAAACGCATGTTCAGGTCGAGAAAATGTGTTTTAAACAATAAAAACGACTCCCGGCCTTATTAGTTCACATTTTTTACATTTGGTAACCTAGTCCATATGCGTAAATTACTACATCGTTTTATCGCGTTAAACGCGTTTTCTCGACAAGAAAAGCACAATGTCATCAAAAACATCCAAAACAACAAAAAAAAGGATCTATTCAACAAGTCTGCGACACATCCTTAAGAGTTACGTGTTTTCACCCAATTTCAATGTGTAATTTCACCAGTTCTGATCATTGTTTAGCTTGTTGGTAGCTTGGTCAAAATGCCAGACACAGTTAATCGTTTTTATTGCTTTAAACGCATTTTCTCCTCAAGAGAAACACGATTTCATTAAAAACGTTATACTTTGAAAATACCTGATGTCCATGTCTGCAAACACACAAGAGTCATAAAATAGGTTTATCACCCATGTGTTTTTTGGTGAGACACCTTCTATTTCAAGGTTCTGTGCGTTTTCAGACACGTACAATATGTATTTTTGCCGTTTCTGATGAAATCCCTCCTTTTAAACGCAGTTTCTCACGGAAAATATGTTTCTCGCCATGGCAAAATTACTTTTTAAAAAAACGCATGTTCAGGTCGAGAAAATGTGTTTTAAACAATAAAAACGACTCCCGGCCTTATTAGTTCCATATGCGTAAATTACTACATCGTTTTATCGCATTAAACGCATTTTCTCGACAAGAAAAGCACAATTTCATCAAAAACATCCAAAACAACAAAAAAAAGGATCTATTCAACAAGTGTGCTACACATCCTTTAGAGTTACGTGTTTTCACCCAATTTCAATGTGTAATTTCAACAGTTCTGATCATTGTTTAGCTTGTTGGTAGCTTGGTCAAAATGCCAGACACAGTGAATCGTTTTTATTGCTTTAAACGCATTTTCTCCTCAAGAGAAACATGATTTCATTAAAATCATTATAGTTTAAAAATACCTGATGTACATGTCTGCAAACACTCAGAGTCTTAAAAGAGGTTTTTCACCCATGTGTTTTTTGTTGAGACACCTTCTATTTCAAGGTTCTGTGCGTTTTCAGACATGTACAATATGTATTTTTGCCGTTTCTGATGAAATCCCTCCTTTTAAACGCAGTTTCTCACGGAAAATGTGTTTCTCACCATGGCAAAATTACTTTTTAAAAAAACGCATGTTCAGGTCGAGAAAATGTGTTTTAAACAATAAAAACGACTCCCGGCCTTATTAGTTCACATTTTTTACATTTGGTAACCTAGTCCATATGCGTAAATTACTACATCGTTTTATCGCGTTAAACGCATTTTCTCGACAAGAAAAGCACAATGTCATCAAAAACATCCAAAACAACAAAAAAAAAGGATCTATTCAACAAGTCTGCGACACATCCTTAAGAGTTACGTGTTTTCACCCAATTTCAATGTGTAATTTCACCAGTTCTGATCATTGTTTAGCTTGTTGGTAGCTTGGTCAAAATGCCAGACACAGTTAATCGTTTTTATTGCTTTAAACGCATTTTCTCCTCAAGAGAAACACGATTTCATTAAAAACGTTATACTTTGAAAATACCTGATGTCCATGTCTGCAAACACACAAGAGTCTTAAAAGAGGTTTTTCACCCATGTGTTTTTTGTTGAGAGACCTTCTATTTCAAGGTTCTGTGCGTTTTCAGACATGTACAATATGTATTTTTGCCGTTTCTGATGAAATCCCTCCTTTTAAACGCAGTTTCTCACGGAAAATGTGTTTCTCACCATGGCAAAATTACTTTTTAAAAAAACGCATGTTCAGGTCGAGAAAATGTGTTTTAAACAATAAAAACGACTCCCGGCCTTATTAGTTCACATTTTTTACATTTGGTAACCTAGTCCATATGCGTAAATTACTACATCGTTTTATCGCGTTAAACGCATTTTCTCGACAAGAAAAGCACAATGTCATCAAAAACATCCAAAACAAAAAAAAAAAAGGATCTATTCAACAAGTCTGCGACACATCCTTAAGAGTTACGTGTTTTCACCCAATTTCAATGTGTAATTTCACCAGTTCTGATCATTGTTTAGCTTGTTGGTAGCTTGGTCAAAATGCCAGACACAGTTAATCGTTTTTATTGCTTTAAACGCATTTTCTCCTCAAGAGAAACATGATTTCATTAAAATCATTATAGTTTAAAAATACCTGATGTACATGTCTGCAAACACTCAGAGTCTTAAAAGAGGTTTTTCACCCATGTGTTTTTTGTTGAGACACCTTCTATTTCAAGGTTCTGTGCGTTTTCAGACATGTACAATATGTATTTTTGCCGTTTCTGATGAAATCCCTCCTTTTAAACGCAGTTTCTCACGGAAAATGTGTTTCTCGCCATGGCAAAATTACTTTTTAAAAAAACGCATGTTCAGGTCGAGAAAATGGGTTTTAAACAATAAAAACGACTCCCGGCCTTATTAGTTCCATATGCGTAAATTACTACATCGTTTTATCGCATTAAACGCATTTTCTCGACAAGAAAAGCACAATTTCATCAAAAACATCCAAAACAACAAAAAAAAGGATCTATTCAACAAGTGTGCTACACATCCTTTAGAGTTACGTGTTTTCACCCAATTTCAATGTGTAATTTCAACAGTTCTGATCATTGTTTAGCTTGTTGGTAGCTTGGTCAAAATGCCAGACACAGTGAATCGTTTTTATTGCTTTAAACGCATTTTCTCCTCAAGAGAAACATGATTTCATTAAAATCATTATAGTTTAAAAATACCTGATGTACATGTCTGCAAACACTCAGAGTCTTAAAAGAGGTTTTTCACCCATGTGTTTTTTGTTGAGACACCTTCTATTTCAAGGTTCTGTGCGTTTTCAGACATGTACAATATGTATTTTTGCCGTTTCTGATGAAATCCCTCCTTTTAAACGCAGTTTCTCACGGAAAATGTGTTTCTCACCATGGCAAAATTACTTTTTAAAAAAACGCATGTTCAGGTCGAGAAAATGTGTTTTAAACAATAAAAACGACTCCCGGCCTTATTAGTTCACATTTTTTACATTTGGTAACCTAGTCCATATGCGTAAATTACTACATCGTTTTATCGCGTTAAACGCATTTTCTCGACAAGAAAAGCACAATGTCATCAAAAACATCCAAAACAACAAAAAAAAGGATCTATTCAACAAGTCTGCGACACATCCTTAAGAGTTACGTGTTTTCACCCAATTTCAATGTGTAATTTCACCAGTTCTGATCATTGTTTAGCTTGTTGGTAGCTTGGTCAAAATGCCAGACACAGTGAATCGTTTTTATTGCTTTAAACGCATTTTCTCCTCAAGAGAAACACGATTTCATTAAAAACGTTATACTTTGAAAATACCTGATGTCCATGTCTGCAAACACACAAGAGTCATAAAATAGGTTTTTCACCCATGTGTTTTTTGTTGAGACACCTTCTATTTCAAGGTTCTGTGCGTTTTCAGACACGTACAATATGTACTTTTGCCGTTTCTGATGAAATCCCTCCTTTTGAGCGCAGTTTCTCACGGAAAATGTGTTTCTCGCCATGGCAAAATTACTTTTTAAAAAAACGCATGTTCAGGTCGAGAAAATGTGTTTTAAACAATAAAAACGACTCCCGGCCTTATTAGTTCCATATGCGTAAATTACTACATCGTTTTATCGCATTAAACGCGTTTTCTCGACAAGAAAAGCACAATGTCATCAAAAACATCCAAAACAACAAAAAAAGGATCTATTCAACAAGTCTGCTACACATCCTTTAGAGTTACGTGTTTTCACCCAATTTCAATGTGTAATTTCAACAGTTCTGATTATTGTTTAGCTTGTTGGTAGCTTGGTCAAAACGCCAGACACAGTGAGTCGTTTTTATTGCTTTAAACGCATTTTCTCCTCAAGAGAAACATGATTTCATTAAAATCATTATAGTTTAAAAATACCTGATGTACATGTCTGCAAACACTCAGAGTCCTAAAAGAGGTTTTTCACCCATGTGTTTTTTGTTGAGACACCTTCTATTTCAAGGTTCTGTGCGTTTTCAGACACGTACAATATGTATTTTTGCCGTTTCTGATGAAATCCCTCCTTTTAAACGCAGTTTCTCACGGAAAATGTGTTTCTCGCCATGGCAAAATTACTTTTTAAAAAAAACGCATGTTCAGGTCGAGAAAATGTGTTTTAAACAATAAAAACGACTCCCGGCCTTATTAGTTCACATTTTTTACATTTGGTAACCTAGTCCATATGCGTAAATTACTACATCGTTTTATCGCGTTAAACGCATTTTCTCGACAAGAAAAGCACAATGTCATCAAAAACATCCAAAACAACAAAAAAAAGGATCTATTCAACAAGTCTGCGACACATCCTTAAGAGTTACGTGTTTTCACCCAATTTCAATGTGTAATTTCACCAGTTCTGATCATTGTTTAGCTTGTTGGTAGCTTGGTCAAAATGCCAGACACAGTTAATCGTTTTTATTGCTTTAAACGCATTTTCTCCTCAAGAGAAACACGATTTCATTAAAAACGTTATACTTTGAAAATACCTGATGTCCATGTCTGCAAACACACAAGAGTCATAAAATAGGTTTATCACCCATGTGTTTTTTGGTGAGACACCTTCTATTTCAAGGTTCTGTGCGTTTTCAGACACGTACAATATGTATTTTTGCCGTTTCTGATGAAATCCCTCCTTTTAAACGCAGTTTCTCACGGAAAATATGTTTCTCGCCATGGCAAAATTACTTTTTAAAAAAACGCATGTTCAGGTCGAGAAAATGGGTTTTAAACAATAAAAACGACTCCCGGCCTTATTAGTTCACATTTTTTACATTTGGTAACCTAGTCCATATGCGTAAATTACTACATCGTTTTATCGCGTTAAACGCATTTCCTCGACAAGAAAAGCACAATTTCATCAAAAACATCCAAAACAACAACAAAAAAAGGATCTATTCAACAAGTCTGCGACACATCCTTAAGAGTTACGTGTTTTCACCCAATTTCAATGTGTAATTTCACCAGTTCTGATCATTGTTTAGCTTGTTGGTAGCTTGGTCAAAATGCCAGACACAGTTAATCGTTTTTATTGCTTTAAACGCATTTTCTCCTCAAGAGAAACACGATTTCATTAAAAACGTTATACTTTGAAAATACCTGATGTCCATGTCTGCAAACACACAAGAGTCATAAAATAGGTTTATCACCCATGTGTTTTTTGGTGAGACACCTTCTATTTCAAGGTTCTGTGCGTTTTCAGACACGTACAATATGTATTTTTGCCGTTTCTGATGAAATCCCTCCTTTTAAACGCAGTTTCTCACGGAAAATATGTTTCTCGCCATGGCAAAATTACTTTTTAAAAAAACGCATGTTCAGGTCGAGAAAATGGGTTTTAAACAATAAAAACGACTCCCGGCCTTATTAGTTCCATATGCGTAAATTACTACATCGTTTTATCGCATTAAACGCATTTTCTCGACAAGAAAAGCACAATTTCATCAAAAACATCCAAAACAACAAAAAAAAGGATCTATTCAACAAGTGTGCTACACATCCTTTAGAGTTACGTGTTTTCACCCAATTTCAATGTGTAATTTCAACAGTTCTGATCATTGTTTAGCTTGTTGGTAGCTTGGTCAAAATGCCAGACACAGTGAATCGTTTTTATTGCTTTAAACGCATTTTCTCCTCAAGAGAAACATGATTTCATTAAAATCATTATAGTTTAAAAATACCTGATGTACATGTCTGCAAACACTCAGAGTCTTAAAAGAGGTTTTTCACCCATGTGTTTTTTGTTGAGACACCTTCTATTTCAAGGTTCTGTGCGTTTTCAGACATGTACAATATGTATTTTTGCCGTTTCTGATGAAATCCCTCCTTTTAAACGCAGTTTCTCACGGAAAATGTGTTTCTCACCATGGCAAAATTACTTTTTAAAAAAACGCATGTTCAGGTCGAGAAAATGTGTTTTAAACAATAAAAACGACTCCCGGCCTTATTAGTTCACATTTTTTACATTTGGTAACCTAGTCCATATGCGTAAATTACTACATCGTTTTATCGCGTTAAACGCATTTTCTCGACAAGAAAAGCACAATGTCATCAAAAACATCCAAAACAACAAAAAAAAAGGATCTATTCAACAAGTCTGCGACACATCCTTAAGAGTTACGTGTTTTCACCCAATTTCAATGTGTAATTTCACCAGTTCTGATCATTGTTTAGCTTGTTGGTAGCTTGGTCAAAATGCCAGACACAGTTAATCGTTTTTATTGCTTTAAACGCATTTTCTCCTCAAGAGAAACATGATTTCATTAAAATCATTATAGTTTAAAAATACCTGATGTACATGTCTGCAAACACTCAGAGTCTTAAAAGAGGTTTTTCACCCATGTGTTTTTTGTTGAGACACCTTCTATTTCAAGGTTCTGTGCGTTTTCAGACATGTACAATATGTATTTTTGCCGTTTCTGATGAAATCCCTCCTTTTAAACGCAGTTTCTCACGGAAAATGTGTTTCTCGCCATGGCAAAATTACTTTTTAAAAAAACGCATGTTCAGGTCGAGAAAATGGGTTTTAAACAATAAAAACGACTCCCGGCCTTATTAGTTCCATATGCGTAAATTACTACATCGTTTTATCGCATTAAACGCATTTTCTCGACAAGAAAAGCACAATTTCATCAAAAACATCCAAAACAACAAAAAAAAGGATCTATTCAACAAGTGTGCTACACATCCTTTAGAGTTACGTGTTTTCACCCAATTTCAATGTGTAATTTCAACAGTTCTGATCATTGTTTAGCTTGTTGGTAGCTTGGTCAAAATGCCAGACACAGTGAATCGTTTTTATTGCTTTAAACGCATTTTCTCCTCAAGAGAAACATGATTTCATTAAAATCATTATAGTTTAAAAATACCTGATGTACATGTCTGCAAACACTCAGAGTCTTAAAAGAGGTTTTTCACCCATGTGTTTTTTGTTGAGACACCTTCTATTTCAAGGTTCTGTGCGTTTTCAGACATGTACAATATGTATTTTTGCCGTTTCTGATGAAATCCCTCCTTTTAAACGCAGTTTCTCACGGAAAATGTGTTTCTCACCATGGCAAAATTACTTTTTAAAAAAACGCATGTTCAGGTCGAGAAAATGTGTTTTAAACAATAAAAACGACTCCCGGCCTTATTAGTTCACATTTTTTACATTTGGTAACCTAGTCCATATGCGTAAATTACTACATCGTTTTATCGCGTTAAACGCATTTTCTCGACAAGAAAAGCACAATGTCATCAAAAACATCCAAAACAACAAAAAAAAGGATCTATTCAACAAGTCTGCGACACATCCTTAAGAGTTACGTGTTTTCACCCAATTTCAATGTGTAATTTCACCAGTTCTGATCATTGTTTAGCTTGTTGGTAGCTTGGTCAAAATGCCAGACACAGTGAATCGTTTTTATTGCTTTAAACGCATTTTCTCCTCAAGAGAAACACGATTTCATTAAAAACGTTATACTTTGAAAATACCTGATGTCCATGTCTGCAAACACACAAGAGTCATAAAATAGGTTTATCACCCATGTGTTTTTTGGTGAGACACCTTCTATTTCAAGGTTCTGTGCGTTTTCAGACACGTACAATATGTATTTTTGCCGTTTCTGATGAAATCCCTCCTTTTAAACGCAGTTTCTCACGGAAAATATGTTTCTCGCCATGGCAAAATTACTTTTTAAAAAAACGCATGTTCAGGTCGAGAAAATGGGTTTTAAACAATAAAAACGACTCCCGGCCTTATTAGTTCCATATGCGTAAATTACTACATCGTTTTATCGCATTAAACGCATTTTCTCGACAAGAAAAGCACAATTTCATCAAAAACATCCAAAACAACAAAAAAAAGGATCTATTCAACAAGTGTGCTACACATCCTTTAGAGTTACGTGTTTTCACCCAATTTCAATGTGTAATTTCAACAGTTCTGATCATTGTTTAGCTTGTTGGTAGCTTGGTCAAAATGCCAGACACAGTGAATCGTTTTTATTGCTTTAAACGCATTTTCTCCTCAAGAGAAACATGATTTCATTAAAATCATTATAGTTTAAAAATACCTGATGTACATGTCTGCAAACACTCAGAGTCTTAAAAGAGGTTTTTCACCCATGTGTTTTTTGTTGAGACACCTTCTATTTCAAGGTTCTGTGCGTTTTCAGACATGTACAATATGTATTTTTGCCGTTTCTGATGAAATCCCTCCTTTTAAACGCAGTTTCTCACGGAAAATGTGTTTCTCACCATGGCAAAATTACTTTTTAAAAAAACGCATGTTCAGGTCGAGAAAATGTGTTTTAAACAATAAAAACGACTCCCGGCCTTATTAGTTCACATTTTTTACATTTGGTAACCTAGTCCATATGCGTAAATTACTACATCGTTTTATCGCGTTAAACGCATTTTCTCGACAAGAAAAGCACAATGTCATCAAAAACATCCAAAACAACAAAAAAAAAGGATCTATTCAACAAGTCTGCGACACATCCTTAAGAGTTACGTGTTTTCACCCAATTTCAATGTGTAATTTCACCAGTTCTGATCATTGTTTAGCTTGTTGGTAGCTTGGTCAAAATGCCAGACACAGTTAATCGTTTTTATTGCTTTAAACGCATTTTCTCCTCAAGAGAAACATGATTTCATTAAAATCATTATAGTTTAAAAATACCTGATGTACATGTCTGCAAACACTCAGAGTCTTAAAAGAGGTTTTTCACCCATGTGTTTTTTGTTGAGACACCTTCTATTTCAAGGTTCTGTGCGTTTTCAGACATGTACAATATGTATTTTTGCCGTTTCTGATGAAATCCCTCCTTTTAAACGCAGTTTCTCACGGAAAATGTGTTTCTCGCCATGGCAAAATTACTTTTTAAAAAAACGCATGTTCAGGTCGAGAAAATGGGTTTTAAACAATAAAAACGACTCCCGGCCTTATTAGTTCCATATGCGTAAATTACTACATCGTTTTATCGCATTAAACGCATTTTCTCGACAAGAAAAGCACAATTTCATCAAAAACATCCAAAACAACAAAAAAAAGGATCTATTCAACAAGTGTGCTATACATCCTTTAGAGTTACGTGTTTTCACCCAATTTCAATGTGTAATTTCAACAGTTCTGATCATTGTTTAGCTTGTTGGTAACTTGGTCAAAATGCCAGACACAGTGAATCGTTTTTATTGCTTTAAACGCATTTTCTCCTCAAGAGAAACATGATTTCATTAAAATCATTATAGTTTAAAAATACCTGATGTACATGTCTGCAAACACTCAGAGTCTTAAAAGAGGTTTTTCACCCATGTGTTTTTTGTTGAGACACCTTCTATTTCAAGGTTCTGTGCGTTTTCAGACATGTACAATATGTATTTTTGCCGTTTCTGATGAAATCCCTCCTTTTAAACGCAGTTTCTCACGGAAAATGTGTTTCTCACCATGGCAAAATTACTTTTTAAAAAAACGCATGTTCAGGTCGAGAAAATGTGTTTTAAACAATAAAAACGACTCCCGGCCTTATTAGTTCACATTTTTTACATTTGGTAACCTAGTCCATATGCGTAAATTACTACATCGTTTTATCGCGTTAAACGCATTTTCTCGACAAGAAAAGCACAATGTCATCAAAAACATCCAAAACAACAAAAAAAAGGATCTATTCAACAAGTCTGCGACACATCCTTAAGAGTTACGTGTTTTCACCCAATTTCAATGTGTAATTTCACCAGTTCTGATCATTGTTTAGCTTGTTGGTAGCTTGGTCAAAATGCCAGACACAGTGAATCGTTTTTATTGCTTTAAACGCATTTTCTCCTCAAGAGAAACACGATTTCATTAAAAACGTTATACTTTGAAAATACCTGATGTCCATGTCTGCAAACACACAAGAGTCATAAAATAGGTTTATCACCCATGTGTTTTTTGGTGAGACACCTTCTATTTCAAGGTTCTGTGCGTTTTCAGACACGTACAATATGTATTTTTGCCGTTTCTGATGAAATCCCTCCTTTTAAACGCAGTTTCTCACGGAAAATATGTTTCTCGCCATGGCAAAATTACTTTTTAAAAAAACGCATGTTCAGGTCGAGAAAATGGGTTTTAAACAATAAAAACGACTCCCGGCCTTATTAGTTCCATATGCGTAAATTACTACATCGTTTTATCGCATTAAACGCATTTTCTCGACAAGAAAAGCACAATTTCATCAAAAACATCCAAAACAACAAAAAAAAGGATCTATTCAACAAGTGTGCTACACATCCTTTAGAGTTACGTGTTTTCACCCAATTTCAATGTGTAATTTCAACAGTTCTGATCATTGTTTAGCTTGTTGGTAGCTTGGTCAAAATGCCAGACACAGTGAATCGTTTTTATTGCTTTAAACGCATTTTCTCCTCAAGAGAAACATGATTTCATTAAAATCATTATAGTTTAAAAATACCTGATGTACATGTCTGCAAACACTCAGAGTCTTAAAAGAGGTTTTTCACCCATGTGTTTTTTGTTGAGACACCTTCTATTTCAAGGTTCTGTGCGTTTTCAGACATGTACAATATGTATTTTTGCCGTTTCTGATGAAATCCCTCCTTTTAAACGCAGTTTCTCACGGAAAATGTGTTTCTCACCATGGCAAAATTACTTTTTAAAAAAACGCATGTTCAGGTCGAGAAAATGTGTTTTAAACAATAAAAACGACTCCCGGCCTTATTAGTTCACATTTTTTACATTTGGTAACCTAGTCCATATGCGTAAATTACTACATCGTTTTATCGCGTTAAACGCATTTTCTCGACAAGAAAAGCACAATGTCATCAAAAACATCCAAAACAACAAAAAAAAAGGATCTATTCAACAAGTCTGCGACACATCCTTAAGAGTTACGTGTTTTCACCCAATTTCAATGTGTAATTTCACCAGTTCTGATCATTGTTTAGCTTGTTGGTAGCTTGGTCAAAATGCCAGACACAGTTAATCGTTTTTATTGCTTTAAACGCATTTTCTCCTCAAGAGAAACATGATTTCATTAAAATCATTATAGTTTAAAAATACCTGATGTACATGTCTGCAAACACTCAGAGTCTTAAAAGAGGTTTTTCACCCATGTGTTTTTTGTTGAGACACCTTCTATTTCAAGGTTCTGTGCGTTTTCAGACATGTACAATATGTATTTTTGCCGTTTCTGATGAAATCCCTCCTTTTAAACGCAGTTTCTCACGGAAAATGTGTTTCTCGCCATGGCAAAATTACTTTTTAAAAAAACGCATGTTCAGGTCGAGAAAATGGGTTTTAAACAATAAAAACGACTCCCGGCCTTATTAGTTCCATATGCGTAAATTACTACATCGTTTTATCGCATTAAACGCATTTTCTCGACAAGAACAGCACAATTTCATCAAAAACATCCAAAACAACAAAAAAAAGGATCTATTCAACAAGTGTGCTATACATCCTTTAGAGTTACGTGTTTTCACCCAATTTCAATGTGTAATTTCAACAGTTCTGATCATTGTTTAGCTTGTTGGTAACTTGGTCAAAATGCCAGACACAGTGAATCGTTTTTATTGCTTTAAACGCATTTTCTCCTCAAGAGAAACATGATTTCATTAAAATCATTATAGTTTAAAAATACCTGATGTACATGTCTGCAAACACTCAGAGTCTTAAAAGAGGTTTTTCACCCATGTGTTTTTTGTTGAGACACCTTCTATTTCAAGGTTCTGTGCGTTTTCAGACATGTACAATATGTATTTTTGCCGTTTCTGATGAAATCCCTCCTTTTAAACGCAGTTTCTCACGGAAAATGTGTTTCTCACCATGGCAAAATTACTTTTTAAAAAAACGCATGTTCAGGTCGAGAAAATGTGTTTTAAACAATAAAAACGACTCCCGGCCTTATTAGTTCACATTTTTTACATTTGGTAACCTAGTCCATATGCGTAAATTACTACATCGTTTTATCGCGTTAAACGCATTTTCTCGACAAGAAAAGCACAATGTCATCAAAAACATCCAAAACAACAAAAAAAAGGATCTATTCAACAAGTCTGCGACACATCCTTAAGAGTTACGTGTTTTCACCCAATTTCAATGTGTAATTTCACCAGTTCTGATCATTGTTTAGCTTGTTGGTAGCTTGGTCAAAATGCCAGACACAGTGAATCGTTTTTATTGCTTTAAACGCATTTTCTCCTCAAGAGAAACACGATTTCATTAAAAACGTTATACTTTGAAAATACCTGATGTCCATGTCTGCAAACACACAAGAGTCATAAAATAGGTTTTTCACCCATGTGTTTTTTGTTGAGACACCTTCTATTTCAAGGTTCTGTGCGTTTTCAGACACGTACAATATGTACTTTTGCCGTTTCTGATGAAATCCCTCCTTTTAAGCGCAGTTTCTCACGGAAAATGTGTTTCTCGCCATGGCAAAATTACTTTTTAAAAAAACGCATGTTCAGGTCGAGAAAATGTGTTTTAAACAATAAAAACGACTCCCGGCCTTATTAGTTCCATATGCGTAAATTACTACATCGTTTTATCGCATTAAACGCGTTTTCTCGACAAGAAAAGCACAATGTCATCAAAAACATCCAAAACAACAAAAAAAGGATCTATTCAACAAGTCTGCTACACATCCTTTAGAGTTACGTGTTTTCACCCAATTTCAATGTGTAATTTCAACAGTTCTGATTATTGTTTAGCTTGTTGGTAGCTTGGTCAAAATGCCAGACACAGTGAGTCGTTTTTATTGCTTTAAACGCATTTTCTCCTCAAGAGAAACATGATTTCATTAAAATCATTATAGTTTAAAAATACCTGATGTACATGTCTGCAAACACTCAGAGTCCTAAAAGAGGTTTTTCACCCATGTGTTTTTTGTTGAGACACCTTCTATTTCAAGGTTCTGTGCGTTTTCAGACACGTACAATATGTATTTTTGCCGTTTCTGATGAAATCCCTCCTTTTAAACGCAGTTTCTCACGGAAAATGTGTTTCTCGCCATGGCAAAATTACTTTTTAAAAAAAACGCATGTTCAGGTCGAGAAAATGTGTTTTAAACAATAAAAACGACTCCCGGCCTTATTAGTTCACATTTTTTACATTTGGTAACCTAGTCCATATGCGTAAATTACTACATCGTTTTATCGCGTTAAACGCATTTTCTCGACAAGAAAAGCACAATGTCATCAAAAACATCCAAAACAACAAAAAAAAGGATCTATTCAACAAGTCTGCGACACATCCTTAAGAGTTACGTGTTTTCACCCAATTTCAATGTGTAATTTCACCAGTTCTGATCATTGTTTAGCTTGTTGGTAGCTTGGTCAAAATGCCAGACACAGTTAATCGTTTTTATTGCTTTAAACGCATTTTCTCCTCAAGAGAAACACGATTTCATTAAAAACGTTATACTTTGAAAATACCTGATGTCCATGTCTGCAAACACACAAGAGTCATAAAATAGGTTTATCACCCATGTGTTTTTTGGTGAGACACCTTCTATTTCAAGGTTCTGTGCGTTTTCAGACACGTACAATATGTATTTTTGCCGTTTCTGATGAAATCCCTCCTTTTAAACGCAGTTTCTCACGGAAAATATGTTTCTCGCCATGGCAAAATTACTTTTTAAAAAAACGCATGTTCAGGTCGAGAAAATGGGTTTTAAACAATAAAAACGACTCCCGGCCTTATTAGTTCACATTTTTTACATTTGGTAACCTAGTCCATATGCGTAAATTACTACATCGTTTTATCGCGTTAAACGCATTTCCTCGACAAGAAAAGCACAATTTCATCAAAAACATCCAAAACAACAACAAAAAAAGGATCTATTCAACAAGTCTGCGACACATCCTTAAGAGTTACGTGTTTTCACCCAATTTCAATGTGTAATTTCACCAGTTCTGATCATTGTTTAGCTTGTTGGTAGCTTGGTCAAAATGCCAGACACAGTGAATCGTTTTTGTGCTTTAAACGCATTTTCTCCTCAAGAGAAACACGATTTCATTAAAAACGTTATACTTTGAAAATACCTGATGTCCATGTCTGCAAACACACAAGAGTCATAAAATAGGTTTTTCACCCATGTGTTTTTTGTTGAGACACCTTCTATTTCAAGGTTCTGTGCGTTTTCAGACACGTACAATATGTATTTTTGCCGTTTCTGATGAAATCCCTCCTTTTAAGCGCAGTTTCTCACGGAAAATGTGTTTCTCGCCATGGCAAAATTACTTTTTAAAAAAACGCATGTTCAGGTCGAGAAAATGTGTTTTAAACAATAAAAACGACTCCCGGCCTTATTAGTTCCATATGCGTAAATTACTACATCGTTTTATCGCATTAAACGCGTTTTCTCGACAAGAAAAGCACAATGTCATCAAAAACATCCAAAACAACAAAAAAAGGATCTATTCAACAAGTCTGCTACACATCCTTTAGAGTTACGTGTTTTCACCCAATTTCAATGTGTAATTTCAACAGTTCTGATTATTGTTTAGCTTGTTGGTAGCTTGGTCAAAATGCCAGACACAGTGAGTCGATTTTATTGCTTTAAACGCATTTTCTCCTCAAGAGAAACATGATTTCATTAAAATCATTATAGTTTAAAAATACCTGATGTACATGTCTGCAAACACTCAGAGTCTTAAAAGAGGTTTTTCACCCATGTGTTTTTTGTTGAGACACCTTCTATTTCAAGGTTCTGTGCGTTTTCAGACACGTACAATATGTATTTTTGCCGTTTCTGATGAAATCCCTCCTTTTAAACGCAGTTTCTCACGGAAAATGTGTTTCTCGCCATGGCAAAATTACTTTTTAAAAAAACGCATGTTCAGGTTGAGAAAATGTGTTTTAAACAATAAAAACGACTCCCGGCCTTATTAGTTCACATTTTTTACATTTGGTAACCTAGTCCATATGCGTAAATTACTACATCGTTTTATCGCGTTAAACGCATTTTCTCGACAAGAAAAGCACAATGTCATCAAAAACATCCAAAACAACAAAAAAAAGGATCTATTCAACAAGTCTGCGACACATCCTTAAGAGTTACGTGTTTTCACCCAATTTCAATGTGTAATTTCACCAGTTCTGATCATTGTTTAGCTTGTTGGTAGCTTGGTCAAAATGCCAGACACAGTGAATCGTTTTTGTGCTTTAAACGCATTTTCTCCTCAAGAGAAACACGATTTCATTAAAAACGTTATACTTTGAAAATACCTGATGTCCATGTCTGCAAACACACAAGAGTCATAAAATAGGTTTTTCACCCATGTGTTTTTTGTTGAGACACCTTCTATTTCAAGGTTCTGTGCGTTTTCAGACACGTACAATATGTATTTTTGCCGTTTCTGATGAAATCCCTCCTTTTAAACGCAGTTTCTCACGGAAAATGTGTTTCTCGCCATGGCAAAATTACTTTTTAAAAAAACGCATGTTCAGGTTGAGAAAATGTGTTTTAAACAATAAAAACGACTCCCGGCCTTATTAGTTCACATTTTTTACATTTGGTAACCTAGTCCATATGCGTAAATTACTACATCGTTTTATCGCGTTAAACGCATTTTCTCGACAAGAAAAGCACAATGTCATCAAAAACATCCAAAACAACAAAAAAAAGGATCTATTCAACAAGTCTGCGACACGTCCTTAAGAGTTACGTGTTTTCACCCAATTTCAATGTGTAATTTCACCAGTTCTGATCATTGTTTAGCTTGTTGGTAGCTTGGTCAAAATGCCAGACACAGTTAATCGTTTTTATTGCTTTAAACGCATTTTCTCCTCAAGAGAAACACGATTTCATTAAAAACGTTATACTTTGAAAATACCTGATGTCCATGTCTGCAAACACACAAGAGTCATAAAATAGGTTTATCACCCATGTGTTTTTTGGTGAGACACCTTCTATTTCAAGGTTCTGTGCGTTTTCAGACACGTACAATATGTATTTTTGCCGTTTCTGATGAAATCCCTCCTTTTAAACGCAGTTTCTCACGGAAAATATGTTTCTCGCCATGGCAAAATTACTTTTTAAAAAAACGCATGTTCAGGTCGAGAAAATGGGTTTTAAACAATAAAAACGACTCCCGGCCTTATTAGTTCACATTTTTTACATTTGGTAACCTAGTCCATATGCGTAAATTACTACATCGTTTTATCGCGTTAAACGCATTTCCTCGACAAGAAAAGCACAATTTCATCAAAAACATCCAAAACAACAAAAAAAAAAGGATCTATTCAACAAGTCTGCAACACATCCTTAAGAGTTACGTGTTTTCACCCAATTTCAATGTGTAATTTCACCAGTTCTGATCATTGTTTAGCTTGTTGGTAGCTTGGTCAAAATGCCAGACACAGTGAGTCGTTTTTATTGCTTTAAACGCATTTTCTCCTCAAGAGAAACATGATTTCATTAAAATCATTATAGTTTAAAAATACCTGATGTCCATGTCTGCAAACACACAAGAGTCATAAAATAGGTTTTTCACCCATGTGTTTTTTGTTGAGACACCTTCTATTTCAAGGTTCTGTGCGTTTTCAGACACGTACAATATGTATTTTTGCCGTTTCTGATGAAATCCCTCCTTTTAAACGCAGTTTCTCACGGAAAATGTGTTTCTCGCCATGGCAAAATTACTTTTTAAAAAAACGCATGTTCAGGTTGAGAAAATGTGTTTTAAACAATAAAAACGACTCCCGGCCTTATTAGTTCACATTTTTTACATTTGGTAACCTAGTCCATATGCGTAAATTACTACATCGTTTTATCGCGTTAAACGCATTTTCTCGACAAGAAAAGCACAATGTCATCAAAAACATCCAAAACAACAAAAAAAAGGATCTATTCAACAAGTCTGCGACACATCCTTAAGAGTTACGTGTTTTCACCCAATTTCAATGTGTAATTTCACCAGTTCTGATCATTGTTTAGCTTGTTGGTAGCTTGGTCAAAATGCCAGACACAGTTAATCGTTTTTATTGCTTTAAACGCATTTTCTCCTCAAGAGAAACACGATTTCATTAAAAACGTTATACTTTGAAAATACCTGATGTCCATGTCTGCAAACACACAAGAGTCATAAAATAGGTTTATCACCCATGTGTTTTTTGGTGAGACACCTTCTATTTCAAGGTTCTGTGCGTTTTCAGACACGTACAATATGTATTTTTGCCGTTTCTGATGAAATCCCTCCTTTTAAACGCAGTTTCTCACGGAAAATATGTTTCTCGCCATGGCAAAATTACTTTTTAAAAAAACGCATGTTCAGGTCGAGAAAATGGGTTTTAAACAATAAAAACGACTCCCGGCCTTATTAGTTCACATTTTTTACATTTGGTAACCTAGTCCATATGCGTAAATTACTACATCGTTTTATCGCGTTAAACGCATTTCCTCGACAAGAAAAGCACAATTTCATCAAAAACATCCAAAACAACAAAAAAAAAAGGATCTATTCAACAAGTCTGCAACACATCCTTAAGAGTTACGTGTTTTCACCCAATTTCAATGTGTAATTTCACCAGTTCTGATCATTGTTTAGCTTGTTGGTAGCTTGGTCAAAATGCCAGACACAGTTAGTCGTTTTTATTGCTTTAAACGCATTTTCTCCTCAAGAGAAACATGATTTCATTAAAATCATTATAGTTTAAAAATACCTGATGTACATGTCTGCAAACACTCAGAGTCTTAAAAGAGGTTTTTCACCCATGTGTTTTTTGTTGAGACACCTTCTATTTCAAGGTTCTGTGCGTTTTCAGACACGTACAATATGTATTTTTGCCGTTTCTGATGAAATCCCTCCTTTTAAACGCAGTTTCTCACGGAAAATGTGTTTCTCGCCATGGCAAAATTACTTTTTAAAAAAACGCATGTTCAGGTCGAGAAAATGTGTTTTAAACAATAAAAACGACTCCCGGCCTTATTAGTTCACATTTTTTACATTTGGTAACCTAGTCCATATGCGTAAATTACTACATCGTTTTATCGCGTTAAACGCATTTTCTCGACAAGAAAAGCACAATGTCATCAAAAACATCCAAAACAACAAAAAAAAGGATCTATTCAACAAGTCTGCGACACATCCTTAAGAATTACGTGTTTTCACCCAATTTCAATGTGTAATTTCACCAGTTCTCATCATTGTTTAGCTTGTTGGTAGCTTGGTCAAAATGCCAGACACAGTGAATCGTTTTTATTGCTTTAAACGCATTTTCTCCTCAAGAGAAACACGATTTCATTAAAAACGTTATACTTAGAAAATACCTGATGTCCATGTCTGCAAACACACAAGAGTCATAAAATAGGTTTTTCACCCATGTGTTTTTTTGTGAGACACCTTCTATTTCAAGGTTCTGTGCGTTTTCAGACACGTACAATATGTATTTTTGGCGTTTCTGATGAAATCCCTCCTTTTAAATGCAGTTTCTCACAGGAAATGAGTTTCTCGCCATGGCAAAATTACTTTTTAAAAAAACGCATGTTCAGGTCGAGAAAATGTGTTTTAAACAATAAAAACGACTCCCGGCCTTATTAGTTCACATTTTTTACATTTGGTAACCTAGTCGATATGCGTAAATTACTACATCGTTTTATCGCGTTAAACGCATTTTCTCGACACGAAAAGCACAATGTCATCAAAAACATCCAAAACAACAAAAAAAAGGATCTATTCAACAAGTCTGCAACACATCCTTAAGAGTTACGTGTTTTCACCCAATTTCAATGTGTAATTTCAACAGTTCTGATCATTGTTTAGCTTGTTGGTAGCTTGGTCAAAATGCCAGACACAGTGAATCGTTTTTATTGCTTTAAACGCATTTTCTCCTCAAGAGAAACATGATTTCATTAAAAACATTATAGTTTAAAAATACCTGATGTACATGTCTGCAAACACTCAGAGTCTTAAAAGAGGTTTTTCACCCATGTGTTTTTTGTTGAGACACCTTCTATTTCAAGGTTCTGTGCGTTTTCAGACACGTACAATATGTATTTCTGCCGTTTCTGATGAAATCCCTCCTTTTAAACGCAGTTTCTCACGGAAAATGTGTTTCTCGCCATGGCAAAATTACTTTTTAAAAAAACGCATGTTCAGGTCGAGAAAATGTGTTTTAAACAATAAAAACGACTCCCGGCCTTATTAGTTCACATTTTTTACATTTGGTAACCTAGTCCATATGCGTAAATTACTACATCGTTTTATCGCGTTAAACGCATTTTCTCGACAAGAAAAGCACAATGTCATCAAAAACATCCAAAACAACAAAAAAAAAGGATCTATTCAACAAGTCTGCGACACATCCTTAAGAGTTACGTGTTTTCACCCAATTTCAATGTGTAATTTCACCAGTTCTGATCATTGTTTAGCTTGTTGGTAGCTTGGTCAAAATGCCAGACACAGTGAGTCGTTTTTATTGCTTTAAACGCATTTTCTCCTCAAGAGAAACACGATTTCATTAAAAACGTTATACTTAGAAAATACCTGATGTCCATGTCTGCAAACACACAAGAGTCATAAAATAGGTTTTTCACCCATGTGTTTTTTTGTGAGACACCTTCTATTTCAAGGTTCTGTGCGTTTTCAGACACGTACAATATGTATTTTTGGCGTTTCTGATGAAATCCCTCCTTTTAAATGCAGTTTCTCACAGGAAATGAGTTTCTCGCCATGGCAAAATTACTTTTTAAAAAAACGCATGTTCAGGTCGAGAAAATGTGTTTTAAACAATAAAAACGACTCCCGGCCTTATTAGTTCACATTTTTTACATTTGGTAACCTAGTCGATATGCGTAAATTACTACATCGTTTTATCGCGTTAAACGCATTTTCTCGACACGAAAAGCACAATGTCATCAAAAACATCCAAAACAACAAAAAAAAGGATCTATTCAACAAGTCTGCAACACATCCTTAAGAGTTACGTGTTTTCACCCAATTTCAATGTGTAATTTCAACAGTTCTGATCATTGTTTAGCTTGTTGGTAGCTTGGTCAAAATGCCAGACACAGTGAATCGTTTTTATTGCTTTAAACGCATTTTCTCCTCAAGAGAAACATGATTTCATTAAAAACATTATAGTTTAAAAATACCTGATGTACATGTCTGCAAACACTCAGAGTCTTAAAAGAGGTTTTTCACCCATGTGTTTTTTGTTGAGACACCTTCTATTTCAAGGTTCTGTGCGTTTTCAGACACGTACAATATGTATTTCTGCCGTTTCTGATGAAATCCCTCCTTTTAAACGCAGTTTCTCACGGAAAATGTGTTTCTCGCCATGGCAAAATTACTTTTTAAAAAAACGCATGTTCAGGTCGAGAAAATGTGTTTTAAACAATAAAAACGACTCCCGGCCTTATTAGTTCACATTTTTTACATTTGGTAACCTAGTCCATATGCGTAAATTACTACATCGTTTTATCGCGTTAAACGCATTTTCTCGACAAGAAAAGCACAATGTCATCAAAAACATCCAAAACAACAAAAAAAAAGGATCTATTCAACAAGTCTGCGACACATCCTTAAGAGTTACGTGTTTTCACCCAATTTCAATGTGTAATTTCACCAGTTCTGATCATTGTTTAGCTTGTTGGTAGCTTGGTCAAAATGCCAGACACAGTGAGTCGTTTTTATTGCTTTAAACGCATTTTCTCCTCAAGAGAAACATGATTTCATTAAAATCATTATAGTTTAAAAATACCTGATGTACATGTCTGCAAACACTCAGAGTCTTAAAAGAGGTTTTTCACCCATGTGTTTTTTGTTGAGACACCTTCTATTTCAAGGTTCTGTGCGTTTTCAGACACGTACAATATGTATTTTTGCCGTTTCTGATGAAATCCCTCCTTTTAAACGCAGTTTCTCACGGAAAATGTGTTTCTCGCCATGGCAAAATTACTTTTTAAAAAAAACGCATGTTCAGGTCGAGAAAATGTGTTTTAAACAATAAAAACGACTCCCGGCCTTATTAGTTCACATTTTTTACATTTGGTAACCTAGTCCATATGCGTAAATTACTACATCGTTTTATCGCGTTAAACGCATTTTCTCGACAAGAAAAGCACAATGTCATCAAAAACATCCAAAACAACAAAAAAAAGGATCTATTCAACAAGTCTGCGACACATCCTTAAGAGTTACGTGTTTTCACCCATTTTCAATGTGTAATTTCACCAGTTCTGATCATTGTTTAGCTTGTTGGTAGCTTGGTCAAAATGCCAGACACAGTTAATCGTTTTTATTGCTTTAAACGCATTTTCTCCTCAAGAGAAACACGATTTCATTAAAAACGTTATACTTTGAAAATACCTGATGTCCATGTCTGCAAACACACAAGAGTCATAAAATAGGTTTATCACCCATGTGTTTTTTGGTGAGACACCTTCTATTTCAAGGTTCTGTGCGTTTTCAGACACGTACAATATGTATTTTTGCCGTTTCTGATGAAATCCCTCCTTTTAAACGCAGTTTCTCACGGAAAATATGTTTCTCGCCATGGCAAAATTACTTTTTAAAAAAACGCATGTTCAGGTCGAGAAAATGTGTTTTAAACAATAAAAACGACTCCCGGCCTTATTAGTTCCATATGCGTAAATTACTACATCGTTTTATCGCATTAAACGCATTTTCTCGACAAGAAAAGCACAATTTCATCAAAAACATCCAAAACAACAAAAAAAAGGATCTATTCAACCAGTGTGCTACACATCCTTTTGAGTTACGTGTTTTCACCCAATTTCAATGTGTAATTTCAACAGTTCTGATCATTGTTTAGCTTGTTGGTAGCTTGGTCAAAATGCCAGACACAGTGAATCGTTTTTATTGCTTTAAACGCATTTTCTCCTCAAGAGAAACATGATTTCATTAAAATCATTATAGTTTAAAAATACCTGATGTACATGTCTGCAAACACTCAGAGTCTTAAAAGAGGTTTTTCACCCATGTGTTTTTTGTTGAGACACCTTCTATTTCAAGGTTCTGTGCGTTTTCAGACATGTACAATATGTATTTTTGCCGTTTCTGATGAAATCCCTCCTTTTAAACGCAGTTTCTCACGGAAAATGTGTTTCTCACCATGGCAAAATTACTTTTTAAAAAAACGCATGTTCAGGTCGAGAAAATGTGTTTTAAACAATAAAAACGACTCCCGGCCTTATTAGTTCACATTTTTTACATTTGGTAACCTAGTCCATATGCGTAAATTACTACATCGTTTTATCGCGTTAAACGCATTTTCTCGACAAGAAAAGCACAATGTCATCAAAAACATCCAAAACAACAAAAAAAAAGGATCTATTCAACAAGTCTGCGACACATCCTTAAGAGTTACGTGTTTTCACCCAATTTCAATGTGTAATTTCACCAGTTCTGATCATTGTTTAGCTTGTTGGTAGCTTGGTCAAAATGCCAGACACAGTTAATCGTTTTTATTGCTTTAAACGCATTTTCTCCTCAAGAGAAACATGATTTCATTAAAATCATTATAGTTTAAAAATACCTGATGTACATGTCTGCAAACACTCAGAGTCTTAAAAGAGGTTTTTCACCCATGTGTTTTTTGTTGAGACACCTTCTATTTCAAGGTTCTGTGCGTTTTCAGACATGTACAATATGTATTTTTGCCGTTTCTGATGAAATCCCTCCTTTTAAACGCAGTTTCTCACGGAAAATGTGTTTCTCGCCATGGCAAAATTACTTTTTAAAAAAACGCATGTTCAGGTCGAGAAAATGGGTTTTAAACAATAAAAACGACTCCCGGCCTTATTAGTTCCATATGCGTAAATTACTACATCGTTTTATCGCATTAAACGCATTTTCTCGACAAGAAAAGCACAATTTCATCAAAAACATCCAAAACAACAAAAAAAAGGATCTATTCAACAAGTGTGCTACACATCCTTTAGAGTTACGTGTTTTCACCCAATTTCAATGTGTAATTTCAACAGTTCTGATCATTGTTTAGCTTGTTGGTAGCTTGGTCAAAATGCCAGACACAGTGAATCGTTTTTATTGCTTTAAACGCATTTTCTCCTCAAGAGAAACATGATTTCATTAAAATCATTATAGTTTAAAAATACCTGATGTACATGTCTGCAAACACTCAGAGTCTTAAAAGAGGTTTTTCACCCATGTGTTTTTTGTTGAGACACCTTCTATTTCAAGGTTCTGTGCGTTTTCAGACATGTACAATATGTATTTTTGCCGTTTCTGATGAAATCCCTCCTTTTAAACGCAGTTTCTCACGGAAAATGTGTTTCTCACCATGGCAAAATTACTTTTTAAAAAAACGCATGTTCAGGTCGAGAAAATGTGTTTTAAACAATAAAAACGACTCCCGGCCTTATTAGTTCACATTTTTTACATTTGGTAACCTAGTCCATATGCGTAAATTACTACATCGTTTTATCGCGTTAAACGCATTTTCTCGACAAGAAAAGCACAATGTCATCAAAAACATCCAAAACAACAAAAAAAAGGATCTATTCAACAAGTCTGCGACACATCCTTAAGAGTTACGTGTTTTCACCCAATTTCAATGTGTAATTTCACCAGTTCTGATCATTGTTTAGCTTGTTGGTAGCTTGGTCAAAATGCCAGACACAGTTAATCGTTTTTATTGCTTTAAACGCATTTTCTCCTCAAGAGAAACACGATTTCATTAAAAACGTTATACTTTGAAAATACCTGATGTCCATGTCTGCAAACACACAAGAGTCATAAAATAGGTTTATCACCCATGTGTTTTTTGGTGAGACACCTTCTATTTCAAGGTTCTGTGCGTTTTCAGACACGTACAATATGTATTTTTGCCGTTTCTGATGAAATCCCTCCTTTTAAACGCAGTTTCTCACGGAAAATATGTTTCTCGCCATGGCAAAATTACTTTTTAAAAAAACGCATGTTCAGGTCGAGAAAATGGGTTTTAAACAATAAAAACGACTCCCGGCCTTATTAGTTCACATTTTTTACATTTGGTAACCTAGTCCATATGCGTAAATTACTACATCGTTTTATCGCGTTAAACGCATTTCCTCGACAAGAAAAGCACAATTTCATCAAAAACATCCAAAACAACAAAAAAAAAGGATCTATTCAACAAGTCTGCAACACATCCTTAAGAGTTACGTGTTTTCACCCAATTTCAATGTGTAATTTCACCAGTTCTGATCATTGTTTAGCTTGTTGGTAGCTTGGTCAAAATGCCAGACACAGTGAGTCGTTTTTATTGCTTTAAACGCATTTTCTCCTCAAGAGAAACATGATTTCATTAAAATCATTATAGTTTAAAAATACCTGATGTACATGTCTGCAAACACTCAGAGTCTTAAAAGAGGTTTTTCACCCATGTGTTTTTTGTTGAGACACCTTCTATTTCAAGGTTCTGTGCGTTTTCAGACACGTACAATATGTATTTTTGCCGTTTCTGATGAAATCCCTCCTTTTAAACGCAGTTTCTCACGGAAAATGTGTTTCTCGCCATGGCAAAATTACTTTTTAAAAAAACGCATGTTCAGGTCGAGAAAATGTGTTTTAAACAATAAAAACGACTCCCGGCCTTATTAGTTCACATTTTTTACATTTGGTAACCTAGTCCATATGCGTAAATTACTACATCGTTTTATCGCGTTAAACGCATTTTCTCGACAAGAAAAGCACAATGTCATCAAAAACATCCAAAACAACAAAAAAAAGGATCTATTCAACAAGTCTGCGACACATCCTTAAGAATTACGTGTTTTCACCCAATTTCAATGTGTAATTTCACCAGTTCTCATCATTGTTTAGCTTGTTGGTAGCTTGGTCAAAATGCCAGACACAGTGAATCGTTTTTATTGCTTTAAACGCATTTTCTCCTCAAGAGAAACACGATTTCATTAAAAACGTTATACTTAGAAAATACCTGATGTCCATGTCTGCAAACACACAAGAGTCATAAAATAGGTTTTTCACCCATGTGTTTTTTTGTGAGACACCTTCTATTTCAAGGTTCTGTGCGTTTTCAGACACGTACAATATGTATTTTTGGCGTTTCTGATGAAATCCCTCCTTTTAAATGCAGTTTCTCACAGGAAATGAGTTTCTCGCCATGGCAAAATTACTTTTTAAAAAAACGCATGTTCAGGTCGAGAAAATGTGTTTTAAACAATAAAAACGACTCCCGGCCTTATTAGTTCACATTTTTTACATTTGGTAACCTAGTCGATATGCGTAAATTACTACATCGTTTTATCGCGTTAAACGCATTTTCTCGACACGAAAAGCACAATGTCATCAAAAACATCCAAAACAACAAAAAAAAGGATCTATTCAACAAGTCTGCAACACATCCTTAAGAGTTACGTGTTTTCACCCAATTTCAATGTGTAATTTCAACAGTTCTGATCATTGTTTAGCTTGTTGGTAGCTTGGTCAAAATGCCAGACACAGTGAATCGTTTTTATTGCTTTAAACGCATTTTCTCCTCAAGAGAAACATGATTTCATTAAAAACATTATAGTTTAAAAATACCTGATGTACATGTCTGCAAACACTCAGAGTCTTAAAAGAGGTTTTTCACCCATGTGTTTTTTGTTGAGACACCTTCTATTTCAAGGTTCTGTGCGTTTTCAGACACGTACAATATGTATTTCTGCCGTTTCTGATGAAATCCCTCCTTTTAAACGCAGTTTCTCACGGAAAATGTGTTTCTCGCCATGGCAAAATTACTTTTTAAAAAAACGCATGTTCAGGTCGAGAAAATGTGTTTTAAACAATAAAAACGACTCCCGGCCTTATTAGTTCACATTTTTTACATTTGGTAACCTAGTCCATATGCGTAAATTACTACATCGTTTTATCGCGTTAAACGCATTTTCTCGACAAGAAAAGCACAATGTCATCAAAAACATCCAAAACAACAAAAAAAAAGGATCTATTCAACAAGTCTGCGACACATCCTTAAGAGTTACGTGTTTTCACCCAATTTCAATGTGTAATTTCACCAGTTCTGATCATTGTTTAGCTTGTTGGTAGCTTGGTCAAAATGCCAGACACAGTGAGTCGTTTTTATTGCTTTAAACGCATTTTCTCCTCAAGAGAAACACGATTTCATTAAAAACGTTATACTTAGAAAATACCTGATGTCCATGTCTGCAAACACACAAGAGTCATAAAATAGGTTTTTCACCCATGTGTTTTTTTGTGAGACACCTTCTATTTCAAGGTTCTGTGCGTTTTCAGACACGTACAATATGTATTTTTGGCGTTTCTGATGAAATCCCTCCTTTTAAATGCAGTTTCTCACAGGAAATGAGTTTCTCGCCATGGCAAAATTACTTTTTAAAAAAACGCATGTTCAGGTCGAGAAAATGTGTTTTAAACAATAAAAACGACTCCCGGCCTTATTAGTTCACATTTTTTACATTTGGTAACCTAGTCGATATGCGTAAATTACTACATCGTTTTATCGCGTTAAACGCATTTTCTCGACACGAAAAGCACAATGTCATCAAAAACATCCAAAACAACAAAAAAAAGGATCTATTCAACAAGTCTGCAACACATCCTTAAGAGTTACGTGTTTTCACCCAATTTCAATGTGTAATTTCAACAGTTCTGATCATTGTTTAGCTTGTTGGTAGCTTGGTCAAAATGCCAGACACAGTGAATCGTTTTTATTGCTTTAAACGCATTTTCTCCTCAAGAGAAACATGATTTCATTAAAAACATTATAGTTTAAAAATACCTGATGTACATGTCTGCAAACACTCAGAGTCTTAAAAGAGGTTTTTCACCCATGTGTTTTTTGTTGAGACACCTTCTATTTCAAGGTTCTGTGCGTTTTCAGACACGTACAATATGTATTTCTGCCGTTTCTGATGAAATCCCTCCTTTTAAACGCAGTTTCTCACGGAAAATGTGTTTCTCGCCATGGCAAAATTACTTTTTAAAAAAACGCATGTTCAGGTCGAGAAAATGTGTTTTAAACAATAAAAACGACTCCCGGCCTTATTAGTTCACATTTTTTACATTTGGTAACCTAGTCCATATGCGTAAATTACTACATCGTTTTATCGCGTTAAACGCATTTTCTCGACAAGAAAAGCACAATGTCATCAAAAACATCCAAAACAACAAAAAAAAAGGATCTATTCAACAAGTCTGCGACACATCCTTAAGAGTTACGTGTTTTCACCCAATTTCAATGTGTAATTTCACCAGTTCTGATCATTGTTTAGCTTGTTGGTAGCTTGGTCAAAATGCCAGACACAGTGAGTCGTTTTTATTGCTTTAAACGCATTTTCTCCTCAAGAGAAACATGATTTCATTAAAATCATTATAGTTTAAAAATACCTGATGTACATGTCTGCAAACACTCAGAGTCTTAAAAGAGGTTTTTCACCCATGTGTTTTTTGTTGAGACACCTTCTATTTCAAGGTTCTGTGCGTTTTCAGACACGTACAATATGTATTTTTGCCGTTTCTGATGAAATCCCTCCTTTTAAACGCAGTTTCTCACGGAAAATGTGTTTCTCGCCATGGCAAAATTACTTTTTAAAAAAAACGCATGTTCAGGTCGAGAAAATGTGTTTTAAACAATAAAAACGACTCCCGGCCTTATTAGTTCACATTTTTTACATTTGGTAACCTAGTCCATATGCGTAAATTACTACATCGTTTTATCGCGTTAAACGCATTTTCTCGACAAGAAAAGCACAATGTCATCAAAAACATCCAAAACAACAAAAAAAAGGATCTATTCAACAAGTCTGCGACACATCCTTAAGAGTTACGTGTTTTCACCCATTTTCAATGTGTAATTTCACCAGTTCTGATCATTGTTTAGCTTGTTGGTAGCTTGGTCAAAATGCCAGACACAGTTAATCGTTTTTATTGCTTTAAACGCATTTTCTCCTCAAGAGAAACACGATTTCATTAAAAACGTTATACTTTGAAAATACCTGATGTCCATGTCTGCAAACACACAAGAGTCATAAAATAGGTTTATCACCCATGTGTTTTTTGGTGAGACACCTTCTATTTCAAGGTTCTGTGCGTTTTCAGACACGTACAATATGTATTTTTGCCGTTTCTGATGAAATCCCTCCTTTTAAACGCAGTTTCTCACGGAAAATATGTTTCTCGCCATGGCAAAATTACTTTTTAAAAAAACGCATGTTCAGGTCGAGAAAATGTGTTTTAAACAATAAAAACGACTCCCGGCCTTATTAGTTCCATATGCGTAAATTACTACATCGTTTTATCGCATTAAACGCATTTTCTCGACAAGAAAAGCACAATTTCATCAAAAACATCCAAAACAACAAAAAAAAGGATCTATTCAACCAGTGTGCTACACATCCTTTTGAGTTACGTGTTTTCACCCAATTTCAATGTGTAATTTCAACAGTTCTGATCATTGTTTAGCTTGTTGGTAGCTTGGTCAAAATGCCAGACACAGTGAATCGTTTTTATTGCTTTAAACGCATTTTCTCCTCAAGAGAAACATGATTTCATTAAAATCATTATAGTTTAAAAATACCTGATGTACATGTCTGCAAACACTCAGAGTCTTAAAAGAGGTTTTTCACCCATGTGTTTTTTGTTGAGACACCTTCTATTTCAAGGTTCTGTGCGTTTTCAGACATGTACAATATGTATTTTTGCCGTTTCTGATGAAATCCCTCCTTTTAAACGCAGTTTCTCACGGAAAATGTGTTTCTCACCATGGCAAAATTACTTTTTAAAAAAACGCATGTTCAGGTCGAGAAAATGTGTTTTAAACAATAAAAACGACTCCCGGCCTTATTAGTTCACATTTTTTACATTTGGTAACCTAGTCCATATGCGTAAATTACTACATCGTTTTATCGCGTTAAACGCATTTTCTCGACAAGAAAAGCACAATGTCATCAAAAACATCCAAAACAACAAAAAAAAAGGATCTATTCAACAAGTCTGCGACACATCCTTAAGAGTTACGTGTTTTCACCCAATTTCAATGTGTAATTTCACCAGTTCTGATCATTGTTTAGCTTGTTGGTAGCTTGGTCAAAATGCCAGACACAGTTAATCGTTTTTATTGCTTTAAACGCATTTTCTCCTCAAGAGAAACATGATTTCATTAAAATCATTATAGTTTAAAAATACCTGATGTACATGTCTGCAAACACTCAGAGTCTTAAAAGAGGTTTTTCACCCATGTGTTTTTTGTTGAGACACCTTCTATTTCAAGGTTCTGTGCGTTTTCAGACATGTACAATATGTATTTTTGCCGTTTCTGATGAAATCCCTCCTTTTAAACGCAGTTTCTCACGGAAAATGTGTTTCTCGCCATGGCAAAATTACTTTTTAAAAAAACGCATGTTCAGGTCGAGAAAATGGGTTTTAAACAATAAAAACGACTCCCGGCCTTATTAGTTCCATATGCGTAAATTACTACATCGTTTTATCGCATTAAACGCATTTTCTCGACAAGAAAAGCACAATTTCATCAAAAACATCCAAAACAACAAAAAAAAGGATCTATTCAACAAGTGTGCTACACATCCTTTAGAGTTACGTGTTTTCACCCAATTTCAATGTGTAATTTCAACAGTTCTGATCATTGTTTAGCTTGTTGGTAGCTTGGTCAAAATGCCAGACACAGTGAATCGTTTTTATTGCTTTAAACGCATTTTCTCCTCAAGAGAAACATGATTTCATTAAAATCATTATAGTTTAAAAATACCTGATGTACATGTCTGCAAACACTCAGAGTCTTAAAAGAGGTTTTTCACCCATGTGTTTTTTGTTGAGACACCTTCTATTTCAAGGTTCTGTGCGTTTTCAGACATGTACAATATGTATTTTTGCCGTTTCTGATGAAATCCCTCCTTTTAAACGCAGTTTCTCACGGAAAATGTGTTTCTCACCATGGCAAAATTACTTTTTAAAAAAACGCATGTTCAGGTCGAGAAAATGTGTTTTAAACAATAAAAACGACTCCCGGCCTTATTAGTTCACATTTTTTACATTTGGTAACCTAGTCCATATGCGTAAATTACTACATCGTTTTATCGCGTTAAACGCATTTTCTCGACAAGAAAAGCACAATGTCATCAAAAACATCCAAAACAACAAAAAAAAGGATCTATTCAACAAGTCTGCGACACATCCTTAAGAGTTACGTGTTTTCACCCAATTTCAATGTGTAATTTCACCAGTTCTGATCATTGTTTAGCTTGTTGGTAGCTTGGTCAAAATGCCAGACACAGTGAATCGTTTTTATTGCTTTAAACGCATTTTCTCCTCAAGAGAAACATGATTTCATTAAAATCATTATAGTTTAAAAATACCTGATGTACATGTCTGCAAACACTCAGAGTCTTAAAAGAGGTTTTTCACCCATGTGTTTTTTGTTGAGACACCTTCTATTTCAAGGTTCTGTGCGTTTTCAGACATGTACAATATGTATTTTTGCCGTTTCTGATGAAATCCCTCCTTTTAAACGCAGTTTCTCACGGAAAATGTGTTTCTCACCATGGCAAAATTACTTTTTAAAAAAACGCATGTTCAGGTCGAGAAAATGTGTTTTAAACAATAAAAACGACTCCCGGCCTTATTAGTTCACATTTTTTACATTTGGTAACCTAGTCCATATGCGTAAATTACTACATCGTTTTATCGCGTTAAACGCATTTTCTCGACAAGAAAAGCACAATGTCATCAAAAACATCCAAAACAACAAAAAAAAAGGATCTATTCAACAAGTCTGCGACACATCCTTAAGAGTTACGTGTTTTCACCCAATTTCAATGTGTAATTTCACCAGTTCTGATCATTGTTTAGCTTGTTGGTAGCTTGGTCAAAATGCCAGACACAGTTAATCGTTTTTATTGCTTTAAACGCATTTTCTCCTCAAGAGAAACATGATTTCATTAAAATCATTATAGTTTAAAAATACCTGATGTACATGTCTGCAAACACTCAGAGTCTTAAAAGAGGTTTTTCACCCATGTGTTTTTTGTTGAGACACCTTCTATTTCAAGGTTCTGTGCGTTTTCAGACATGTACAATATGTATTTTTGCCGTTTCTGATGAAATCCCTCCTTTTAAACGCAGTTTCTCACGGAAAATGTGTTTCTCGCCATGGCAAAATTACTTTTTAAAAAAACGCATGTTCAGGTCGAGAAAATGGGTTTTAAACAATAAAAACGACTCCCGGCCTTATTAGTTCCATATGCGTAAATTACTACATCGTTTTATCGCATTAAACGCATTTTCTCGACAAGAAAAGCACAATTTCATCAAAAACATCCAAAACAACAAAAAAAAGGATCTATTCAACAAGTGTGCTACACATCCTTTAGAGTTACGTGTTTTCACCCAATTTCAATGTGTAATTTCAACAGTTCTGATCATTGTTTAGCTTGTTGGTAGCTTGGTCAAAATGCCAGACACAGTGAATCGTTTTTATTGCTTTAAACGCATTTTCTCCTCAAGAGAAACATGATTTCATTAAAATCATTATAGTTTAAAAATACCTGATGTACATGTCTGCAAACACTCAGAGTCTTAAAAGAGGTTTTTCACCCATGTGTTTTTTGTTGAGACACCTTCTATTTCAAGGTTCTGTGCGTTTTCAGACATGTACAATATGTATTTTTGCCGTTTCTGATGAAATCCCTCCTTTTAAACGCAGTTTCTCACGGAAAATGTGTTTCTCACCATGGCAAAATTACTTTTTAAAAAAACGCATGTTCAGGTCGAGAAAATGTGTTTTAAACAATAAAAACGACTCCCGGCCTTATTAGTTCACATTTTTTACATTTGGTAACCTAGTCCATATGCGTAAATTACTACATCGTTTTATCGCGTTAAACGCATTTTCTCGACAAGAAAAGCACAATGTCATCAAAAACATCCAAAACAACAAAAAAAAGGATCTATTCAACAAGTCTGCGACACATCCTTAAGAGTTACGTGTTTTCACCCAATTTCAATGTGTAATTTCACCAGTTCTGATCATTGTTTAGCTTGTTGGTAGCTTGGTCAAAATGCCAGACACAGTTAATCGTTTTTATTGCTTTAAACGCATTTTCTCCTCAAGAGAAACACGATTTCATTAAAAACGTTATACTTTGAAAATACCTGATGTCCATGTCTGCAAACACACAAGTCATAAAATAGGTTTTTCACCCATGTGTTTTTTGGTGAGACACCTTCTATTTCAAGGTTCTGTGCGTTTTCAGACACGTACAATATGTATTTTTGGCGTTTCTGATGAAATCCCTCCTTTTAAATGCAGTTTCTCACAGGAAATGAGTTTTTCGCCATGGCAAAATTACTTTTTAAAAAAACGCATGTTCAGGTCGAGAAAATGTTTTAAACAATAAAAACAACTCCCGGCCTTATTAGTTCACATTTTTTACATTTGGTAACCTAGTCCATATGCGTAAATTACTACATCGTTTTATCGCGTTAAACGCATTTATCGACACGAAAAGCACAATGTCATCAAAAACATCCAAAACAACAAAAAAAAAGGATCTATTCAACAAGTCTGCAACACATCCTTAAGAGTTACGTGTTTTCACCCAATTTCAATGTGTAATTTCACCAGTTCTGATCATTGTTTAGCTTGTTGGTAGCTTGGTCAAAATGCCAGACACAGTGAGTCGTTTTTATTGCTTTAAACGCATTTTCTCCTCAAGAGAAACATGATTTCATTAAAATCATTATAGTTTAAAAATACCTGATGTACATGTCTGCAAACACTCAGAGTCTTAAAAGAGGTTTTTCACCCATGTGTTTTTTGTTGAGACACCTTCTATTTCAAGGTTCTGTGCGTTTTCAGACACGTACAATATGTATTTTTGCCGTTTCTGATGAAATCCCTCCTTTTAAACGCAGTTTCTCACGGAAAATGTGTTTCTCGCCATGGCAAAATTACTTTTTAAAAAAACGCATGTTCAGGTCGAGAAAATGTGTTTTAAACAATAAAAACTACTCCCGGCCTTATTAGTTCACATTTTTTACATTTGGTAACCTAGTCCATATGCGTAAATTACTACATCGTTTTATCGCGTTAAACGCATTTTCTCGACAAGAAAAGCACAATGTCATCAAAAACATCCAAAACAACAAAAAAAAGGATCTATTCAACAAGTCTGCGACACATCCTTAAGAATTACGTGTTTTCACCCAATTTCAATGTGTAATTTCACCAGTTCTCATCATTGTTTAGCTTGTTGGTAGCTTGGTCAAAATGCCAGACACAGTGAATCGTTTTTATTGCTTTAAACGCATTTTCTCCTCAAGAGAAACACGATTTCATTAAAAACGTTATACTTTGAAAATACCTGATGTCCATGTCTGCAAACACACAAGAGTCATAAAATAGGTTTTTCACCCATGTGTTTTTTTGTGAGACACCTTCTATTTCAAGGTTCTGTGCGTTTTCAGACACGTACAATATGTATTTTTGGCGTTTCTGATGAAATCCCTCCTTTTAAATGCAGTTTCTCACAGGAAATGAGTTTCTCGCCATGGCAAAATTACTTTTTAAAAAAACGCATGTTCAGGTCGAGAAAATGTGTTTTAAACAATAAAAACGACTCCCGGCCTTATTAGTTCACATTTTTTACATTTGGTAACCTAGTCGATATGCGTAAATTACTACATCGTTTTATCGCGTTAAACGCATTTTCTCGACACGAAAAGCACAATGTCATCAAAAACATCCAAAACAACAAAAAAAAGGATCTATTCAACAAGTCTGCAACACATCCTTAAGAGTTACGTGTTTTCACCCAATTTCAATGTGTAATTTCAACAGTTCTGATCATTGTTTAGCTTGTTGGTAGCTTGGTCAAAATGCCAGACACAGTGAATCGTTTTTATTGCTTTAAACGCATTTTCTCCTCAAGAGAAACATGATTTCATTAAAAACATTATAGTTTAAAAATACCTGATGTACATGTCTGCAAACACTCAGAGTCTTAAAAGAGGTTTTTCACCCATGTGTTTTTTGTTGAGACACCTTCTATTTCAAGGTTCTGTGCGTTTTCAGACACGTACAATATGTATTTCTGCCGTTTCTGATGAAATCCCTCCTTTTAAACGCAGTTTCTCACGGAAAATGTGTTTCTCGCCATGGCAAAATTACTTTTTAAAAAAACGCATGTTCAGGTCGAGAAAATGTGTTTTAAACAATAAAAACGACTCCCGGCCTTATTAGTTCACATTTTTTACATTTGGTAACCTAGTCCATATGCGTAAATTACTACATCGTTTTATCGCGTTAAACGCATTTTCTCGACAAGAAAAGCACAATGTCATCAAAAACATCCAAAACAACAAAAAAAAAGGATCTATTCAACAAGTCTGCGACACATCCTTAAGAGTTACGTGTTTTCACCCAATTTCAATGTGTAATTTCACCAGTTCTGATCATTGTTTAGCTTGTTGGTAGCTTGGTCAAAATGCCAGACACAGTGAGTCGTTTTTATTGCTTTAAACGCATTTTCTCCTCAAGAGAAACATGATTTCATTAAAATCATTATAGTTTAAAAATACCTGATGTACATGTCTGCAAACACTCAGAGTCTTAAAAGAGGTTTTTCACCCATGTGTTTTTTGTTGAGACACCTTCTATTTCAAGGTTCTGTGCGTTTTCAGACACGTACAATATGTATTTTTGCCGTTTCTGATAAAATCCCTCCTTTTAAACGCAGTTTCTCACGGAAAATGTGTTTCTCGCCATGGCAAAATTACTTTTTAAAAAAACGCATGTTCAGGTCGAGAAAATGTGTTTTAAACAATAAAAACGACTCCCGGCCTTATTAGTTCACATTTTTTACATTTGGTAACCTAGTCCATATGCGTAAATTACTACATCGTTTTATCGCGTTAAACGCATTTTCTCGACAAGAAAAGCACAATGTCATCAAAAACATCCAAAACAACAAAAAAAAGGATCTATTCAACAAGTCTGCGACACATCCTTAAGAGTTACGTGTTTTCACCCAATTTCAATGTGTAATTTCACCAGTTCTGATCATTGTTTAGCTTGTTGGTAGCTTGGTCAAAATGCCAGACACAGTGAATCGTTTTTATTGCTTTAAACGCATTTTCTCCTCAAGAGAAACACGATTTCATTAAAAACGTTATACTTTGAAAATACCTGATGTCCATGTCTGCAAACACACAAGAGTCATAAAATAGGTTTTTCACCCATGTGTTTTTTGGTGAGACACCTTCTATTTCAAGGTTCTGTGCGTTTTCAGACACGTACAATATGTATTTTTGGCGTTTCTGATGAAATCCCTCCTTTTAAATGCAGTTTCTCAAAGGAAATGAGTTTCTCGCCATGGCAAAATTACTTTTTAAAAAAACGCATGTTCAGGTCGAGAAAATGTTTTAAACAATAAAAACGACTCCCGGCCTTATTAGTTCACATTTTTTACATTTGGTAACCTAGTCCATATGCGTAAATTACTACATCGTTTTATCGCGTTAAACGCATTTTCTCGACACGAAAAGCACAATGTCATCAAAAACATCCAAAACAAAAAAAAAAGGATCTATTCAACAAGTCTGCAACACATCCTTAAGAGTTACGTGTTTTCACCCAATTTCAATGTGTAATTTCAACAGTTCTGATCATTGTTTAGCTTGTTGGTAGCTTGGTCAAAATGCCAGACACAGTGAATCGTTTTTATTGCTTTAAACGCATTTTCTCCTCAAGAGAAACATGATTTCATTAAAAACATTATAGTTTAAAAATACCTGATGTACATGTCTGCAAACACTCAGAGTCTTAAAAGAGGTTTTTCACCCATGTGTTTTTTGTTGAGACACCTTCTATTTCAAGGTTCTGTGCGTTTTCAGACACGTACAATATGTATTTTTGCCGTTTCTGATGAAATCCCTCCTTTTAAACGCAGTTTCTCACGGAAAATGTGTTTCTCGCCATGGCAAAATTACTTTTTAAAAAAACGCATGTTCAGGTCGAGAAAATGTGTTTTAAACAATAAAAATGACTCCCGGCCTTATTAGTTCACATTTTTTACATTTGGTAACCTAGTCGATATGCGTAAATTACTACATCGTTTTATCGCGTTAAACGCATTTTCTCGACAAGAAAAGCACAATGTCATCAAAAACATCCAAAACAAAAAAAAAATGGATCTATTCAACAAGTCTGCGACACATCCTTAAGAGTTACGTGTTTTCACCCAATTTCAATGTGTAATTTCACCACTTCTGATCATTGTTTAGCTTGTTGGTAGCTTGGTCAAAATGCCAGACACAGTTAATCGTTTTTATTGCTTTAAACGCATTTTCTCCTCAAGAGAAACACGATTTCATTAAAAACGTTATACTTTGAAAATACCTGATGTCCATGTCTGCAAACACACAAGTCATAAAATAGGTTTTTCACCCATGTGTTTTTTGGTGAGACACCTTCTATTTCAAGGTTCTGTGCGTTTTCAGACACGTACAATATGTATTTTTGCCGTTTCTGATGAAATCCCTCCTTTTAAACGCAGTTTCTCACGGAAAATATGTTTCTCGCCATGGCAAAATTACTTTTTAAAAAAACGCATGTTCAGGTCGAGAAAATGGGTTTTAAACAATAAAAACGACTCCCGGCCTTATTAGTTCACATTTTTTACATTTGGTAACCTAGTCCATATGCGTAAATTACTACATCGTTTTATCGCGTTAAACGCATTTCCTCGACAAGAAAAGCACAATTTCATCAAAAACATCCAAAACAACAAAAAAAAAAGGATCTATTCAACAAGTCTGCGACACATCCTTAAGAGTTACGTGTTTTCACCCAATTTCAATGTGTAATTTCACCAGTTCTGATCATTGTTTAGCTTGTTGGTAGCTTGGTCAAAATGCCAGACACAGTGAATCGTTTTTGTGCTTTAAACGCATTTTCTCCTCAAGAGAAACACGATTTCATTAAAAACGTTATACTTTGAAAATACCTGATGTCCATGTCTGCAAACACACAAGAGTCATAAAATAGGTTTTTCACCCATGTGTTTTTTGTTGAGACACCTTCTATTTCAAGGTTCTGTGCGTTTTCAGACACGTACAATATGTATTTTTGCCGTTTCTGATGAAATCCCTCCTTTTAAGCGCAGTTTCTCACGGAAAATGTGTTTCTCGCCATGGCAAAATTACTTTTTAAAAAAACGCATGTTCAGGTCGAGAAAATGTGTTTTAAACAATAAAAACGACTCCCGGCCTTATTAGTTCCATATGCGTAAATTACTACATCGTTTTATCGCATTAAACGCGTTTTCTCGACAAGAAAAGCACAATGTCATCAAAAACATCCAAAACAACAAAAAAAGGATCTATTCAACAAGTCTGCTACACATCCTTTAGAGTTACGTGTTTTCACCCAATTTCAATGTGTAATTTCAACAGTTCTGATTATTGTTTAGCTTGTTGGTAGCTTGGTCAAAATGCCAGACACAGTGAGTCGATTTTATTGCTTTAAACGCATTTTCTCCTCAAGAGAAACATGATTTCATTAAAATCATTATAGTTTAAAAATACCTGATGTACATGTCTGCAAACACTCAGAGTCTTAAAAGAGGTTTTTCACCCATGTGTTTTTTGTTGAGACACCTTCTATTTCAAGGTTCTGTGCGTTTTCAGACACGTACAATATGTATTTTTGCCGTTTCTGATGAAATCCCTCCTTTTAAACGCAGTTTCTCACGGAAAATGTGTTTCTCGCCATGGCAAAATTACTTTTTAAAAAAACGCATGTTCAGGTTGAGAAAATGTGTTTTAAACAATAAAAACGACTCCCGGCCTTATTAGTTCACATTTTTTACATTTGGTAACCTAGTCCATATGCGTAAATTACTACATCGTTTTATCGCGTTAAACGCATTTTCTCGACAAGAAAAGCACAATGTCATCAAAAACATCCAAAACAACAAAAAAAAGGATCTATTCAACAAGTCTGCGACACATCCTTAAGAGTTACGTGTTTTCACCCAATTTCAATGTGTAATTTCACCAGTTCTGATCATTGTTTAGCTTGTTGGTAGCTTGGTCAAAATGCCAGACACAGTTAATCGTTTTTATTGCTTTAAACGCATTTTCTCCTCAAGAGAAACACGATTTCATTAAAAACGTTATACTTTGAAAATACCTGATGTCCATGTCTGCAAACACACAAGAGTCATAAAATAGGTTTATCACCCATGTGTTTTTTGTTGAGACACCTTCTATTTCAAGGTTCTGTGCGTTTTCAGACACGTACAATATGTATTTTTGCCGTTTCTGATGAAATCCCTCCTTTTGAACGCAGTTTCTCACGGAAAATATGTTTCTCGCCATGGCAAAATTACTTTTTAAAAAAACGCATGTTCAGGTCGAGAAAATGTGTTTTAAACAATAAAAACGACTCCCGGCCTTATTAGTTCCATATGCGTAAATTACTACATCGTTTTATCGCATTAAACGCGTTTTCTCGACAAGAAAAGCACAATGTCATCAAAAACATCCAAAACAACAAAAAAAGGATCTATTCAACAAGTCTGCTACACATCCTTTAGAGTTACGTGTTTTCACCCAATTTCAATGTGTAATTTCAACAGTTCTGATTATTGTTTAGCTTGTTGGTAGCTTGGTCAAAATGCCAGACACAGTGAGTCGTTTTTATTGCTTTAAACGCATTTTCTCCTCAAGAGAAACACGATTTCATTAAAAACGTTATACTTTGAAAATACCTGATGTCCATGTCTGCAAACACACAAGAGTCATAAAATAGGTTTATCACCCATATGTTTTTTGGTGAGACACCTTCTATTTCAAGGTTCTGTGCGTTTTCAGACACGTACAATATGTATTTTTGCCGTTTCTGATGAAATCCGTCCTTTTAAACGCAGTTTCTCACGGAAAATATGTTTCTCGCCATGGCAAAATTACTTTTTAAAAAAACGCATGTTCAGGTCGAGAAAATGGGTTTTAAACAATAAAAACGACTCCCGGCCTTATTAGTTCACATTTTTTACATTTGGTAACCTAGTCCATATGCGTAAATTACTACATCGTTTTATCGCGTTAAACGCATTTCCTCGACAAGAAAAGCACAATTTCATCAAAAACATCCAAAACAACAAAAAAAGGATCTATTCAACAAGTCTGCTACACATCCTTTAGAGTTACGTGTTTTCACCCAATTTCAATGTGTAATTTCAACAGTTCTGATCATTGTTTAGCTTGTTGGTAGCTTGGTCAAAATGCCAGACACAGTGAGTCGTTTTTATTGCTTTAAACGCATTTTCTCCTCAAGAGAAACATGATTTCATTAAAATCATTATAGTTTAAAAATACCTGATGTACATGTCTGCAAACACTCAGAGTCTTAAAAGAGGTTTTTCACCCATGTGTTTTTTGTTGAGACACCTTCTATTTCAAGGTTCTGTGCGTTTTCAGACACGTACAATATGTATTTTTGCCGTTTCTGATGAAATCCCTCCTTTTAAACGCAGTTTCTCACGGAAAATGTGTTTCTCGCCATGGCAAAATTACTTTTTAAAAAAAACGCATGTTCAGGTCGAGAAAATGTGTTTTAAACAATAAAAACGACTCCCGGCCTTATTAGTTCACATTTTTTACATTTGGTAACCTAGTCCATATGCGTAAATTACTACATCGTTTTATCGCGTTAAACGCATTTTCTCGACAAGAAAAGCACAATGTCATCAAAAACATCCAAAACAACAAAAAAAAGGATCTATTCAACAAGTCTGCGACACATCCTTAAGAGTTACGTGTTTTCACCCATTTTCAATGTGTAATTTCACCAGTTCTGATCATTGTTTAGCTTGTTGGTAGCTTGGTCAAAATGCCAGACACAGTTAATCGTTTTTATTGCTTTAAACGCATTTTCTCCTCAAGAGAAACACGATTTCATTAAAAACGTTATACTTTGAAAATACCTGATGTCCATGTCTGCAAACACACAAGAGTCATAAAATAGGTTTATCACCCATGTGTTTTTTGGTGAGACACCTTCTATTTCAAGGTTCTGTGCGTTTTCAGACACGTACAATATGTATTTTTGCCGTTTCTGATGAAATCCCTCCTTTTAAACGCAGTTTCTCACGGAAAATATGTTTCTCGCCATGGCAAAATTACTTTTTAAAAAAACGCATGTTCAGGTCGAGAAAATGTGTTTTAAACAATAAAAACGACTCCCGGCCTTATTAGTTCCATATGCGTAAATTACTACATCGTTTTATCGCATTAAACGCATTTTCTCGACAAGAAAAGCACAATTTCATCAAAAACATCCAAAACAACAAAAAAAAGGATCTATTCAACAAGTGTGCTACACATCCTTTAGAGTTACGTGTTTTCACCCAATTTCAATGTGTAATTTCAACAGTTCTGATCATTGTTTAGCTTGTTGGTAGCTTGGTCAAAATGCCAGACACAGTGAATCGTTTTTATTGCTTTAAACGCATTTTCTCCTCAAGAGAAACATGATTTCATTAAAATCATTATAGTTTAAAAATACCTGATGTACATGTCTGCAAACACTCAGAGTCTTAAAAGAGGTTTTTCACCCATGTGTTTTTTGTTGAGACACCTTCTATTTCAAGGTTCTGTGCGTTTTCAGACATGTACAATATGTATTTTTGCCGTTTCTGATGAAATCCCTCCTTTTAAACGCAGTTTCTCACGGAAAATGTGTTTCTCACCATGGCAAAATTACTTTTTAAAAAAACGCATGTTCAGGTCGAGAAAATGTGTTTTAAACAATAAAAACGACTCCCGGCCTTATTAGTTCACATTTTTTACATTTGGTAACCTAGTCCATATGCGTAAATTACTACATCGTTTTATCGCGTTAAACGCATTTTCTCGACAAGAAAAGCACAATGTCATCAAAAACATCCAAAACAACAAAAAAAAAGGATCTATTCAACAAGTCTGCGACACATCCTTAAGAGTTACGTGTTTTCACCCAATTTCAATGTGTAATTTCACCAGTTCTGATCATTGTTTAGCTTGTTGGTAGCTTGGTCAAAATGCCAGACACAGTTAATCGTTTTTATTGCTTTAAACGCATTTTCTCCTCAAGAGAAACATGATTTCATTAAAATCATTATAGTTTAAAAATACCTGATGTACATGTCTGCAAACACTCAGAGTCTTAAAAGAGGTTTTTCACCCATGTGTTTTTTGTTGAGACACCTTCTATTTCAAGGTTCTGTGCGTTTTCAGACATGTACAATATGTATTTTTGCCGTTTCTGATGAAATCCCTCCTTTTAAACGCAGTTTCTCACGGAAAATGTGTTTCTCGCCATGGCAAAATTACTTTTTAAAAAAACGCATGTTCAGGTCGAGAAAATGGGTTTTAAACAATAAAAACGACTCCCGGCCTTATTAGTTCCATATGCGTAAATTACTACATCGTTTTATCGCATTAAACGCATTTTCTCGACAAGAAAAGCACAATTTCATCAAAAACATCCAAAACAACAAAAAAAAGGATCTATTCAACAAGTGTGCTACACATCCTTTAGAGTTACGTGTTTTCACCCAATTTCAATGTGTAATTTCAACAGTTCTGATCATTGTTTAGCTTGTTGGTAGCTTGGTCAAAATGCCAGACACAGTGAATCGTTTTTATTGCTTTAAACGCATTTTCTCCTCAAGAGAAACATGATTTCATTAAAATCATTATAGTTTAAAAATACCTGATGTACATGTCTGCAAACACTCAGAGTCTTAAAAGAGGTTTTTCACCCATGTGTTTTTTGTTGAGACACCTTCTATTTCAAGGTTCTGTGCGTTTTCAGACATGTACAATATGTATTTTTGCCGTTTCTGATGAAATCCCTCCTTTTAAACGCAGTTTCTCACGGAAAATGTGTTTCTCACCATGGCAAAATTACTTTTTAAAAAAACGCATGTTCAGGTCGAGAAAATGTGTTTTAAACAATAAAAACGACTCCCGGCCTTATTAGTTCACATTTTTTACATTTGGTAACCTAGTCCATATGCGTAAATTACTACATCGTTTTATCGCGTTAAACGCATTTTCTCGACAAGAAAAGCACAATGTCATCAAAAACCTCCAAAACAACAAAAAAAAGGATCTATTCAACAAGTCTGCGACACATCCTTAAGAGTTACGTGTTTTCACCCAATTTCAATGTGTAATTTCACCAGTTCTGATCATTGTTTAGCTTGTTGGTAGCTTGGTCAAAATGCCAGACACAGTTAATCGTTTTTATTGCTTTAAACGCATTTTCTCCTCAAGAGAAACACGATTTCATTAAAAACGTTATACTTTGAAAATACCTGATGTCCATGTCTGCAAACACACAAGTCATAAAATAGGTTTTTCACCCATGTGTTTTTTGGTGAGACACCTTCTATTTCAAGGTTCTGTGCGTTTTCAGACACGTACAATATGTATTTTTGGCGTTTCTGATGAAATCCCTCCTTTTAAATGCAGTTTCTCACAGGAAATGAGTTTTTCGCCATGGCAAAATTACTTTTTAAAAAAACGCATGTTCAGGTCGAGAAAATGTTTTAAACAATAAAAACAACTCCCGGCCTTATTAGTTCACATTTTTTACATTTGGTAACCTAGTCCATATGCGTAAATTACTACATCGTTTTATCGCGTTAAACGCATTTATCGACACGAAAAGCACAATGTCATCAAAAACATCCAAAACAACAAAAAAAAAGGATCTATTCAACAAGTCTGCAACACATCCTTAAGAGTTACGTGTTTTCACCCAATTTCAATGTGTAATTTCACCAGTTCTGATCATTGTTTAGCTTGTTGGTAGCTTGGTCAAAATGCCAGACACAGTGAGTCGTTTTTATTGCTTTAAACGCATTTTCTCCTCAAGAGAAACATGATTTCATTAAAATCATTATAGTTTAAAAATACCTGATGTACATGTCTGCAAACACTCAGAGTCTTAAAAGAGGTTTTTCACCCATGTGTTTTTTGTTGAGACACCTTCTATTTCAAGGTTCTGTGCGTTTTCAGACACGTACAATATGTATTTTTGCCGTTTCTGATGAAATCCCTCCTTTTAAACGCAGTTTCTCACGGAAAATGTGTTTCTCGCCATGGCAAAATTACTTTTTAAAAAAACGCATGTTCAGGTCGAGAAAATGTGTTTTAAACAATAAAAACGACTCCCGGCCTTATTAGTTCACATTTTTTACATTTGGTAACCTAGTCCATATGCGTAAATTACTACATCGTTTTATCGCGTTAAACGCATTTTCTCGACAAGAAAAGCACAATGTCATCAAAAACATCCAAAACAACAAAAAAAAGGATCTATTCAACAAGTCTGCGACACATCCTTAAGAATTACGTGTTTTCACCCAATTTCAATGTGTAATTTCACCAGTTCTCATCATTGTTTAGCTTGTTGGTAGCTTGGTCAAAATGCCAGACACAGTGAATCGTTTTTATTGCTTTAAACGCATTTTCTCCTCAAGAGAAACACGATTTCATTAAAAACGTTATACTTTGAAAATACCTGATGTCCATGTCTGCAAACACACAAGAGTCATAAAATAGGTTTTTCACCCATGTGTTTTTTTGTGAGACACCTTCTATTTCAAGGTTCTGTGCGTTTTCAGACACGTACAATATGTATTTTTGGCGTTTCTGATGAAATCCCTCCTTTTAAATGCAGTTTCTCACAGGAAATGAGTTTCTCGCCATGGCAAAATTACTTTTTAAAAAAACGCATGTTCAGGTCGAGAAAATGTGTTTTAAACAATAAAAACGACTCCCGGCCTTATTAGTTCACATTTTTTACATTTGGTAACCTAGTCGATATGCGTAAATTACTACATCGTTTTATCGCGTTAAACGCATTTTCTCGACACGAAAAGCACAATGTCATCAAAAACATCCAAAACAACAAAAAAAAGGATCTATTCAACAAGTCTGCAACACATCCTTAAGAGTTACGTGTTTTCACCCAATTTCAATGTGTAATTTCAACAGTTCTGATCATTGTTTAGCTTGTTGGTAGCTTGGTCAAAATGCCAGACACAGTGAATCGTTTTTATTGCTTTAAACGCATTTTCTCCTCAAGAGAAACATGATTTCATTAAAAACATTATAGTTTAAAAATACCTGATGTACATGTCTGCAAACACTCAGAGTCTTAAAAGAGGTTTTTCACCCATGTGTTTTTTGTTGAGACACCTTCTATTTCAAGGTTCTGTGCGTTTTCAGACACGTACAATATGTATTTCTGCCGTTTCTGATGAAATCCCTCCTTTTAAACGCAGTTTCTCACGGAAAATGTGTTTCTCGCCATGGCAAAATTACTTTTTAAAAAAACGCATGTTCAGGTCGAGAAAATGTGTTTTAAACAATAAAAACGACTCCCGGCCTTATTAGTTCACATTTTTTACATTTGGTAACCTAGTCCATATGCGTAAATTACTACATCGTTTTATCGCGTTAAACGCATTTTCTCGACAAGAAAAGCACAATGTCATCAAAAACATCCAAAACAACAAAAAAAAAGGATCTATTCAACAAGTCTGCGACACATCCTTAAGAATTACGTGTTTTCACCCAATTTCAATGTGTAATTTCACCAGTTCTCATCATTGTTTAGCTTGTTGGTAGCTTGGTCAAAATGCCAGACACAGTGAATCGTTTTTATTGCTTTAAACGCATTTTCTCCTCAAGAGAAACACGATTTCATTAAAAACGTTATACTTTGAAAATACCTGATGTCCATGTCTGCAAACACACAAGAGTCATAAAATAGGTTTTTCACCCATGTGTTTTTTTGTGAGACACCTTCTATTTCAAGGTTCTGTGCGTTTTCAGACACGTACAATATGTATTTTTGGCGTTTCTGATGAAATCCCTCCTTTTAAATGCAGTTTCTCACAGGAAATGAGTTTCTCGCCATGGCAAAATTACTTTTTAAAAAAACGCATGTTCAGGTCGAGAAAATGTGTTTTAAACAATAAAAACGACTCCCGGCCTTATTAGTTCACATTTTTTACATTTGGTAACCTAGTCGATATGCGTAAATTACTACATCGTTTTATCGCGTTAAACGCATTTTCTCGACACGAAAAGCACAATGTCATCAAAAACATCCAAAACAACAAAAAAAAGGATCTATTCAACAAGTCTGCAACACATCCTTAAGAGTTACGTGTTTTCACCCAATTTCAATGTGTAATTTCAACAGTTCTGATCATTGTTTAGCTTGTTGGTAGCTTGGTCAAAATGCCAGACACAGTGAATCGTTTTTATTGCTTTAAACGCATTTTCTCCTCAAGAGAAACATGATTTCATTAAAAACATTATAGTTTAAAAATACCTGATGTACATGTCTGCAAACACTCAGAGTCTTAAAAGAGGTTTTTCACCCATGTGTTTTTTGTTGAGACACCTTCTATTTCAAGGTTCTGTGCGTTTTCAGACACGTACAATATGTATTTCTGCCGTTTCTGATGAAATCCCTCCTTTTAAACGCAGTTTCTCACGGAAAATGTGTTTCTCGCCATGGCAAAATTACTTTTTAAAAAAACGCATGTTCAGGTCGAGAAAATGTGTTTTAAACAATAAAAACGACTCCCGGCCTTATTAGTTCACATTTTTTACATTTGGTAACCTAGTCCATATGCGTAAATTACTACATCGTTTTATCGCGTTAAACGCATTTTCTCGACAAGAAAAGCACAATGTCATCAAAAACATCCAAAACAACAAAAAAAAAGGATCTATTCAACAAGTCTGCGACACATCCTTAAGAGTTACGTGTTTTCACCCAATTTCAATGTGTAATTTCACCAGTTCTGATCATTGTTTAGCTTGTTGGTAGCTTGGTCAAAATGCCAGACACAGTGAGTCGTTTTTATTGCTTTAAACGCATTTTCTCCTCAAGAGAAACATGATTTCATTAAAATCATTATAGTTTAAAAATACCTGATGTACATGTCTGCAAACACTCAGAGTCTTAAAAGAGGTTTTTCACCCATGTGTTTTTTGTTGAGACACCTTCTATTTCAAGGTTCTGTGCGTTTTCAGACACGTACAATATGTATTTTTGCCGTTTCTGATAAAATCCCTCCTTTTAAACGCAGTTTCTCACGGAAAATGTGTTTCTCGCCATGGCAAAATTACTTTTTAAAAAAACGCATGTTCAGGTCGAGAAAATGTGTTTTAAACAATAAAAACGACTCCCGGCCTTATTAGTTCACATTTTTTACATTTGGTAACCTAGTCCATATGCGTAAATTACTACATCGTTTTATCGCGTTAAACGCATTTTCTCGACAAGAAAAGCACAATGTCATCAAAAACATCCAAAACAACAAAAAAAAGGATCTATTCAACAAGTCTGCGACACATCCTTAAGAGTTACGTGTTTTCACCCAATTTCAATGTGTAATTTCACCAGTTCTGATCATTGTTTAGCTTGTTGGTAGCTTGGTCAAAATGCCAGACACAGTGAATCGTTTTTATTGCTTTAAACGCATTTTCTCCTCAAGAGAAACACGATTTCATTAAAAACGTTATACTTTGAAAATACCTGATGTCCATGTCTGCAAACACACAAGAGTCATAAAATAGGTTTTTCACCCATGTGTTTTTTGGTGAGACACCTTCTATTTCAAGGTTCTGTGCGTTTTCAGACACGTACAATATGTATTTTTGGCGTTTCTGATGAAATCCCTCCTTTTAAATGCAGTTTCTCAAAGGAAATGAGTTTCTCGCCATGGCAAAATTACTTTTTAAAAAAACGCATGTTCAGGTCGAGAAAATGTTTTAAACAATAAAAACGACTCCCGGCCTTATTAGTTCACATTTTTTACATTTGGTAACCTAGTCCATATGCGTAAATTACTACATCGTTTTATCGCGTTAAACGCATTTTCTCGACACGAAAAGCACAATGTCATCAAAAACATCCAAAAAAAAAAAAAAAAGGATCTATTCAACAAGTCTGCAACACATCCTTAAGAGTTACGTGTTTTCACCCAATTTCAATGTGTAATTTCAACAGTTCTGATCATTGTTTAGCTTGTTGGTAGCTTGGTCAAAATGCCAGACACAGTGAATCGTTTTTATTGCTTTAAACGCATTTTCTCCTCAAGAGAAACATGATTTCATTAAAAACATTATAGTTTAAAAATACCTGATGTACATGTCTGCAAACACTCAGAGTCTTAAAAGAGGTTTTTCACCCATGTGTTTTTTGTTGAGACACCTTCTATTTCAAGGTTCTGTGCGTTTTCAGACACGTACAATATGTATTTTTGCCGTTTCTGATGAAATCCCTCCTTTTAAACGCAGTTTCTCACGGAAAATGTGTTTCTCGCCATGGCAAAATTACTTTTTAAAAAAACGCATGTTCAGGTCGAGAAAATGTGTTTTAAACAATAAAAATGACTCCCGGCCTTATTAGTTCACATTTTTTACATTTGGTAACCTAGTCCATATGCGTAAATTACTACATCGTTTTATCGCGTTAAACGCATTTTCTCGACAAGAAAAGCACAATGTCATCAAAAACATCCAAAACAAAAAAAAAATGGATCTATTCAACAAGTCTGCGACACATCCTTAAGAGTTACGTGTTTTCACCCAATTTCAATGTGTAATTTCACCAGTTCTGATCATTGTTTAGCTTGTTGGTAGCTTGGTCAAAATGCCAGACACAGTTAATCGTTTTTATTGCTTTAAACGCATTTTCTCCTCAAGAGAAACACGATTTCATTAAAAACGTTATACTTTGAAAATACCTGATGTCCATGTCTGCAAACACACAAGTCATAAAATAGGTTTTTCACCCATGTGTTTTTTGGTGAGACACCTTCTATTTCAAGGTTCTGTGCGTTTTCAGACACGTACAATATGTATTTTTGGCGTTTCTGATGAAATCCCTCCTTTTAAATGCAGTTTCTCACAGGAAATGAGTTTTTCGCCATGGCAAAATTACTTTTTAAAAAAACGCATGTTCAGGTCGAGAAAATGTTTTAAACAATAAAAACAACTCCCGGCCTTATTAGTTCACATTTTTTACATTTGGTAACCTAGTCCATATGCGTAAATTACTACATCGTTTTATCGCGTTAAACGCATTTTATCGACACGAAAAGCACAATGTCATCAAAAACATCCAAAACAACAAAAAAAAAGGATCTATTCAACAAGTCTGCAACACATCCTTAAGAGTTACGTGTTTTCACCCAATTTCAATGTGTAATTTCACCAGTTCTGATCATTGTTTAGCTTGTTGGTAGCTTGGTCAAAATGCCAGACACAGTGAGTCGTTTTTATTGCTTTAAACGCATTTTCTCCTCAAGAGAAACATGATTTCATTAAAATCATTATAGTTTAAAAATACCTGATGTACATGTCTGCAAACACTCAGAGTCTTAAAAGAGGTTTTTCACCCATGTGTTTTTTGTTGAGACACCTTCTATTTCAAGGTTCTGTGCGTTTTCAGACACGTACAATATGTATTTTTGCCGTTTCTGATGAAATCCCTCCTTTTAAACGCAGTTTCTCACGGAAAATGTGTTTCTCGCCATGGCAAAATTACTTTTTAAAAAAACGCATGTTCAGGTCGAGAAAATGTGTTTTAAACAATAAAAACGACTCCCGGCCTTATTAGTTCACATTTTTTACATTTGGTAACCTAGTCCATATGCGTAAATTACTACATCGTTTTATCGCGTTAAACGCATTTTCTCGACAAGAAAAGCACAATGTCATCAAAAACATCCAAAACAACAAAAAAAAGGATCTATTCAACAAGTCTGCGACAAATCCTTAAGAGTTACGTGTTTTCACCCAATTTCAATGTGTAATTTCACCAGTTCTCATCATTGTTTAGCTTGTTGGTAGCTTGGTCAAAATGCCAGACACAGTGAATCGTTTTTATTGCTTTAAACGCATTTTCTCCTCAAGAGAAACACGATTTCATTAAAAACGTTATACTTTGAAAATACCTGATGTACATGTCTGCAAACACTCAGAGTCTTAAAAGAGGTTTTTCACCCATGTGTTTTTTGTTGAGACACCTTCTATTTCAAGGTTCTGTGCGTTTTCAGACACGTACAATATGTATTTTTGCCGTTTCTGATGAAATCCCTCCTTTTAAACGCAGTTTCTCACGGAAAATGTGTTTCTCGCCATGGCAAAATTACTTTTTAAAAAAACGCATGTTCAGGTTGAGAAAATGTGTTTTAAACAATAAAAATGACTCCCGGCCTTATTAGTTCACATTTTTTACATTTGGTAACCTAGTCCATATGCGTAAATTACTACATCGTTTTATCGCGTTAAACGCATTTTCTCGACAAGAAAAGCACAATGTCATCAAAAACATCCAAAACAAAAAAAAAATGGATCTATTCAACAAGTCTGCGACACATCCTTAAGAGTTACGTGTTTTCACCCAATTTCAATGTGTAATTTCACCAGTTCTGATCATTGTTTAGCTTGTTGGTAGCTTGGTCAAAATGCCAGACACAGTTAATCGTTTTTATTGCTTTAAACGCATTTTCTCCTCAAGAGAAACACGATTTCATTAAAAACGTTATACTTTGAAAATACCTGATGTCCATGTCTGCAAACACACAAGTCATAAAATAGGTTTTTCACCCATGTGTTTTTTGGTGAGACACCTTCTATTTCAAGGTTCTGTGCGTTTTCAGACACGTACAATATGTATTTTTGGCGTTTCTGATGAAATCCCTCCTTTTAAATGCAGTTTCTCACAGGAAATGAGTTTTTCGCCATGGCAAAATTACTTTTTAAAAAAACGCATGTTCAGGTCGAGAAAATGTTTTAAACAATAAAAACAACTCCCGGCCTTATTAGTTCACATTTTTTACATTTGGTAACCTAGTCCATATGCGTAAATTACTACATCGTTTTATCGCGTTAAACGCATTTTATCGACACGAAAAGCACAATGTCATCAAAAACATCCAAAACAACAAAAAAAAAGGATCTATTCAACAAGTCTGCAACACATCCTTAAGAGTTACGTGTTTTCACCCAATTTCAATGTGTAATTTCACCAGTTCTGATCATTGTTTAGCTTGTTGGTAGCTTGGTCAAAATGCCAGACACAGTGAGTCGTTTTTATTGCTTTAAACGCATTTTCTCCTCAAGAGAAACATGATTTCATTAAAATCATTATAGTTTAAAAATACCTGATGTACATGTCTGCAAACACTCAGAGTCTTAAAAGAGGTTTTTCACCCATGTGTTTTTTGTTGAGACACCTTCTATTTCAAGGTTCTGTGCGTTTTCAGACACGTACAATATGTATTTTTGCCGTTTCTGATGAAATCCCTCCTTTTAAACGCAGTTTCTCACGGAAAATGTGTTTCTCGCCATGGCAAAATTACTTTTTAAAAAAACGCATGTTCAGGTCGAGAAAATGTGTTTTAAACAATAAAAACGACTCCCGGCCTTATTAGTTCACATTTTTTACATTTGGTAACCTAGTCCATATGCGTAAATTACTACATCGTTTTATCGCGTTAAACGCATTTTCTCGACAAGAAAAGCACAATGTCATCAAAAACATCCAAAACAACAAAAAAAAGGATCTATTCAACAAGTCTGCGACAAATCCTTAAGAGTTACGTGTTTTCACCCAATTTCAATGTGTAATTTCACCAGTTCTCATCATTGTTTAGCTTGTTGGTAGCTTGGTCAAAATGCCAGACACAGTGAATCGTTTTTATTGCTTTAAACGCATTTTCTCCTCAAGAGAAACACGATTTCATTAAAAACGTTATACTTTGAAAATACCTGATGTACATGTCTGCAAACACTCAGAGTCTTAAAAGAGGTTTTTCACCCATGTGTTTTTTGTTGAGACACCTTCTATTTCAAGGTTCTGTGCGTTTTCAGACACGTACAATATGTATTTTTGCCGTTTCTGATGAAATCCCTACTTTTAAACGCAGTTTCTCACGGAAAATGTGTTTCTCGCCATGGCAAAATTACTTTTTAAAAAAACGCATGTTCAGGTCGAGAAAATGTGTTTTAAACAATAAAAATGACTCCCGGCCTTATTAGTTCACATTTTTTACATTTGGTAACCTAGTCGATATGCGTAAATTACTACATCGTTTTATCGCGTTAAACGCATTTTCTCGACAAGAAAAGCACAATGTCATCAAAAACATCCAAAACAAAAAAAAAAGGATCTATTCAACAAGTCTGCGACACATCCTTAAGAGTTACGTGTTTTCACCCATTTTCAATGTGTAATTTCACCAGTTCTGATCATTGTTTAGCTTGTTGGTAGCTTGGTCAAAATGCCAGACACAGTTAATCGTTTTTATTGCTTTAAATGCATTTTCTCCTCAAGAGAAACACGATTTCATTAAAAACGTTATACTTTGAAAATACCTGATGTCCATGTCTGCAAACACACAAGTCTTAAAAGAGGTTTTTCACCCATGTGTTTTTTGTTGAGACACCTTCTATTTCAAGGTTCTGTGCGTTTTCAGACACGTACAATATGTATTTTTGCCGTTTCTGATGAAATCCCTCCTTTTAAACGCAGTTTCTCACGGAAAATGTGTTTCTCGCCATGGCAAAATTACTTTTTAAAAAAACGCATGTTCAGGTCGAGAAAATGTGTTTTAGAACAATAAAAACGACTCCCGGCCTTATTAGTTCACATTTTTTACATTTGGTAACCTAGTCCATATGCGTAAATTACTACATCGTTTTATCGCGTTAAACGCATTTTATCGACACGAAAAGCACAATGTCATCAAAAACATCCAAAACAACAAAAAAAAAGGATCTATTCAACAAGTCTGCAACACATCCTTAAGAGTTACGTGTTTTCACCCAATTTCAATGTGTAATTTCACCAGTTCTGATCATTGTTTAGCTTGTTGGTAGCTTGGTCAAAATGCCAGACACAGTGAGTCGTTTTTATTGCTTTAAACGCATTTTCTCCTCAAGAGAAACATGATTTCATTAAAATCATTATAGTTTAAAAATACCTGATGTACATGTCTGCAAACACTCAGAGTCTTAAAAGAGGTTTTTCACCCATGTGTTTTTTGTTGAGACACCTTCTTTTTCAAGGTTCTGTGCGTTTTCAGACACGTACAATATGTATTTTTGCCGTTTCTGATGAAATCCCTCCTTTTAAACGCAGTTTCTCACGGAAAATGTGTTTCTCGCCATGGCAAAATTACTTTTTAAAAAAACGCATGTTCAGGTCGAGAAAATGTGTTTTAAACAATAAAAACGACTCCCGGCCTTATTAGTTCACATTTTTTACATTTGGTAACCTAGTCCATATGCGTAAATTACTACATCGTTTTATTGCGTTAAACGCATTTTCTCGACAAGAAAAGCACAATGTCATCAAAAACATCCAAAACAACAAAAAAAAGGATCTATTCAACAAGTCTGCGACAAATCCTTAAGAGTTACGTGTTTTCACCCAATTTCAATGTGTAATTTCACCAGTTCTCATCATTGTTTAGCTTGTTGGTAGCTTGGTCAAAATGCCAGACACAGTGAATCGTTTTTATTGCTTTAAACGCATTTTCTCCTCAAGAGAAACACGATTTCATTAAAAACGTTATACTTTGAAAATACCTGATGTCCATGTCTGCAAACACACAAGAGTCATAAAATAGGTTTTTCACCCATGTGTTTTTTTGTGAGACACCTTCTATTTCAAGGTTCTGTGCGTTTTCAGACACGTACAATATGTATTTTTGGCGTTTCTGATGAAATCCCTCCTTTTAAATGCAGTTTCTCACAGGAAATGAGTTTCTCGCCATGGCAAAATTACTTTTTAAAAAAACGCATGTTCAGGTCGAGAAAATGTGTTTTAAACAATAAAAACGACTCCCGGCCTTATTAGTTCACATTTTTTACATTTGGTAACCTAGTCGATATGCGTAAATTACTACATCGTTTTATCGCGTTAAACGCATTTTCTCGACACGAAAAGCACAATGTCATCAAAAACATCCAAAACAACAAAAAAAAGGATCTATTCAACAAGTCTGCAACACATCCTTAAGAGTTACGTGTTTTCACCCAATTTCAATGTGTAATTTCAACAGTTCTGATCATTGTTTAGCTTGTTGGTAGCTTGGTCAAAATGCCAGACACAGTGAATCGTTTTTATTGCTTTAAACGCATTTTCTCCTCAAGAGAAACATGATTTCATTAAAAACATTATAGTTTAAAAATACCTGATGTACATGTCTGCAAACACTCAGAGTCTTAAAAGAGGTTTTTCACCCATGTGTTTTTTGTTGAGACACCTTCTATTTCAAGGTTCTGTGCGTTTTCAGACACGTACAATATGTATTTTTGCCGTTTCTGATGAAATCCCTACTTTTAAACGCAGTTTCTCACGGAAAATGTGTTTCTCGCCATGGCAAAATTACTTTTTAATAAAACGCATGTTCAGGTCGAGAAAATGTGTTTTAAACAATAAAAATGACTCCCGGCCTTATTAGTTCACATTTTTTACATTTGGTAACCTAGTCGATATGCGTAAATTACTACATCGTTTTATCGCGTTAAACGCATTTTCTCGACAAGAAAAGCACAATGTCATCAAAAACATCCAAAACAAAAAAAAAGGATCTATTCAACAAGTCTGCGACACATCCTTAAGAGTTACGTGTTTTCACCCATTTTCAATGTGTAATTTCACCAGTTCTGATCATTGTTTAGCTTGTTGGTAGCTTGGTCAAAATGCCAGACACAGTTAATCGTTTTTATTGCTTTAAATGCATTTTCTCCTCAAGAGAAACACGATTTCATTAAAAACGTTATACTTTGAAAATACCTGATGTCCATGTCTGCAAACACACAAGTCTTAAAAGAGGTTTTTCACCCATGTGTTTTTTGTTGAGACACCTTCTATTTCAAGGTTCTGTGCGTTTTCAGACACGTACAATATGTATTTTTGCCGTTTCTGATGAAATCCCTCCTTTTAAACGCAGTTTCTCACGGAAAATGTGTTTCTCGCCATGGCAAAATTACTTTTTAAAAAAACGCATGTTCAGGTCGAGAAAATGTGTTTTAGAACAATAAAAACGACTCCCGGCCTTATTAGTTCACATTTTTTACATTTGGTAACCTAGTCCATATGCGTAAATTACTACATCGTTTTATCGCATTAAACGCATTTTCTCGACAAGAAAAGCACAATGTCATCAAAAACATCCAAAACAACAAAAAAAGGATCTATTCAACAAGTCTGCTACACATCCTTTAGAGTTACGTGTTTTCACCCAATTTCAATGTGTAATTTCAACAGTTCTGATCATTGTTTAGCTTGTTGGTAGCTTGGTCAAAATGCCAGACACAGTGAGTCGTTTTTATTGCTTTAAACGCATTTTCTCCTCAAGAGAAACATGATTTCATTAAAATCATTATAGTTTAAAAATACCTGATGTACATGTCTGCAAACACTCAGAGTCTTAAAAGAGGTTTTTCACCCATGTGTTTTTTGTTGAGACACCTTCTATTTCAAGGTTCTGTGCGTTTTCAGACACGTACAATATGTATTTTTGCCGTTTCTGATGAAATCCCTCCTTTTAAACGCAGTTTCTCACGGAAAATGTGTTTCTCGCCATGGCAAAATTACTTTTTAAAAAAACGCATGTTCAGGTTGAGAAAATGTGTTTTAAACAATAAAAACGACTCCCGGCCTTATTAGTTCACATTTTTTACATTTGGTAACCTAGTCCATATGCGTAAATTACTACATCGTTTTATCGCGTTAAACGCATTTTCTCGACAAGAAAAGCACAATGTCATCAAAAACATCCAAAACAACAAAAAAAAGGATCTATTCAACAAGTCTGCGACACATCCTTAAGAGTTACGTGTTTTCACCCAATTTCAATGTGTAATTTCACCAGTTCTGATCATTGTTTAGCTTGTTGGTAGCTTGGTCAAAATGCCAGACACAGTTAATCGTTTTTATTGCTTTAAACGCATTTTCTCCTCAAGAGAAACACGATTTCATTAAAAACGTTATACTTTGAAAATACCTGATGTCCATGTCTGCAAACACACAAGTCTTAAAAGAGGTTTTTCACCCATGTGTTTTTTGTTGAGACACCTTCTATTTCAAGGTTCTGTGCGTTTTCAGACACGTACAATATGTATTTTTGCCGTTTCTGATGAAATCCCTCCTTTTAAACGCAGTTTCTCACGGAAAATGTGTTTCTCGCCATGGCAAAATTACTTTTTAAAAAAACGCATGTTCAGGTCGAGAAAATGTGTTTTAGAACAATAAAAACGACTCCCGGCCTTATTAGTTCACATTTTTTACATTTGGTAACCTAGTCCATATGCGTAAATTACTACATCGTTTTATCGCATTAAACGCATTTTCTCGACAAGAAAAGCACAATGTCATCAAAAACATCCAAAACAACAAAAAAAGGATCTATTCAACAAGTCTGCTACACATCCTTTAGAGTTACGTGTTTTCACCCAATTTCAATGTGTAATTTCAACAGTTCTGATCATTGTTTAGCTTGTTGGTAGCTTGGTCAAAATGCCAGACACAGTGAGTCGTTTTTATTGCTTTAAACGCATTTTCTCCTCAAGAGAAACATGATTTCATTAAAATCATTATAGTTTAAAAATACCTGATGTACATGTCTGCAAACACTCAAAGTCTTAAAAGAGGTTTTTCACCCATGTGTTTTTTGTTGAGACACCTTCTATTTCAAGGTTCTGTGCGTTTTCAGACACGTACAATATGTATTTTTGCCGTTTCTGATGAAATCCCTCCTTTTAAACGCAGTTTCTCACGGAAAATGTGTTTCTCGCCATGGCAAAATTACTTTTTAAAAAAACGCATGTTCAGGTTGAGAAAATGTGTTTTAAACAATAAAAACGACTCCCGGCCTTATTAGTTCACATTTTTTACATTTGGTAACCTAGTCCATATGCGTAAATTACTACATCGTTTTATCGCGTTAAACGCATTTTCTCGACAAGAAAAGCACAATGTCATCAAAAACATCCAAAACAACAAAAAAAAGGATCTATTCAACAAGTCTGCGACACATCCTTAAGAGTTACGTGTTTTCACCCAATTTCAATGTGTAATTTCACCAGTTCTGATCATTGTTTAGCTTGTTGGTAGCTTGGTCAAAATGCCAGACACAGTTAATCGTTTTTATTGCTTTAAACGCATTTTCTCCTCAAGAGAAACACGATTTCATTAAAAACGTTATACTTTGAAAATACCTGATATACATGTCTGCAAACATTTAGAGTCATAAAATAGGTTTTTCACCCATGTGTTTTTTGGTGCGACACCTTCTATTTCAAGGTTCTGTGCGTTTTCAGACACGTACAATATGTATTTTTGGCGTTTCTGATGAAATCCCTCCTTTTAAACGCAGTTTCTCACAGGAAATGAGTTTTTCGCCATGGCAAAATTACTTTTTAAAAAAACGCATGTTCAGGTCGAGAAAATGTTTTAAACAATAAAAACAACTCCCGGCCTTATTAGTTCACATTTTTTACATTTGGTAACCTAGTCCATATGCGTAAATTACTACATCGTTTTATCGCGTTAAACGCATTTTATCGACACGAAAAGCACAATGTCATCAAAAACATCCAAAACAACAAAAAAAGGATCTATTCAACAAGTCTGCAACACATCCTTAAGAGTTACGTGTTTTCACCCAATTTCAATGTGTAATTTCAACAGTTCTGATCATTGTTTAGCTTGTTGGTAGCTTGGTCAAAATGCCAGACACAGTGAATCGTTTTTATTGCTTTAAACGCATTTTCTCCTCAAGAGAAACATGATTTCATTAAAAACATTATAGTTTAAAAATACCTGATGTACATGTCTGCAAACACTCAGAGTCTTAAAAGAGGTTTTTCACCCATGTGTTTTTTGTTGAGACACCTTCTATTTCAAGGTTCTGTGCGTTTTCAGACACGTACAATATGTATTTTTGCCGTTTCTGATGAAATCCCTCCTTTTAAACGCAGTTTCTCACAGGAAATGTGTTTCTCGCCATGGCAAAATTACTTTTTAAAAAAACGCATGTTCAGGTCGAGAAAATGTGTTTTAAACAATAAAAACGACTCCCGGCCTTATTAGTTCACATTTTTTACATTTGGTAACCTAAGTCGATATGCGTAAATTACTACATCGTTTTATCGCATTAAACGCATTTTCTCGACAAGAAAAGCACAATTTCATCAAAAACATCCAAAACAACAAAAAAAGGATCTATTCAACAAGTCTGCTACACATCCTTTAGAGTTACGTGTTTTCACCCAATTTCAATGTGTAATTCCAACAGTTCTGATCATTGTTTAGCTTGTTGGTAGCTTGGTCAAAATGCCAGACACAGTGAGTCGTTTTTATTGCTTTAAACGCATTTTCTCCTCAAGAGAAACATGATTTCATTAAAATCATTATAGTTTAAAAATACCTGATGTACATGTCTGCAAACACTCAGAGTCTTAAAAGAGGTTTTTCACCCATGGGTTTTTTGTTGAGACACCTTCTATTTCAAGGTTCTGTGCGTTTTCAGACACGTACAATATGTATTTTTGCCGTTTCTGATGAAATCCCTCCTTTTAAACGCAGTTTCTCACGGAAAATGTGTTTCTCGCCATGGCAAAATTACTTTTTAAAAAAACGCATGTTCAGGTTGAAAAAATGTGTTTTAAACAATAAAAACGACTCCCGGCCTTATTAGTTCACATTTTTTACATTTGGTAACCTAGTCCATATGCGTAAATTACTACATCGTTTTATCGCGTTAAACGCATTTTCTCGACAAGAAAAGCACAATGTCATCAAAAACATCCAAAACAACAAAAAAAAGGATCTATTCAACAAGTCTGCGACACATCCTTAAGAGTTACGTGTTTTCACCCATTTTCAATGTGTAATTTCACCAGTTCTGATCATTGTTTAGCTTGTTGGTAGCTTGGTCAAAATGCCAGACACAGTTAATCGTTTTTATTGCTTTAAATGCATTTTCTCCTCAAGAGAAACACGATTTCATTAAAAACGTTATACTTTGAAAATACCTGATGTCCATGTCTGCAAACACACAAGTCTTAAAAGAGGTTTTTCACCCATGTGTTTTTTGTTGAGACACCTTCTATTTCAAGGTTCTGTGCGTTTTCAGACACGTACAATATGTATTTTTGCCGTTTCTGATGAAATCCCTCCTTTTAAACGCAGTTTCTCACGGAAAATGTGTTTCTCGCCATGGCAAAATTACTTTTTAAAAAAACGCATGTTCAGGTCGAGAAAATGTGTTTTAGAACAATAAAAACGACTCCCGGCCTTATTAGTTCACATTTTTTACATTTGGTAACCTAGTCCATATGCGTAAATTACTACATCGTTTTATCGCGTTAAACGCATTTTATCGACACGAAAAGCACAATGTCATCAAAAACATCCAAAACAACAAAAAAAAAGGATCTATTCAACAAGTCTGCAACACATCCTTAAGAGTTACGTGTTTTCACCCAATTTCAATGTGTAATTTCACCAGTTCTGATCATTGTTTAGCTTGTTGGTAGCTTGGTCAAAATGCCAGACACAGTGAGTCGTTTTTATTGCTTTAAACGCATTTTCTCCTCAAGAGAAACATGATTTCATTAAAATCATTATAGTTTAAAAATACCTGATGTACATGTCTGCAAACACTCAGAGTCTTAAAAGAGGTTTTTCACCCATGTGTTTTTTGTTGAGACACCTTCTTTTTCAAGGTTCTGTGCGTTTTCAGACACGTACAATATGTATTTTTGCCGTTTCTGATGAAATCCCTCCTTTTAAACGCAGTTTCTCACGGAAAATGTGTTTCTCGCCATGGCAAAATTACTTTTTAAAAAAACGCATGTTCAGGTCGAGAAAATGTGTTTTAAACAATAAAAACGACTCCCGGCCTTATTAGTTCACATTTTTTACATTTGGTAACCTAGTCCATATGCGTAAATTACTACATCGTTTTATCGCGTTAAACGCATTTTCTCGACAAGAAAAGCACAATGTCATCAAAAACATCCAAAACAACAAAAAAAAGGATCTATTCAACAAGTCTGCGACAAATCCTTAAGAGTTACGTGTTTTCACCCAATTTCAATGTGTAATTTCACCAGTTCTCATCATTGTTTAGCTTGTTGGTAGCTTGGTCAAAATGCCAGACACAGTGAATCGTTTTTATTGCTTTAAACGCATTTTCTCCTCAAGAGAAACACGATTTCATTAAAAACGTTATACTTTGAAAATACCTGATGTCCATGTCTGCAAACACACAAGAGTCATAAAATAGGTTTTTCACCCATGTGTTTTTTTGTGAGACACCTTCTATTTCAAGGTTCTGTGCGTTTTCAGACACGTACAATATGTATTTTTGGCGTTTCTGATGAAATCCCTCCTTTTAAATGCAGTTTCTCACAGGAAATGAGTTTCTCGCCATGGCAAAATTACTTTTTAAAAAAACGCATGTTCAGGTCGAGAAAATGTGTTTTAAACAATAAAAACGACTCCCGGCCTTATTAGTTCACATTTTTTACATTTGGTAACCTAGTCGATATGCGTAAATTACTACATCGTTTTATCGCGTTAAACGCATTTTCTCGACACGAAAAGCACAATGTCATCAAAAACATCCAAAACAACAAAAAAAAGGATCTATTCAACAAGTCTGCAACACATCCTTAAGAGTTACGTGTTTTCACCCAATTTCAATGTGTAATTTCAACAGTTCTGATCATTGTTTAGCTTGTTGGTAGCTTGGTCAAAATGCCAGACACAGTGAATCGTTTTTATTGCTTTAAACGCATTTTCTCCTCAAGAGAAACATGATTTCATTAAAAACATTATAGTTTAAAAATACCTGATGTACATGTCTGCAAACACTCAGAGTCTTAAAAGAGGTTTTTCACCCATGTGTTTTTTGTTGAGACACCTTCTATTTCAAGGTTCTGTGCGTTTTCAGACACGTACAATATGTATTTTTGCCGTTTCTGATGAAATCCCTACTTTTAAACGCAGTTTCTCACGGAAAATGTGTTTCTCGCCATGGCAAAATTACTTTTTAAAAAAACGCATGTTCAGGTCGAGAAAATGTGTTTTAAACAATAAAAATGACTCCCGGCCTTATTAGTTCACATTTTTTACATTTGGTAACCTAGTCGATATGCGTAAATTACTACATCGTTTTATCGCGTTAAACGCATTTTCTCGACAAGAAAAGCACAATGTCATCAAAAACATCCAAAACAAAAAAAAAAGGATCTATTCAACAAGTCTGCGACACATCCTTAAGAGTTACGTGTTTTCACCCATTTTCAATGTGTAATTTCACCAGTTCTGATCATTGTTTAGCTTGTTGGTAGCTTGGTCAAAATGCCAGACACAGTTAATCGTTTTTATTGCTTTAAATGCATTTTCTCCTCAAGAGAAACACGATTTCATTAAAAACGTTATACTTTGAAAATACCTGATGTCCATGTCTGCAAACACACAAGTCTTAAAAGAGGTTTTTCACCCATGTGTTTTTTGTTGAGACACCTTCTATTTCAAGGTTCTGTGCGTTTTCAGACACGTACAATATGTATTTTTGCCGTTTCTGATGAAATCCCTCCTTTTAAACGCAGTTTCTCACGGAAAATGTGTTTCTCGCCATGGCAAAATTACTTTTTAAAAAAACGCATGTTCAGGTCGAGAAAATGTGTTTTAGAACAATAAAAACGACTCCCGGCCTTATTAGTTCACATTTTTTACATTTGGTAACCTAGTCCATATGCGTAAATTACTACATCGTTTTATCGCATTAAACGCATTTTCTCGACAAGAAAAGCACAATGTCATCAAAAACATCCAAAACAACAAAAAAAGGATCTATTCAACAAGTCTGCTACACATCCTTTAGAGTTACGTGTTTTCACCCAATTTCAATGTGTAATTTCAACAGTTCTGATCATTGTTTAGCTTGTTGGTAGCTTGGTCAAAATGCCAGACACAGTGAGTCGTTTTTATTGCTTTAAACGCATTTTCTCCTCAAGAGAAACATGATTTCATTAAAATCATTATAGTTTAAAAATACCTGATGTACATGTCTGCAAACACTCAGTCTTAAAAGAGGTTTTTCACCCATGTGTTTTTTGTTGAGACACCTTCTATTTCAAGGTTCTGTGCGTTTTCAGTCACGTACAATATGTATTTTTGCCGTTTCTGATGAAATCCCTCCTTTTAAACGCAGTTTCTCACGGAAAATGTGTTTCTCGCCATGGCAAAATTACTTTTTAAAAAAACGCATGTTCAGGTTGAGAAAATGTGTTTTAAACAATAAAAACGACTCCCGGCCTTATTAGTTCACATTTTTTACATTTGGTAACCTAGTCCATATGCGTAAATTACTACATCGTTTTATCGCGTTAAACGCATTTTCTCGACAAGAAAAGCACAATGTCATCAAAAACATCCAAAACAACAAAAAAAAGGATCTATTCAACAAGTCTGCGACACATCCTTAAGAGTTACGTGTTTTCACCCAATTTCAATGTGTAATTTCACCAGTTCTGATCATTGTTTAGCTTGTTGGTAGCTTGGTCAAAATGCCAGACACAGTTAATAGTTTTTATTGCTTTAAACGCATTTTCTCCTCAAGAGAAACACGATTTCATTAAAAACGTTATACTTTGAAAATACCTGATGTCCATGTCTGCAAACACACAAGTCTTAAAAGAGGTTTTTCACCCATGTGTTTTTTGTTGAGACACCTTCTATTTCAAGGTTCTGTGCGTTTTCAGACACGTACAATATGTATTTTTGCCGTTTCTGATGAAATCCCTCCTTTTAAACGCAGTTTCTCACGGAAAATGTGTTTCTCGCCATGGCAAAATTACTTTTTAAAAAAACGCATGTTCAGGTCGAGAAAATGTGTTTTAGAACAATAAAAACGACTCCCGGCCTTATTAGTTCACATTTTTTACATTTGGTAACCTAGTCCATATGCGTAAATTACTACATCGTTTTATCGCATTAAACGCATTTTCTCGACAAGAAAAGCACAATGTCATCAAAAACATCCAAAACAACAAAAAAAGGATCTATTCAACAAGTCTGCTACACATCCTTTAGAGTTACGTGTTTTCACCCAATTTCAATGTGTAATTTCAACAGTTCTGATCATTGTTTAGCTTGTTGGTAGCTTGGTCAAAATGCCAGACACAGTGAGTCGTTTTTATTGCTTTAAACGCATTTTCTCCTCAAGAGAAACATGATTTCATTAAAATCATTATAGTTTAAAAATACCTGATGTACATGTCTGCAAACACTCAGAGTCTTAAAAGAGGTTTTTCACCCATGTGTTTTTTGTTGAGACACCTTCTATTTCAAGGTTCTGTGCGTTTTCAGACACGTACAATATGTATTTTTGCCGTTTCTGATGAAATCCCTCCTTTTAAACGCAGTTTCTCACGGAAAATGTGTTTCTCGCCATGGCAAAATTACTTTTTAAAAAAACGCATGTTCAGGTTGAGAAAATGTGTTTTAAACAATAAAAACGACTCCCGGCCTTATTAGTTCACATTTTTTACATTTGGTAACCTAGTCCATATGCGTAAATTACTACATCGTTTTATCGCGTTAAACGCATTTTCTCGACAAGAAAAGCACAATGTCATCAAAAACATCCAAAACAACAAAAAAAAGGATCTATTCAACAAGTCTGCGACACATCCTTAAGAGTTACGTGTTTTCACCCAATTTCAATGTGTAATTTCACCAGTTCTGATCATTGTTTAGCTTGTTGGTAGCTTGGTCAAAATGCCAGACACAGTTAATCGTTTTTATTGCTTTAAACGCATTTTCTCCTCAAGAGAAACACGATTTCATTAAAAACGTTATACTTTGAAAATACCTGATATACATGTCTGCAAACATTTAGAGTCATAAAATAGGTTTTTCACCCATGTGTTTTTTGGTGAGACACCTTCTATTTCAAGGTTCTGTGCGTTTTCAGACACGTACAATATGTATTTTTGGCGTTTCTGATGAAATCCCTCCTTTTAAACGCAGTTTCTCACAGGAAATGAGTTTTTCGCCATGGCAAAATTACTTTTTAAAAAAACGCATGTTCAGGTCGAGAAAATGTTTTAAACAATAAAAACAACTCCCGGCCTTATTAGTTCACATTTTTTACATTTGGTAACCTAGTCCATATGCGTAAATTACTACATCGTTTTATCGCGTTAAACGCATTTTATCGACAAGAAAAGCACAATTTCATCAAAAACATCCAAAACAACAAAAAAAGGATCTATTCAACAAGTCTGCAACACATCCTTAAGAGTTACGTGTTTTCACCCAATTTCAATGTGTAATTTCAACAGTTCTGATCATTGTTTAGCTTGTTGGTAGCTTGGTCAAAATGCCAGACACAGTGAATCGTTTTTATTGCTTTAAACGCATTTTCTCCTCAAGAGAAACATGATTTCATTAAAAACGTTATACTTTGAAAATACCTGATGTCCATGTCTGCAAACACACAAGTCTTAAAAGAGGTTTTTCACCCATGTGTTTTTTGTTGAGACACCTTCTATTTCAAGGTTCTGTGCGTTTTCAGACACGTACAATATGTATTTTTGCCGTTTCTGATGAAATCCCTCCTTTTAAACGCAGTTTCTCACGGAAAATGTGTTTCTCGCCATGGCAAAATTACTTTTTAAAAAAACGCATGTTCAGGTCGAGAAAATGTGTTTTAGAACAATAAAAACGACTCCCGGCCTTATTAGTTCACATTTTTTACATTTGGTAACCTAGTCCATATGCGTAAATTACTACATCGTTTTATCGCATTAAACGCATTTTCTCGACAAGAAAAGCACAATGTCATCAAAAACATCCAAAACAACAAAAAAAGGATCTATTCAACAAGTCTGCTACACATCCTTTAGAGTTACGTGTTTTCACCCAATTTCAATGTGTAATTTCAACAGTTCTGATCATTGTTTAGCTTGTTGGTAGCTTGGTCAAAATGCCAGACACAGTGAGTCGTTTTTATTGCTTTAAACGCATTTTCTCCTCAAGAGAAACATGATTTCATTAAAATCATTATAGTTTAAAAATACCTGATGTACATGTCTGCAAACACTCAGTCTTAAAAGAGGTTTTTCACCCATGTGTTTTTTGTTGAGACACCTTCTATTTCAAGGTTCTGTGCGTTTTCAGTCACGTACAATATGTATTTTTGCCGTTTCTGATGAAATCCCTCCTTTTAAACGCAGTTTCTCACGGAAAATGTGTTTCTCGCCATGGCAAAATTACTTTTTAAAAAAACGCATGTTCAGGTTGAGAAAATGTGTTTTAAACAATAAAAACGACTCCCGGCCTTATTAGTTCACATTTTTTACATTTGGTAACCTAGTCCATATGCGTAAATTACTACATCGTTTTATCGCGTTAAACGCATTTTCTCGACAAGAAAAGCACAATGTCATCAAAAACATCCAAAACAACAAAAAAAAGGATCTATTCAACAAGTCTGCGACACATCCTTAAGAGTTACGTGTTTTCACCCAATTTCAATGTGTAATTTCACCAGTTCTGATCATTGTTTAGCTTGTTGGTAGCTTGGTCAAAATGCCAGACACAGTTAATAGTTTTTATTGCTTTAAACGCATTTTCTCCTCAAGAGAAACACGATTTCATTAAAAACGTTATACTTTGAAAATACCTGATGTCCATGTCTGCAAACACACAAGTCTTAAAAGAGGTTTTTCACCCATGTGTTTTTTGTTGAGACACCTTCTATTTCAAGGTTCTGTGCGTTTTCAGACACGTACAATATGTATTTTTGCCGTTTCTGATGAAATCCCTCCTTTTAAACGCAGTTTCTCACGGAAAATGTGTTTCTCGCCATGGCAAAATTACTTTTTAAAAAAACGCATGTTCAGGTCGAGAAAATGTGTTTTAGAACAATAAAAACGACTCCCGGCCTTATTAGTTCACATTTTTTACATTTGGTAACCTAGTCCATATGCGTAAATTACTACATCGTTTTATCGCATTAAACGCATTTTCTCGACAAGAAAAGCACAATGTCATCAAAAACATCCAAAACAACAAAAAAAGGATCTATTCAACAAGTCTGCTACACATCCTTTAGAGTTACGTGTTTTCACCCAATTTCAATGTGTAATTTCAACAGTTCTGATCATTGTTTAGCTTGTTGGTAGCTTGGTCAAAATGCCAGACACAGTGAGTCGTTTTTATTGCTTTAAACGCATTTTCTCCTCAAGAGAAACATGATTTCATTAAAATCATTATAGTTTAAAAATACCTGATGTACATGTCTGCAAACACTCAGAGTCTTAAAAGAGGTTTTTCACCCATGTGTTTTTTGTTGAGACACCTTCTATTTCAAGGTTCTGTGCGTTTTCAGACACGTACAATATGTATTTTTGCCGTTTCTGATGAAATCCCTCCTTTTAAACGCAGTTTCTCACGGAAAATGTGTTTCTCGCCATGGCAAAATTACTTTTTAAAAAAACGCATGTTCAGGTTGAGAAAATGTGTTTTAAACAATAAAAACGACTCCCGGCCTTATTAGTTCACATTTTTTACATTTGGTAACCTAGTCCATATGCGTAAATTACTACATCGTTTTATCGCGTTACACGCATTTTCTCGACAAGAAAAGCACAATGTCATCAAAAACATCCAAAACAACAAAAAAAAGGATCTATTCAACAAGTCTGCGACACATCCTTAAGAGTTACGTGTTTTCACCCAATTTCAATGTGTAATTTCACCAGTTCTGATCATTGTTTAGCTTGTTGGTAGCTTGGTCAAAATGCCAGACACAGTTAATCGTTTTTATTGCTTTAAACGCATTTTCTCCTCAAGAGAAACACGATTTCATTAAAAACGTTATACTTTGAAAATACCTGATATACATGTCTGCAAACATTTAGAGTCATAAAATAGGTTTTTCACCCATGTGTTTTTTGGTGAGACACCTTCTATTTCAAGGTTCTGTGCGTTTTCAGACACGTACAATATGTATTTTTGGCGTTTCTGATGAAATCCCTCCTTTTAAACGCAGTTTCTCACAGGAAATGAGTTTTTCGCCATGGCAAAATTACTTTTTAAAAAAACGCATGTTCAGGTCGAGAAAATGTTTTAAACAATAAAAACAACTCCCGGCCTTATTAGTTCACATTTTTTACATTTGGTAACCTAGTCCATATGCGTAAATTACTACATCGTTTTATCGCGTTAAACGCATTTTATCGACAAGAAAAGCACAATTTCATCAAAAACATCCAAAACAACAAAAAAAGGATCTATTCAACAAGTCTGCAACACATCCTTAAGAGTTACGTGTTTTCACCCAATTTCAATGTGTAATTTCAACAGTTCTGATCATTGTTTAGCTTGTTGGTAGCTTGGTCAAAATGCCAGACACAGTGAATCGTTTTTATTGCTTTAAACGCATTTTCTCCTCAAGAGAAACATGATTTCATTAAAAACATTATAGTTTAAAAATACCTGATGTACATGTCTGCAAACACTCAGAGTCTTAAAAGAGGTTTTTCACCCATGTGTTTTTTGTTGAGACACCTTCTATTTCAAGGTTCTGTGCGTTTTCAGACACGTACAATATGTATTTTTGCCGTTTCTGATGAAATCCCTCCTTTTAAACGCAGTTTCTCACAGGAAATGTGTTTCTCGCCATGGCAAAATTACTTTTTAAAAAAACGCATGTTCAGGTCGAGAAAATGTGTTTTAAACAATAAAAACGACTCCCGGCCTTATTAGTTCACATTTTTTACATTTGGTAACCTAAGTCGATATGCGTAAATTACTACATCGTTTTATCGCATTAAACGCATTTTCTCGACAAGAAAAGCACAATTTCATCAAAAACATCCAAAACAACAAAAAAAGGATCTATTCAACAAGTCTGCTACACATCCTTTAGAGTTACGTGTTTTCACCCAATTTCAATGTGTAATTCCAACAGTTCTGATCATTGTTTAGCTTGTTGGTAGCTTGGTCAAAATGCCAGACACAGTGAGTCGTTTTTATTGCTTTAAACGCATTTTCTCCTCAAGAGAAACATGATTTCATTAAAATCATTATAGTTTAAAAATACCTGATGTACATGTCTGCAAACACTCAGAGTCTTAAAAGAGGTTTTTCACCCATGGGTTTTTTGTTGAGACACCTTCTATTTCAAGGTTCTGTGCGTTTTCAGACACGTACAATATGTATTTTTGCCGTTTCTGATGAAATCCCTCCTTTTAAACGCAGTTTCTCACGGAAAATGTGTTTCTCGCCATGGCAAAATTACTTTTTAAAAAAACGCATGTTCAGGTTGAAAAAATGTGTTTTAAACAATAAAAACGACTCCCGGCCTTATTAGTTCACATTTTTTACATTTGGTAACCTAGTCGATATGCGTAAATTACTACATCGTTTTATCGCGTTAAACGCATTTTCACGACAAGAAAAGCACAATGTCATCAAAAACATCCAAAACAACAAAAAAAAGGATCTATTCAACAAGTCTGCGACACATCCTTAAGAGTTACGTGTTTTCACCCAATTTCAATGTGTAATTTCACCAGTTCTGATCATTGTTTAGCTTGTTGGTAGCTTGGTCAAAATGCCAGACACAGTGAGTCGTTTTTATTGCTTTAAACGCATTTTCTCCTCAAGAGAAACATGATTTCATTAAAATCATTATAGTTTAAAAATACCTGATGTACATGTCTGCAAACACTCAGAGTCTTAAAAGAGGTTTTTCACCCATGTGTTTTTTGTTGAGACACCTTCTATTTCAAGGTTCTGTGCGTTTTCAGACACGTACAATATGTATTTTTGCCGTTTCTGATGAAATCCCTCCTTTTAAACGCAGTTTCTCACGGAAAATGTGTTTCTCGCCATGGCAAAATTACTTTTTAAAAAAACGCATGTTCAGGTTGAGAAAATGTGTTTTAAACAATAAAAACGACTCCCGGCCTTATTAGTTCACATTTTTTACATTTGGTAACCTAGTCCATATGCGTAAATTACTACATCGTTTTATCGCGTTAAACGCATTTTCTCGACAAGAAAAGCACAATGTCATCAAAAACATCCAAAACAACAAAAAAAAGGATCTATTCAACAAGTCTGCGACACATCCTTAAGAGTTACGTGTTTTCACCCAATTTCAATGTGTAATTTCACCAGTTCTGATCATTGTTTAGCTTGTTGGTAGCTTGGTCAAAATGCCAGACACAGTGAGTCGTTTTTATTGCTTTAAACGCATTTTCTCCTCAAGAGAAACATGATTTCATTAAAATCATTATAGTTTAAAAATACCTGATGTACATGTCTGCAAACACTCAGAGTCTTAAAAGAGGTTTTTCACCCATGTGTTTTTTGTTGAGACACCTTCTATTTCAAGGTTCTGTGCGTTTTCAGACACGTACAATATGTATTTTTGCCGTTTCTGATGAAATCCCTCCTTTTAAACGCAGTTTCTCACGGAAAATGTGTTTCTCGCCATGGCAAAATTACTTTTTAAAAAAACGCATGTTCAGGTTGAGAAAATGTGTTTTAAACAATAAAAACGACTCCCGGCCTTATTAGTTCACATTTTTTACATTTGGTAACCTAGTCCATATGCGTAAATTACTACATCGTTTTATCGCGTTAAACGCATTTTCTCGACAAGAAAAGCACAATGTCATCAAAAACATCCAAAACAACAAAAAAAAGGATCTATTCAACAAGTCTGCGACACATCCTTAAGAGTTACGTGTTTTCACCCAATTTCAATGTGTAATTTCACCAGTTCTGATCATTGTTTAGCTTGTTGGTAGCTTGGTCAAAATGCCAGACACAGTTAATCGTTTTTATTGCTTTAAACGCATTTTCTCCTCAAGAGAAACACGATTTCATTAAAAACGTTATACTTTGAAAATACCTGATGTACATGTCTGCAAACATTTAGAGTCATAAAATAGGTTTTTCACCCATGTGTTTTTTGGTGAGACACCTTCTATTTCAAGGTTCTGTGCGTTTTCAGACACGTACAATATGTATTTTTGGCGTTTCTGATGAAATCCCTCCTTTTAAACGCAGTTTCTCACAGGAAATGAGTTTTTCGCCATGGCAAAATTACTTTTTAAAAAAACGCATGTTCAGGTCGAGAAAATGTTTTAAACAATAAAAACAACTCCCGGCCTTATTAGTTCACATTTTTTACATTTGGTAACCTAGTCCATATGCGTAAATTACTACATCGTTTTATCGCGTTAAACGCATTTTATCGACACGAAAAGCACAATGTCATCAAAAACATCCAAAACAACAAAAAAAGGATCTATTCAACAAGTCTGCAACACATCCTTAAGAGTTACGTGTTTTCACCCAATTTCAATGTGTAATTTCAACAGTTCTGATCATTGTTTAGCTTGTTGGTAGCTTGGTCAAAATGCCAGACACAGTGAATCGTTTTTATTGCTTTAAACGCATTTTCTCCTCAAGAGAAACATGATTTCATTAAAAACATTATAGTTTAAAAATACCTGATGTACATGTCTGCAAACACTCAGAGTCTTAAAAGAGGTTTTTCACCCATGTGTTTTTTGTTGAGACACCTTCTATTTCAAGGTTCTGTGCGTTTTCAGACACGTACAATATGTATTTTTGCCGTTTCTGATGAAATCCCTCCTTTTAAACGCAGTTTCTCACAGGAAATGTGTTTCTCGCCATGGCAAAATTACTTTTTAAAAAAACGCATGTTCAGGTCGAGAAAATGTGTTTTAAACAATAAAAACGACTCCCGGCCTTATTAGTTCACATTTTTTACATTTGGTAACCTAAGTCGATATGCGTAAATTACTACATCGTTTTATCGCATTAAACGCATTTTCTCGACAAGAAAAGCACAATTTCATCAAAAACATCCAAAACAACAAAAAAAGGATCTATTCAACAAGTCTGCTACACATCCTTTAGAGTTACGTGTTTTCACCCAATTTCAATGTGTAATTCCAACAGTTCTGATCATTGTTTAGCTTGTTGGTAGCTTGGTCAAAATGCCAGACACAGTGAGTCGTTTTTATTGCTTTAAACGCATTTTCTCCTCAAGAGAAACATGATTTCATTAAAATCATTATAGTTTAAAAATACCTGATGTACATGTCTGCAAACACTCAGAGTCTTAAAAGAGGTTTTTCACCCATGGGTTTTTTGTTGAGACACCTTCTATTTCAAGGTTCTGTGCGTTTTCAGACACGTACAATATGTATTTTTGCCGTTTCTGATGAAATCCCTCCTTTTAAACGCAGTTTCTCACGGAAAATGTGTTTCTCGCCATGGCAAAATTACTTTTTAAAAAAACGCATGTTCAGGTTGAAAAAATGTGTTTTAAACAATAAAAACGACTCCCGGCCTTATTAGTTCACATTTTTTACATTTGGTAACCTAGTCCATATGCGTAAATTACTACATCGTTTTATCGCGTTAAACGCATTTTCTCGACAAGAAAAGCACAATGTCATCAAAAACATCCAAAACAACAAAAAAAAGGATCTATTCAACAAGTCTGCGACACATCCTTAAGAGTTACGTGTTTTCACCCAATTTCAATGTGTAATTTCACCAGTTCTGATCATTGTTTAGCTTGTTGGTAGCTTGGTCAAAATGCCAGACACAGTGAGTCGTTTTTATTGCTTTAAACGCATTTTCTCCTCAAGAGAAACATGATTTCATTAAAATCATTATAGTTTAAAAATACCTGATGTACATGTCTGCAAACACTCAGAGTCTTAAAAGAGGTTTTTCACCCATGTGTTTTTTGTTGAGACACCTTCTATTTCAAGGTTCTGTGCGTTTTCAGACACGTACAATATGTATTTTTGCCGTTTCTGATGAAATCCCTCCTTTTAAACGCAGTTTCTCACGGAAAATGTGTTTCTCGCCATGGCAAAATTACTTTTTAAAAAAACGCATGTTCAGGTTGAGAAAATGTGTTTTAAACAATAAAAACGATCCCGGCCTTATTAGTTCACATTTTTTACATTTGGTAACCTAGTCCATATGCGTAAATTACTACATCGTTTTATCGCGTTAAACGCATTTTCTCGACAAGAAAAGCACAATGTCATCAAAAACATCCAAAACAACAAAAAAAAGGATCTATTCAACAAGTCTGCGACACATCCTTAAGAGTTACGTGTTTTCACCCAATTTCAATGTGTAATTTCACCAGTTCTGATCATTGTTTAGCTTGTTGGTAGCTTGGTCAAAATGCCAGACACAGTGAATCGTTTTTATTGCTTTAAACGCATTTTCTCCTCAAGAGAAACACGATTTCATTAAAAACGTTATACTTCAAAATACCTGATGTACATGTCTGCAAACATTTAGAGTCATAAAATAGGTTTTTCACCCATGTGTTTTTTGGTGAGACACCTTCTATTTCAAGGTTCTGTGCGTTTTCAGACACGTACAATATGTATTTTTGGCGTTTCTGATGAAATCCCTCCTTTTAAACGCAGTTTCTCACAGGAAATGAGTTTCTCGCCATGGCAAAATTACTTTTTAAAAAAACGCATGTTCAGGTCGAGAAAATGTGTTTTAAACAATAAAAACGACTCCCGGCCTTATTAGTTCACATTTTTTACATTTGGTAACCTAGTCCATATGCGTAAATTACTACATCGTTTTATCGCGTTAAACGCATTTTCTCGACACGAAAAGCACAATGTCATCAAAAACATCCAAAACAACAAAAAAAAGGATCTATTCAACAAGTCTGCAACACATCCTTAAGAGTTACGTGTTTTCACCCAATTTCAATGTGTAATTTCAACAGTTCTGATCATTGTTTAGCTTGTTGGTAGCTTGGTCAAAATGCCAGACACAGTGAATCGTTTTTATTGCTTTAAACGCATTTTCTCCTCAAGAGAAACATGATTTCATTAAAAACATTATAGTTTAAAAATACCTGATGTACATGTCTGCAAACACTCAGAGTCTTAAAAGAGGTTTTTCACCCATGTGTTTTTTGTTGAGACACCTTCTATTTCAAGGTTCTGTGCGTTTTCAGACACGTACAATATGTATTTTTGGCGTTTCTGATGAAATCCCTCCTTTTAAACGCAGTTTCTCACGGAAAATGTGTTTCTCGCCATGGCAAAATTACTTTTTAAAAAAACGCATGTTCAGGTTGAGAAAATGTGTTTTAAACAATAAAAACGATCCCGGCCTTATTAGTTCACATTTTTTACATTTGGTAACCTAGTCCATATGCGTAAATTACTACATCGTTTTATCGCGTTAAACGCATTTTCTCGACAAGAAAAGCACAATGTCATCAAAAACATCCAAAACAACAAAAAAAAGGATCTATTCAACAAGTCTGCGACACATCCTTAAGAGTTACGTGTTTTCACCCAATTTCAATGTGTAATTTCACCAGTTCTGATCATTGTTTAGCTTGTTGGTAGCTTGGTCAAAATGCCAGACACAGTGAATCGTTTTTATTGCTTTAAACGCATTTTCTCCTCAAGAGAAACACGATTTCATTAAAAACGTTATACTTCAAAATACCTGATGTACATGTCTGCAAACATTTAGAGTCATAAAATAGGTTTTTCACCCATGTGTTTTTTGGTGAGACACCTTCTATTTCAAGGTTCTGTGCGTTTTCAGACACGTACAATATGTATTTTTGGCGTTTCTGATGAAATCCCTCCTTTTAAACGCAGTTTCTCACAGGAAATGAGTTTCTCGCCATGGCAAAATTACTTTTTAAAAAAACGCATGTTCAGGTCGAGAAAATGTGTTTTAAACAATAAAAACGACTCCCGGCCTTATTAGTTCACATTTTTTACATTTGGTAACCTAGTCCATATGCGTAAATTACTACATCGTTTTATCGCGTTAAACGCATTTTCTCGACACGAAAAGCACAATGTCATCAAAAACATCCAAAACAACAAAAAAAAGGATCTATTCAACAAGTCTGCAACACATCCTTAAGAGTTACGTGTTTTCACCCAATTTCAATGTGTAATTTCAACAGTTCTGATCATTGTTTAGCTTGTTGGTAGCTTGGTCAAAATGCCAGACACAGTGAATCGTTTTTATTGCTTTAAACGCATTTTCTCCTCAAGAGAAACATGATTTCATTAAAAACATTATAGTTTAAAAATACCTGATGTACATGTCTGCAAACACTCAGAGTCTTAAAAGAGGTTTTTCACCCATGTGTTTTTTGTTGAGACACCTTCTATTTCAAGGTTCTGTGCGTTTTCAGACACGTACAATATGTATTTTTGGCGTTTCTGATGAAATCCCTCCTTTTAAACGCAGTTTCTCACGGAAAATGTGTTTCTCGCCATGGCAAAATTACTTTTTAAAAAAACGCATGTTCAGGTCGAGAAAATGTGTTTTAAACAATAAAAATGACTCCCGGCCTTATTAGTTCACATTTTTTACATTTGGTAACCTAGTCCATATGCGTAAATTACTACATCGTTTTATCGCGTTAAACGCATTTTCTCGACAAGAAAAGCACAATGTCATCAAAAACATCCAAAACAACAAAAAAAAGGATCTATTCAACAAGTCTGCGACACATCCTTAAGAGTTACGTGTTTTCACCCAATTTCAATGTGTAATTTCACCAGTTCTGATCATTGTTTAGCTTGTTGGTAGCTTGGTCAAAATGCCAGACACAGTTAATCGTTTTTATTGCTTTAAACGCATTTTCTCCTCAAGAGAAACACGATTTCATTAAAAACGTTATACTTTGAAAATACCTGATGTCCATGTCTGCAAACACACAAGAGTCATAAAATAGGTTTATCACCCATGTGTTTTTTGGTGAGACACCTTCTATTTCAAGGTTCTGTGCGTTTTCAGACACGTACAATATGTATTTTTGCCGTTTCTGATGAAATCCCTCCTTTTAAACGCAGTTTCTCACGGAAAATGTTTCTCGCCATGGCAAAATTACTTTTTAAAAAAACGCATGTTCAGGTCGAGAAAATGGGTTTTAAACAATAAAAACGACTCCCGGCCTTATTAGTTCCATATGCGTACATTACTACATCGTTTTATCGCATTAAACGCATTTTCTCGACAAGAAAAGCACAATTTCATCAAAAACATCCAAAACAACAAAAAAGGATCTATTCAACAAGTCTGCTACACATCCTTTAGAGTTACGTGTTTTCACCCAATTTCAATGTGTAATTTCAACAGTTCTGATCATTGTTTAGCTTGTTGGTAGCTTGGTCAAAATGCCAGACACAGTGAGTCGTTTTTATTGCTTTAAACGCATTTTCTCCTCAAGAGAAACATGATTTCATTAAAATCATTATAGTTTAAAAATACCTGATGTACATGTCTGCAAACACTCAGAGTCTTAAAAGAGGTTTTTCACCCATGTGTTTTTTGTTGAGACACCTTCTATTTCAAGGTTCTGTGCGTTTTCAGACACGTACAATATGTATTTTTGCCGTTTCTGATGAAATCCCTCCTTTTAAACGCAGTTTCTCACGGAAAATGTGTTTCTCGCCATGGCAAAATTACTTTTTAAAAAAACGCATGTTCAGGTCGAGAAAATGTGTTTTAAACAATAAAAACGACTCCCGGCCTTATTAGTTCACATTTTTTACATTTGGTAACCTAGTCCATATGCGTAAATTACTACATCGTTTTATCGCGTTAAACGCATTTTCTCGACAAGAAAAGCACAATGTCATCAAAAACATCCAAAACAACAAAAAAAAGGATCTATTCAACAAGTCTGCAACACATCCTTAAGAGTTACGTGTTTTCACCCAATTTCAATGTGTAATTTCACCAGTTCTGATCATTGTTTAGCTTGTTGGTAGCTTGGTCAAAATGCCAGACACAGTTAATCGTTTTTATTGCTTTAAACGCATTTTCTCCTCAAGAGAAACACGATTTCATTAAAAACGTTATACTTTGAAAATACCTGATGTACATGTCTGCAAACACACAAGAGTCATAAAATAGGTTTTTCACCCATGTGTTTTTTTGTGAGACACCTTCTATTTCAAGGTTCTGTGCGTTTTCAGACACGTACAATATGTATTTTTGCCGTTTCTGATGAAATCCCTCCTTTTAAATGCAGTTTCTCACAGGAAATGAGTTTCTCGCCATGGCAAAATTACTTTTTAAAAAAACGCATGTTCAGGTCGAGAAAATGTGTTTTAAACAATAAAAACGACTCCCGGCCTTATTAGTTCACATTTTTTACATTTGGTAACCTAGTCGATATGCGTAAATTACTACATCGTTTTATCGCGTTAAACGCATTTTCTCGACAAGAAAAGCACAATGTCATCAAAAACATCCAAAACAACAAAAAAAAGGATCTATTCAACAAGTCTGCGACACATCCTTAAGAGTTACGTGTTTTCACCCATTTTCAATGTGTAATTTCACCAGTTCTGATCATTGTTTAGCTTGTTGGTAGCTTGGTCAAAATGCCAGACACAGTTAATCGTTTTTATTGCTTTAAACGCATTTTCTCCTCAAGAGAAACACGATTTCATTAAAAACGTTATACTTTGAAAATACCTGATGTCCATGTCTGCAAACACACAAGAGTCATAAAATAGGTTTATCACCCATGTGTTTTTTGGTGAGACACCTTCTATTTCAAGGTTCTGTGCGTTTTCAGACACGTACAATATGTATTTTTGCCGTTTCTGATGAAATCCCTCCTTTTAAACGCAGTTTCTCACGGAAAATGTTTCTCGCCATGGCAAAATTACTTTTTAAAAAAACGCATGTTCAGGTCGAGAAAATGGGTTTTAAACAATAAAAACGACTCCCGGCCTTATTAGTTCCATATGCGTACATTACTACATCGTTTTATCGCATTAAACGCATTTTCTCGACAAGAAAAGCACAATTTCATCAAAAACATCCAAAACAACAAAAAAGGATCTATTCAACAAGTCTGCTACACATCCTTTAGAGTTACGTGTTTTCACCCAATTTCAATGTGTAATTTCAACAGTTCTGATCATTGTTTAGCTTGTTGGTAGCTTGGTCAAAATGCCAGACACAGTGAGTCGTTTTTATTGCTTTAAACGCATTTTCTCCTCAAGAGAAACATGATTTCATTAAAATCATTATAGTTTAAAAATACCTGATGTACATGTCTGCAAACACTCAGAGTCTTAAAAGAGGTTTTTCACCCATGTGTTTTTTGTTGAGACACCTTCTATTTCAAGGTTCTGTGCGTTTTCAGACACGTACAATATGTATTTTTGCCGTTTCTGATGAAATCCCTCCTTTTAAACGCAGTTTCTCACGGAAAATGTGTTTCTCGCCATGGCAAAATTACTTTTTAAAAAAACGCATGTTCAGGTCGAGAAAATGTGTTTTAAACAATAAAAACGACTCCCGGCCTTATTAGTTCACATTTTTTACATTTGGTAACCTAGTCCATATGCGTAAATTACTACATCGTTTTATCGCGTTAAACGCATTTTCTCGACAAGAAAAGCACAATGTCATCAAAAACATCCAAAACAACAAAAAAAAGGATCTATTCAACAAGTCTGCAACACATCCTTAAGAGTTACGTGTTTTCACCCAATTTCAATGTGTAATTTCACCAGTTCTGATCATTGTTTAGCTTGTTGGTAGCTTGGTCAAAATGCCAGACACAGTTAATCGTTTTTATTGCTTTAAACGCATTTTCTCCTCAAGAGAAACACGATTTCATTAAAAACGTTATACTTTGAAAATACCTGATGTACATGTCTGCAAACACACAAGAGTCATAAAATAGGTTTTTCACCCATGTGTTTTTTTGTGAGACACCTTCTATTTCAAGGTTCTGTGCGTTTTCAGACACGTACAATATGTATTTTTGCCGTTTCTGATGAAATCCCTCCTTTTAAATGCAGTTTCTCACAGGAAATGAGTTTCTCGCCATGGCAAAATTACTTTTTAAAAAAACGCATGTTCAGGTCGAGAAAATGTGTTTTAAACAATAAAAACGACTCCCGGCCTTATTAGTTCACATTTTTTACATTTGGTAACCTAGTCCATATGCGTAAATTACTACATCGTTTTATCGCGTTAAACGCATTTTCTCGACACGAAAAGCACAATGTCATCAAAAACATCCAAAACAACAAAAAAAAGGATCTATTCAACAAGTCTGCAACACATCCTTAAGAGTTACGTGTTTTCACCCAATTTCAATGTGTAATTTCACCAGTTCTGATCATTGTTTAGCTTGTTGGTAGCTTGGTCAAAATGCCAGACACAGTGAATCGTTTTTATTGCTTTAAACGCATTTTCTCCTCAAGAGAAACATGATTTCATTAAAAACATTATAGTTTAAAAATACCTGATGTACATGTCTGCAAACACCCAGAGTCTTAAAAGAGGTTTTTCACCCATGTGTTTTTTGTTGAGACACCTTCTATTTCAAGGTTCTGTGCGTTTTCAGACACGTACAATATGTATTTTTGCCGTTTCTGATGAAATCCCTCCTTTTAAACGCAGTTTCTCACGGAAAATGTGTTTCTCGCCATGGCAAAATTACTTTTTAAAAAAACGCATGTTCAGGTCGAGAAAATGTGTTTTAAACAATAAAAACGACTCCCGGCCTTATTAGTTCACATTTTTTACATTTGGTAACCTAGTCGATATGCGTAAATTACTACATCGTTTTATCGCGTTAAACGCATTTTCTCGACAAGAAAAGCACAATGTCATCAAAAACATCCAAAACAAAAAAAAAAAGGATCTATTCAACAAGTCTGCGACACATCCTTAAGAGTTACGTGTTTTCACCCATTTTCAATGTGTAATTTCACCAGTTCTGATCATTGTTTAGCTTGTTGGTAGCTTGGTCAAAATGCCAGACACAGTTAATCGTTTTTATTGCTTTAAACGCATTTTCTCCTCAAGAGAAACACGATTTCATTAAAAACGTTATACTTTGAAAATACCTGATGTCCATGTCTGCAAACACACAAGTCATAAAATAGGTTTTTCACCCATGTGTTTTTTGGTGAGACACCTTCTATTTCAAGGTTCTGTGCGTTTTCAGACACGTACAATATGTATTTTTGGCGTTTCTGATGAAATCCCTCCTTTTAAATGCAGTTTCTCACAGGAAATGAGTTTTTCGCCATGGCAAAATTACTTTTTAAAAAAACGCATGTTCAGGTCGAGAAAATGTTTTAAACAATAAAAACAACTCCCGGCCTTATTAGTTCACATTTTTTACATTTGGTAACCTAGTCCATATGCGTAAATTACTACATCGTTTTATCGCATTAAACGCATTTTCTCGACAAGAAAAGCACAATTTCATCAAAAACATCCAAAACAACAAAAAAAGGATCTATTCAACAAGTCTGCTACACATCCTTTAGAGTTACGTGTTTTCACCCAATTTCAATGTGTAATTTCAACAGTTCTGGTCATTGTTTAGCTTGTTGGTAGCTTGGTCAAAATGCCAGACACAGTGAGTCGTTTTTATTGCTTTAAACGCATTTTCTCCTCAAGAGAAACATGATTTCATTAAAATCATTATAGTTTAAAAATACCTGATGTACATGTCTGCAAACACTCAGAGTCTTAAAAGAGGTTTTTCACCCATGTGTTTTTTGTTGAGACACCTTCTATTTCAAGGTTCTGTGCGTTTTCAGACACGTACAATATGTATTTTTGCCGTTTCTGATGAAATCCCTCCTTTTAAACGCAGTTTCTCACGGAAAATGTGTTTCTCGCCATGGCAAAATTACTTTTTAAAAAAACGCATGTTCAGGTTGAGAAAATGTGTTTTAAACAATAAAAACGACTCCCGGCCTTATTAGTTCACATTTTTTACATTTGGTAACCTAGTCCATATGCGTAAATTACTACATCGTTTTATCGCGTTAAACGCATTTTCTCGACAAGAAAAGCACAATGTCATCAAAAACATCCAAAACAACAAAAAAAAGGATCTATTCAACAAGTCTACGACACATCCTTAAGAGTTACGTGTTTTCACCCAATTTCAATGTGTAATTTCACCAGTTCTGATCATTGTTTAGCTTATTGGTAGCTTGGTCAAAATGCCAGACACAGTGAATCGTTTTTATTGCTTTAAACGCATTTTCTCCTCAAGAGAAACACGATTTCATTAAAAACGTTATACTTTGAAAATACCTGATGTCCATGTCTGCAAACACACAAGAGTCATAAAATAGGTTTTTCACCCATGTGTTTTTTGTTGAGACACCTTCTATTTCAAGGTTCTGTGCGTTTTCAGACACGTACAATATGTATTTTTGCCGTTTCTGATGAAATCCCTCCTTTTAAACGCAGTTTCTCACGGAAAATGTGTTTCTCACCATGGCAAAATTACTTTTTAAAAAAACGCATGTTCAGGTTGAGAAAATGTGTTTTAAACAATAAAAACGACTCCCGGCCTTATTAGTTCACATTTTTTACATTTGGTAACCTAGTCCATATGCGTAAATTACTACATCGTTTTATCGCGTTAAACGCATTTTCTCGACAAGAAAAGCACAATGTCATCAAAAACATCCAAAACAACAAAAAAAAGGATCTATTCAACAAGTCTGCGACACATCCTTAAGAGTTACGTGTTTTCACCCAATTTCAATGTGTAATTTCACCAGTTCTGATCATTGTTTAGCTTGTTGGTAGCTTGGTCAAAATGCCAGACACAGTGAATCGTTTTTATTGCTTTAAACGCATTTTCTCCTCAAGAGAAACACGATTTCATTAAAAACGTTATACTTTGAAAATACCTGATGTCCATGTCTGCAAACACACAAGAGTCATAAAATAGGTTTTTCACCCATGTGTTTTTTGTTGAGACACCTTCTATTTCAAGGTTCTGTGCGTTTTCAGACACGTACAATATGTACTTTTGCCGTTTCTGATGAAATCCCTCCTTTTAAGCGCAGTTTCTCACGGAAAATGTGTTTCTCGCCATGGCAAAATTACTTTTAAAAAAAACGCATGTTCAGGTCGAGAAAATGTGTTTTAAACAATAAAAACGACTCCCGGCCTTATTAGTTCCATATGCGTAAATTACTACATCGTTTTATCGCATTAAACGCGTTTTCTCGACAAGAAAAGCACAATGTCATCAAAAACATCCAAAACAACAAAAAAAGGATCTATTCAACAAGTCTGCTACACATCCTTTAGAGTTACGTGTTTTCACCCAATTTCAATGTGTAATTTCAACAGTTCTGATTATTGTTTAGCTTGTTGGTAGCTTGGTCAAAATTCCAGACACAGTGAGTCGTTTTTATTGCTTTAAACGCATTTTCTCCTCAAGAGAAACATGATTTCATTAAAAACATTATAGTTTAAAAATACCTGATGTCCATGTCTGCAAACACACAAGAGTCATAAAATAGGTTTTTCACCCATGTGTTTTTTGGTGAGACACCTTCTATTTCAAGGTTCTGTGCGTTTTCAGACACGTACAATGTGTATTTTTGGCGTTTCTGATGAAATCCCTCCTTTTAAATGCAGTTTCTCACAGGAAATGAGTTTCTCGCCATGGCAAAATTACTTTTTAAAAAAACGCATGTTCAGGTCGAGAAAATGTGTTTTAAACAATAAAAACGACTCCCGGCCTTATTAGTTCACATTTTTTACATTTGGTAACCTAGTCCATATGCGTAAATTACTACATCGTTTTATCGCGTTAAACGCATTTTCTCGACAAGAAAAGCACAATGTCATCAAAAACATCCAAAACAACAAAAAAAAGGATCTATTCAACAAGTCTGCGACACATCCTTAAGAGTTACGTGTTTTCACCCAATTTCAATGTGTAATTTCACCAGTTCTGATCATTGTTTAGCTTGTTGGTAGCTTGGTCAAAATGCCAGACACAGTTAATCGTTTTTATTGCTTTAAACGCATTTTCTCCTCAAGAGAAACACGATTTCATTAAAAACGTTATACTTTGAAAATACCTGATGTCCATGTCTGCAAACACACAAGAGTCATAAAATAGGTTTATCACCCATGTGTTTTTTGGTGAGACACCTTCTATTTCAAGGTTCTGTGCGTTTTCAGACACGTACAATATGTATTTTTGCCGTTTCTGATGAAATCCCTCCTTTTAAACGCAGTTTCTCACGGAAAATATGTTTCTCGCCATGGCAAAATTACTTTTTAAAAAAACGCATGTTCAGGTCGAGAAAATGGGTTTTAAACAATAAAAACGACTCCCGGCCTTATTAGTTCACATTTTTTACATTTGGTAACCTAGTCCATATGCGTAAATTACTACATCGTTTTATCGCGTTAAACGCATTTCCTCGACAAGAAAAGCACAATTTCATCAAAAACATCCAAAACAACAAAAAAAGGATCTATTCAACAAGTCTGCTACACATCCTTTAGAGTTACGTGTTTTCACCCAATTTCAATGTGTAATTTCAACAGTTCTGATCATTGTTTAGCTTGTTGGTAGCTTGGTCAAAATGCCAGACACAGTGAGTCGTTTTTATTGCTTTAAACGCATTTTCTCCTCAAGAGAAACATGATTTCATTAAAATCATTATAGTTTAAAAATACCTGATGTACATGTCTGCAAACACTCAGAGTCTTAAAAGAGGTTTTTCACCCATGTGTTTTTTGTTGAGACACCTTCTATTTCAAGGTTCTGTGCGTTTTCAGACACGTACAATATGTATTTTTGCCGTTTCTGATGAAATCCCTCCTTTTAAACGCAGTTTCTCACGGAAAATATGTTTCTCGCCATGGCAAAATTACTTTTTAAAAAAACGCATGTTCAGGTCGAGAAAATGTGTTTTAAACAATAAAAACGACTCCCGGCCTTATTAGTTCACATTTTTTACATTTGGTAACCTAGTCCATATGCGTAAATTACTACATCGTTTTATCGCGTTAAACGCACTTTCTCGACAAGAAAAGCACAATGTCATCAAAAACATCCAAAACAACAAAAAAAAGGATCTATTCAACAAGTCTACGACACATCCTTAAGAGTTACGTGTTTTCACCCAATTTCAATGTGTAATTTCACCAGTTCTGATCATTGTTTAGCTTATTGGTAGCTTGGTCAAAATGCCAGACACAGTGAATCGTTTTTATTGCTTTAAACGCATTTTCTCCTCAAGAGAAACACGATTTCATTAAAAACGTTATACTTTGAAAATACCTGATGTCCATGTCTGCAAACACACAAGAGTCATAAAATAGGTTTTTCACCCATGTGTTTTTTGGTGAGACACCTTCTATTTCAAGGTTCTGTGCGTTTTCAGACACGTACAATATGTATTTTTGGCGTTTCTGATGAAATCCCTCCTTTTAAATGCAGTTTCTCACAGGAAATGAGTTTCTCGCCATGGCAAAATTACTTTTTAAAAAAACGCATGTTCAGGTCGAGAAAATGTTTTAAACAATAAAAACGACTCCCGGCCTTATTAGTTCACATTTTTTACATTTGGTAACCTAGTCCATATGCGTAAATTACTACATCGTTTTATCGCGTTAAACGCATTTTCTCGACAAGAAAAGCACAATTTCATCAAAAACATCCAAAACAACAAAAAAAGGATCTATTCAACAAGTCTGCTACACATCCTTTAGAGTTACGTGTTTTCACCCAATTTCAATGTGTAATTTCACCAGTTCTGATCATTGTTTAGCTTGTTGGTAGCTTGGTCAAAATGCCAGACACAGTGAATCGTTTTTATTGCTTTAAACGCATTTTCTCCTCAAGAGAAACACGATTTCATTAAAAACGTTATACTTTGAAAATACCTGATGTCCATGTCTGCAAACACACAAGTCATAAAATAGGTTTTTCACCCATGTGTTTTTTGGTGAGACACCTTCTATTTCAAGGTTTTGTGCGTTTTCAGACACGTACAATATGTATTTTTGCCGTTTCTGATGAAATCCCTCCTTTTAAACGCAGTTTCTCACGGAAAATATGTTTCTCACCATGGCAAAATTACTATTTAAAAAAACGCATGTTCAGGTCGAGAAAATGTGTTTTAAACAATAAAAACGACTCCCGGCCTTATTAGTTCACATTTTTTACATTTGGTAACCTAGTCCATATGCGTAAATTACTACATCGTTTTATCGCGTTAAACGCATTTTCTCGACAAGAAAAGCACAATTTCATCAAAAACATCCAAAACAACAAAAAAAAAGGATCTATTCAACAAGTCTGCTACACATCCTTTAGAGTTACGTGTTTTCACCCAATTTCAATGTGTCATTTCACCCGTTCTGATCATTGTATAGCTTGTTGGTAGCTTGGTCAAAATGCCAGACACAGTGAATCGTTTTTATTGCTTTAAACGCATTTTCTCCTCAAGAGAAACATGATTTCATTAAAAACATTATAGTTTAAAAATACCTGATGTCCATGTCTGCAAACACACAAGAGTCATAAAATAGGTTTTTCACCCATGTGTTTTTTGGTGAGACACCTTCTATTTCAAGGTTCTGTGCGTTTTCAGACACGTACAATGTGTATTTTTGGCGTTTCTGATGAAATCCCTCCTTTTAAATGCAGTTTCTCACAGGAAATGAGTTTCTCGCCATGGCAAAATTACTTTTTAAAAAAACGCATGTTCAAGTCGAGAAAATGTGTTTTAAACAATAAAAACGACTCCCGGCCTTATTAGTTCACATTTTTTACATTTGGTAACCTAGTCCATATGCGTAAATTACTACATCGTTTTATCGCATTAAACGCATTTTCTCGACAAGAAAAGCACAATTTCATCAGAAACATCCAAAACAACAAAAAAAGGATCTATTCAACAAGTCTGCTACACATCCTTTAGAGTTACGTGTTTTCACCCAATTTCAATGTGTAATTTCAACAGTTCTGATCATTGTTTAGCTTGTTGGTAGCTTGGTCAAAATGCCAGACACAGTGAGTCGTTTTTATTGCTTTAAACGCATTTTCTTCTCAAGAGAAACATGATTTCCTTAAAATCATTATAGTTTAAAAATACCTGATGTACATGTCTGCAAACACTCAGAGTCTTAAAAGAGGTTTTTCACCCATGTGTTTTTTGTTGAGACACCTTCTATTTCAAGGTTCTGTGCGTTTTCAGACACGTACGATATGTATTTTTGCCGTTTCTGATGAAATCCCTCCTTTTAAACGCTGTTTCTCACGGAAAATTTGTTTCTCGCCATGGCAAAATTACTTTTTAAAAAAACGCATGTTCAGGTCGAGAAAATGTGTTTTAAACAATAAAAACGACTCACGGCCTTATTAGTTCACATTTTTTACATTTGGTAACCTAGTCCATATGCGTAAATTACTACATCGTTTTATCGCGTTAAACGCATTTTCTCGACAAGAAAAGCACAATGTCATCAAAAACATCCAAAACAACAAAAAAAAAGGATCTATTCAACAAGTCTGCGACACATCCTTAAGAGTTACGTGTTTTCACCCAATTTCAATGTGTAATTTCACCAGTTCTGATCATTGTTTAGCTTGTTGGTAGCTTGGTCAAAATGCCAGACACAGTGAGTCGTTTTTATTGCTTTAAACGCATTTTCTCCTCAAGAGAAACATGATTTCATTAAAATCATTATAGTTTAAAAATACCTGATGTACATGTCTGCAAACACTCAGAGTCTTAAAAGAGGTTTTTCACCCATGTGTTTTTTGTTGAGACACCTTCTATTTCAAGGTTCTGTGCGTTTTCAGACACGTACAATATGTATTTTTGCCGTTTCTGATGAAATCCCTCCTTTTAAACGCAGTTTCTCACGGAAAATGTGTTTCTCGCCATGGCAAAATTACTTTTTAAAAAAACGCATGTTCAGGTCGAGAAAATGTGTTTTAAACAATAAAAACGACTCCCGGCCTTATTAGTTCACATTTTTTACATTTGGTAACCTAGTCGATATGCGTAAATTACTACATCGTTTTATCGCGTTAAACGCATTTTCTCGACAAGAAAAGCACAATGTCATCAAAAACATCCAAAACAAAAAAAAAAGGATCTATTCAACAAGTCTGCGACACATCCTTAAGAGTTACGTGTTTTCACCCAATTTCAATGTGTAATTTCACCAGTTCTGATCATTGTTTAGCTTGTTGGTAGCTTGGTCAAAATGCCAGACACAGTTAATCGTTTTTATTGCTTTAACGCATTTTCTCCTCAAGAGAAACACGATTTCATTAAAAACTTTATACTTTGAAAATACCTGATGTCCATGTCTGCAAACACACAAGTCATAAAATAGGTTTTTCACCCATGTGTTTTTTGGTGAGACACCTTCTATTTCAAGGTCTTGTGCGTTTTCAGACACGTACAATATGTATTTTTGCCGTTTCTGATGAAATCCCTCCTTTTAAACGCAGTTTCTCACGGAAAATGTGTTTCTCGCCATGGCAAAATTACTTTTTAAAAAAACGCATGTTCAGGTCGAGAAAATGTGTTTTAAACAATAAAAACGACTCCCGGCCTTATTAGTTCACATTTTTTACATTTGGTAACCTAGTCCATATGCGTAAATTACTACATCGTTTTATCGCGTTAAACGCATTTTCTCGACAAGAAAAGCACAATTTCATCAAAAACATCCAAAACAACAAAAAAAGGATCTATTCAACAAGTCTGCTACACATCCTTTAGAGTTACGTGTTTTCACCCAATTTCAATGTGTAATTTCAACAGTTCTGATCATTGTTTAGCTTGTTGGTAGCTTGGTCAAAATGCCAGACACAGTGAGTCGTTTTTATTGCTTTAAACGCATTTTCTCCTCAAGAGAAACATGATTTCATTAAAATCATTATAGTTTAAAAATACCTGATGTACATGTCTGCAAACACTCAGAGTCTTAAAAGAGGTTTTTCACCCATGTGTTTTTTGTTGAGACACCTTCTATTTCAAGGTTCTGTGCGTTTCAGACACGTACAATATGTATTTTTGCCGTTTCTGATGAAATCCCTCCTTTTAAACGCAGTTTCTCACGGAAAATGTGTTTCTCGCCATGGCAAAATTACTTTTAAAAAAAACGCATGTTCAGGTTGGGAAAATGTGTTTTAAACAATAAAAACGACTCCCAGCCTTATTAGTTCACATTTTTTACATTTGGTAACCTAGTCCATATGCGTAAATTACTACATCGTTTTATCGCGTTAAACGCATTTTCTCGACAAGAAAAGCACAATGTCATCAAAAACATCCAAAACAACAAAAAAAAGGATCTATTCAACAAGTCTGCGACACATCCTTTAGAGTTACGTGTTTTCACCCAATTTCAATGTGTAATTTCACCAGTTCTGATCATTGTTTAGCTTGTTGGTAGCTTGGTCAAAATGCCAGACACAGTTAATCGTTTTTATTGCTTTAAACGCATTTTCTCCTCAAGAGAAACACGATTTCATTAAAAACGTTATACTTTGAAAATACCTGATGTACATGTCTGCAAACACCCAGAGTCTTAAAATAGGTTTTTCACCCATGTGTTTTTTGGTGAGACACCTTCTATTTCAAGGTTCTGTGCGTTTTCAGACACGTACAATATGTATTTTTGGCGTTTCTGATGAAATCCCTCCTTTTAAATGCAGTTTCTCACAGGAAATGAGTTTCTCGCCATGGCAAAATTACTTTTTAAAAAAACGCATGTTCAGGTCGAGAAAATGTTTTAAACAATAAAAACGACTCCCCGCCTTATTAGTTCACATTTTTTACATTTGGTAACCTAGTCCATATGCGTAAATTACTACATCGTTTTATCGCGTTAAACGCATTTTCTCGACACGAAAAGCACAATGTCATCAAAAACATCCAAAACAACAAAAAAAAGGATCTATTCAACAAGTCTGCAACACATCCTTAAGAGTTACGTGTTTTCACCCAATTTCAATGTGTAATTTCAACAGTTCTGATCATTGTTTAGCTTGTTGGTAGCTTGGTCAAAATGCCAGACACAGTGAGTCGTTTTTATTGCTTTAAACGCATTTTCTCCTCAAGAGAAACATGATTTCATTAAAATCATTATAGTTTAAAAATACCTGATGTACATGTCTGCAAACACTCAGAGTCTTAAAAGAGGTTTTTCACCCATGTGTTTTTTGTTGAGACACCTTCTATTTCAAGGTTCTGTGCGTTTTCAGACACGTACAATATGTATTTTTGCCGTTTCTGATGAAATCCCTCCTTTTAAACGCAGTTTCTCACGGAAAATGTGTTTCTCGCCATGGCAAAATTACTTTTTAAAAAAACGCATGTTCAGGTCGAGAAAATGTGTTTTAAACAATAAAAACGACTCCCGGCCTTATTAGTTCACATTTTTTACATTTGGTAACCTAGTCCATATGCGTAAATTACTACATCGTTTTATCGCGTTAAACGCATTTTCTCGACAAGAAAAGCACAATGTCATCAAAAACATCCAAAACAACAAAAAAAAGGATCTATTCAACAAGTCTGCGACACATCCTTAAGAGTTACGTGTTTTCACCCAATTTCAATGTGTAATTTCACCAGTTCTGATCATTGTTTAGCTTGTTGGTAGCTTGGTCAAAATGCCAGACACAGTGAATCGTTTTTATTGCTTTAAACGCATTTTCTCCTCAAGAGAAACACGATTTCATTAAAAACGTTATACTTTGAAAATACCTGATGTCCATGTCTGCAAACACACAAGAGTCATAAAATAGGTTTTTCACCCATGTGTTTTTTTGTGAGACACCTTCTATTTCAAGGTTCTGTGCGTTTTCAGACACGTACAATATGTATTTTTGGCGTTTCTGATGAAATCCCTCCTTTTAAATGCAGTTTCTCACAGGAAATGAGTTTCTCGCCATGGCAAAATTACTTTTTAAAAAAACGCATGTTCAGGTCGAGAAAATGTTTTAAACAATAAAAACGACTCCCGGCCTTATTAGTTCCATATGCGTAAATTACTACATCGTTTTATCGCATTAAACGCATTTTCTCGACAAGAAAAGCACAATTTCATCAAAAACATCCAAAACAACAAAAAAAGGATCTATTCAACAAGTCTGCTACACATCCTTTAGAGTTACGTGTTTTCACCCAATTTCAATGTGTAATTTCAACAGTTCTGATCATTGTTTAGCTTGTTGGTAGCTTGGTCAAAATGCCAGACACAGTGAGTCGTTTTTATTGCTTTAAACGCATTTTCTCCTCAAGAGAAACATGATTTCATTAAAATCATTATAGTTTAAAAATACCTGATGTACATGTCTGCAAACACTCAGAGTCTTAAAAGAGGTTTTTCACCCATGTGTTTTTTGTTGAGACACCTTCTATTTCAAGGTTCTGTGCGTTTTCAGACACGTACAATATGTATTTTTGCCGTTTCTGATGAAATCCCTCCTTTTAAACGCAGTTTCTCACGGAAAATGTGTTTCTCACCATGGCAAAATTACTTTTTAAAAAAACGCATGTTCAGGTTGAGAAAATGTGTTTTAAACAATAAAAACGACTCCCGGCCTTATTAGTTCACATTTTTTACATTTGGTAACCTAGTCCATATGCGTAAATTACTACATCGTTTTATCGCGTTAAACGCATTTTCTCGACAAGAAAAGCACAATGTCATCAAAAACATCCAAAACAACAAAAAAAAGGATCTATTCAACAAGTCTGCGACACATCCTTAAGAGTTACGTGTGTTCACCCAATTTCAATGTGTAATTTCACCAGTTCTGATCATTGTTTAGCTTGTTGGTAGCTTGGTCAAAATGCCAGACACAGTGAATCGTTTTTATTGCTTTAAACGCATTTTCTCCTCAAGAGAAACACGATTTCATTAAAAACGTTATACTTTGAAAATACCTGATGTCCATGTCTGCAAACACACAAGAGTCATAAAATAGGTTTTTCACCCATGTGTTTTTTGTTGAGACACCTTCTATTTCAAGGTTCTGTGCGTTTTCAGACACGTACAATATGTACTTTTGCCGTTTCTGATGAAATCCCTCCTTTTAAGCGCAGTTTCTCACGGAAAATGTGTTTCTCGCCATGGCAAAATTACTTTTTAAAAAAACGCATGTTCAGGTCGAGAAAATGTGTTTTAAACAATAAAAACGACTCCCGGCCTTATTAGTTCCATATGCGTAAATTACTACATCGTTTTATCGCATTAAACGCGTTTTCTCGACAAGAAAAGCACAATGTCATCAAAAACATCCAAAACAACAAAAAAAGGATCTATTCAACAAGTCTGCTACACATCCTTTAGAGTTACGTGTTTTCACCCAATTTCAATGTGTATTTCAACAGTTCTGATTATTGTTTAGCTTTTTGGTAGCTTGGTCAAAATGCCAGACACAGTGAGTCGTTTTTATTGCTTTAAACGCATTTTCTCCTCAAGAGAAACATGATTTCATTAAAATCATTATAGTTTAAAAATACCTGATGTACATGTCTGCAAACACTCAGAGTCTTAAAAGAGGTTTTTCACCCATGTGTTTTTTGTTGAGACACCTTCTATTTCAAGGTTCTGTGCGTTTTCAGACACGTACAATATGTATTTTTGCCGTTTCTGATGAAATCCCTCCTTTTAAACGCAGTTTCTCACGGAAAATGTGTTTCTCGCCATGGCAAAATTACTTTTTAAAAAAAACGCATGTTCAGGTCGAGAAAATGTGTTTTAAACAATAAAAACGACTCCCGGCCTTATTAGTTCACATTTTTTACATTTGGTAACCTAGTCCATATGCGTAAATTACTACATCGTTTTATCGCGTTAAACGCATTTTCTCGACAAGAAAAGCACAATGTCATCAAAAACATCCAAAACAACAAAAAAAAGGATCTATTCAACAAGTCTGCGACACATCCTTAAGAGTTACGTGTTTTCACCCAATTTCATTGTGTAATTTCACCAGTTCTGATCATTGTTTAGCTTGTTGGTAGCTTGGTCAAAATGCCAGACACAGTTAATCGTTTTTATTGCTTTAAACGCATTTTCTCCTCAAGAGAAACACGATTTCATTAAAAACGTTATACTTTGAAAATACCTGATGTCCATGTCTGCAAACACACAAGAGTCATAAAATAGGTGTGTCACCCATGTGTTTTTTGGTGAGACACCTTCTATTTCAAGGTTCTGTGCGTTTTCAGACACGTACAATATGTATTTTTGCCGTTTCTGATGAAATCCCTCCTTTTAAACGCAGTTTCTCACGGAAAATATGTTTCTCGCCATGGCAAAATTACTTTTTAAAAAAACGCATGTTCAGGTCGAGAAAATGGGTTTTAAACAATAAAAACGACTCCCGGCCTTATTAGTTCACATTTTTTACATTTGGTAACCTAGTCCATATGCGTAAATTACTACATCGTTTTATCGCGTTAAACGCATTTCCTCGACAAGAAAAGCACAATTTCATCAAAAACATCCAAAACAACAAAAAAAGGATCTATTCAACAAGTGTGCTACACATCCTTTAGAGTTACGTGTTTTCACCCAATTTCAATGTGTAATTTCAACAGTTCTGATTATTGTTTAGCTTGTTGGTAGCTTGGTCAAAATGCCAGACACAGTGAGTCGTTTTTATTGCTTTAAACGCATTTTCTCCTCAAGAGAAACATGATTTCATTAAAATCATTATAGTTTAAAAATACCTGATGTACATGTCTGCAAACACTCAGAGTCTTAAAAGAGGTTTTTCACCCATGTGTTTTTTGTTGAGACACCTTCTATTTCAAGGTTCTGTGCGTTTTCAGACACGTACAATATGTATTTTTGCCGTTTCTGATGAAATCCCTCCTTTTAAACGCAGTTTCTCACGGAAAATGTGTTTCTCGCCATGGCAAAATTACTTTTTAAAAAAACGCATGTTCAGGTCGAGAAAATGTGTTTTAAACAATAAAAACGACTCCCGGCCTTATTAGTTCACATTTTTTACATTTGGTAACCTAGTCCATATGCGTAAATTACTACATCGTTTTATCGCGTTAAACGCATTTTCTCGACAAGAAAAGCACAATGTCATCAAAAACATCCAAAACAACAAAAAAAAGGATCTATTCAACAAGTCTGCGACACATCCTTAAGAGTTACGTGTTTTCACCCAATTTCAATGTGTAATTTCACCAGTTCTGATCATTGTTTAGCTTGTTGGTAGCTTGGTCAAAATGCCAGACACAGTGAATCGTTTTTATTGCTTTAAACGCATTTTCTCCTCAAGAGAAACACGATTTCATTAAAAACGTTATACTTTGAAAATACCTGATGTCCATGTCTGCAAACACACAAGAGTCATAAAATAGGTTTTTCACCCATGTGTTTTTTTGTGAGACACCTTCTATTTCAAGGTTCTGTGCGTTTTCAGACACGTACAATATGTATTTTTGGCGTTTCTGATGAAATCCCTCCTTTTAAATGCAGTTTCTCACAGGAAATGAGTTTCTCGCCATGGCAAAATTACTTTTTAAAAAAACGCATGTTCAGGTCGAGAAAATGTTTTAAACAATAAAAACGACTCCCGGCCTTATTAGTTCCATATGCGTAAATTACTACATCGTTTTATCGCGTTAAACGCATTTTCTCGACAAGAAAAGCACAATTTCATCAAAAACATCCAAAACAACAAAAAAAGGATCTATTCAACAAGTCTGCTACACATCCTTTAGAGTTACGTGTTTTCACCCAATTTCAATGTGTAATTTCAACAGTTCTGATCATTGTTTAGCTTGTTGGTAGCTTGGTCAAAATGCCAGACACAGTGAGTCGTTTTTATTGCTTTAAACGCATTTTCTCCTCAAGAGAAACATGATTTCATTAAAATCATTATAGTTTAAAAATACCTGATGTACATGTCTGCAAACACTCAGAGTCTTAAAAGAGGTTTTTCACCCATGTGTTTTTTGTTGAGACACCTTCTATTTCAAGGTTCTGTGCGTTTTCAGACACGTACAATATGTATTTTTGCCGTTTCTGATGAAATCCCTCCTTTTAAACGCAGTTTCTCACGGAAAATGTGTTTCTCACCATGGCAAAATTACTTTTTAAAAAAACGCATGTTCAGGTTGAGAAAATGTGTTTTAAACAATAAAAACGACTCCCGGCCTTATTAGTTCACATTTTTTACATTTGGTAACCTAGTCCATATGCGTAAATTACTACATCGTTTTATCGCGTTAAACGCATTTTCTCGACAAGAAAAGCACAATGTCATCAAAAACATCCAAAACAACAAAAAAAAGGATCTATTCAACAAGTCTGCGACACATCCTTAAGAGTTACGTGTTTTCACCCAATTTCAATGTGTAATTTCACCAGTTCTGATCATTGTTTAGCTTGTTGGTAGCTTGGTCAAAATGCCAGACACAGTGAATCGTTTTTATTGCTTTAAACGCATTTTCTCCTCAAGAGAAACACGATTTCATTAAAAACGTTATACTTTGAAAATACCTGATGTCCATGTCTGCAAACACACAAGAGTCATAAAATAGGTTTTTCACCCATGTGTTTTTTGTTGAGACACCTTCTATTTCAAGGTTCTGTGCGTTTTCAGACACGTACAATATGTACTTTTGCCGTTTCTGATGAAATCCCTCCTTTTAAGCGCAGTTTCTCACGGAAAATGTGTTTCTCGCCATGGCAAAATTACTTTTTAAAAAAACGCATGTTCAGGTCGAGAAAATGTGTTTTAAACAATAAAAACGACTCCCGGCCTTATTAGTTCCATATGCGTAAATTACTACATCGTTTTATCGCATTAAACGCGTTTTCTCGACAAGAAAAGCACAATGTCATCAAAAACATCCAAAACAACAAAAAAAGGATCTATTCAACAAGTCTGCTACACATCCTTTAGAGTTACGTGTTTTCACCCAATTTCAATGTGTATTTCAACAGTTCTGATTATTGTTTAGCTTTTTGGTAGCTTGGTCAAAATGCCAGACACAGTGAGTCGTTTTTATTGCTTTAAACGCATTTTCTCCTCAAGAGAAACATGATTTCATTAAAATCATTATAGTTTAAAAATACCTGATGTACATGTCTGCAAACACTCAGAGTCTTAAAAGAGGTTTTTCACCCATGTGTTTTTTGTTGAGACACCTTCTATTTCAAGGTTCTGTGCGTTTTCAGACACGTACAATATGTATTTTTGCCGTTTCTGATGAAATCCCTCCTTTTAAACGCAGTTTCTCACGGAAAATGTGTTTCTCGCCATGGCAAAATTACTTTTTAAAAAAAACGCATGTTCAGGTCGAGAAAATGTGTTTTAAACAATAAAAACGACTCCCGGCCTTATTAGTTCACATTTTTTACATTTGGTAACCTAGTCCATATGCGTAAATTACTACATCGTTTTATCGCGTTAAACGCATTTTCTCGACAAGAAAAGCACAATGTCATCAAAAACATCCAAAACAACAAAAAAAAGGATCTATTCAACAAGTCTGCGACACATCCTTAAGAGTTACGTGTTTTCACCCAATTTCATTGTGTAATTTCACCAGTTCTGATCATTGTTTAGCTTGTTGGTAGCTTGGTCAAAATGCCAGACACAGTTAATCGTTTTTATTGCTTTAAACGCATTTTCTCCTCAAGAGAAACACGATTTCATTAAAAACGTTATACTTTGAAAATACCTGATGTCCATGTCTGCAAACACACAAGAGTCATAAAATAGGTGTGTCACCCATGTGTTTTTTGGTGAGACACCTTCTATTTCAAGGTTCTGTGCGTTTTCAGACACGTACAATATGTATTTTTGCCGTTTCTGATGAAATCCCTCCTTTTAAACGCAGTTTCTCACGGAAAATATGTTTCTCGCCATGGCAAAATTACTTTTTAAAAAAACGCATGTTCAGGTCGAGAAAATGGGTTTTAAACAATAAAAACGACTCCCGGCCTTATTAGTTCACATTTTTTACATTTGGTAACCTAGTCCATATGCGTAAATTACTACATCGTTTTATCGCGTTAAACGCATTTCCTCGACAAGAAAAGCACAATTTCATCAAAAACATCCAAAACAACAAAAAAAGGATCTATTCAACAAGTGTGCTACACATCCTTTAGAGTTACGTGTTTTCACCCAATTTCAATGTGTAATTTCAACAGTTCTGATTATTGTTTAGCTTGTTGGTAGCTTGGTCAAAATGCCAGACACAGTGAGTCGTTTTTATTGCTTTAAACGCATTTTCTCCTCAAGAGAAACATGATTTCATTAAAATCATTATAGTTTAAAAATACCTGATGTACATGTCTGCAAACACTCAGAGTCTTAAAAGAGGTTTTTCACCCATGTGTTTTTTGTTGAGACACCTTCTATTTCAAGGTTCTGTGCGTTTTCAGACACGTACAATATGTATTTTTGCCGTTTCTGATGAAATCCCTCCTTTTAAACGCAGTTTCTCACGGAAAATGTGTTTCTCGCCATGGCAAAATTACTTTTTAAAAAAAACGCATGTTCAGGTCGAGAAAATGTGTTTTAAACAATAAAAACGACTCCCGGCCTTATTAGTTCACATTTTTTACATTTGGTAACCTAGTCCATATGCGTAAATTACTACATCGTTTTATCGCGTTAAACGCATTTTCTCGACAAGAAAAGCACAATGTCATCAAAAACATCCAAAACAACAAAAAAAAGGATCTATTCAACAAGTCTGCGACACATCCTTAAGAGTTACGTGTTTTCACCCAATTTCAATGTGTAATTTCACCAGTTCTGATCATTGTTTAGCTTGTTGGTAGCTTGGTCAAAATGCCAGACACAGTTAATCGTTTTTATTGCTTTAAACGCATTTTCTCCTCAAGAGAAACACGATTTCATTAAAAACGTTATACTTTGAAAATACCTGATGTCCATGTCTGCAAACACACAAGAGTCATAAAATAGGTTTATCACCCATGTGTTTTTTGGTGAGACACCTTCTATTTCAAGGTTCTGTGCGTTTTCAGACACGTACAATATGTATTTTTGCCGTTTCTGATGAAATCCCTCCTTTTAAACGCAGTTTCTCACGGAAAATATGTTTCTCGCCATGGCAAAATTACTTTTTAAAAAAACGCATGTTCAGGTCGAGAAAATGGGTTTTAAACAATAAAAACGACTCCCGGCCTTATTAGTTCACATTTTTTACATTTGGTAACCTAGTCCATATGCGTAAATTACTACATCGTTTTATCGCGTTAAACGCATTTCCTCGACAAGAAAAGCACAATTTCATCAAAAACATCCAAAACAACAAAAAAAGGATCTATTCAACAAGTCTGCTACACATCCTTTAGAGTTACGTGTTTTCACCCAATTTCAATGTGTAATTTCACCAGTTCTGATCATTGTTTAGCTTGTTGGTAGCTTGGTCAAAATGCCAGACACAGTGAGTCGTTTTTATTGCTTTAAACGCATTTTCTCCTCAAGAGAAACATGATTTCATTAAAATCATTATAGTTTAAAAATACCTGATGTACATGTCTGCAAACACTCAGAGTCTTAAAAGAGGTTTTTCACCCATGTGTTTTTTGGTGAGACACCTTCTATTTCAAGGTTCTGTGCGTTTTCAGACACTTACAATATGTATTTTTGCCGTTTCTGATGAAATCCCTCCTTTTAAACGCAGTTTCTCACGGAAAATATGTTTCTCGCCATGGCAAAATTACTTTTTAAAAAAACGCATGTTCAGGTCGAGAAAATGTTTTAAACAATAAAAACGACTCCCGGCCTTATTAGTTCACATTTTTTACATTTGGTAACCTAGTCCATATGCGTAAATTACTACATCGTTTTATCGCGTTAAACGCATTTTCTCGACAAGAAAAGCACAATGTCATCAAAAACATCCAAAACAACAAAAAAAAGGATCTATTCAACAAGTCTACGACACATCCTTAAGAGTTCCGTGTTTTCACCCAATTTCAATGTGTAATTTCACCAGTTCTGATCATTGTTTAGCTTATTGGTAGCTTGGTCAAAATGCCAGACACAGTGAATCGTTTTTATTGCTTTAAACGCATTTTCTCCTCAAGAGAAACACGATTTCATTAAAAACGTTATACTTTGAAAATACCTGATGTCCATGTCTGCAAACACACAAGAGTCATAAAATAGGTTTTTCACCCATGTGTTTTTTGGTGAGACACCTTCTATTTCAAGGTTCTGTGCGTTTTCAGACACGTACAATATGTATTTTTGCCGTTTCTGATGAAATCCCTCCTTTTAAATGCAGTTTCTCACAGGAAATGAGTTTCTCGCCATGGCAAAATTACTTTTTAAAAAAACGCATGTTCAGGTCGAGAAAATGTTTTAAACAATAAAAACGACTCCCGGCCTTATTAGTTCACATTTTTTACATTTGGTAACCTAGTCCATATGCGTAAATTACTACATCGTTTTATCGCGTTAAACGCATTTTCTCGACAAGAAAAGCACAATTTCATCAAAAACATCCAAAACAACAAAAAAAGGATCTATTCAACAAGTCTGCTACACATCCTTTAGAGTTACGTGTTTTCACCCAATTTCAATGTGTAATTTCACCAGTTCTGATCATTGTTTAGCTTGTTGGTAGCTTGGTCAAAATGCCAGACACAGTGAATCGTTTTTATTGCTTTAAACGCATTTTCTCCTCAAGAGAAACACGATTTCATTAAAAACGTTATACTTTGAAAATACCTGATGTCCATGTCTGCAAACACACAAGAGTCATAAAATAGGTTTATCACCCATGTGTTTTTTGGTGAGACACCTTCTATTTCAAGGTTCTGTGCGTTTTCAGACACGTACAATATGTATTTTTGCCGTTTCTGATGAAATCCCTCCTTTTAAACGCAGTTTCTCACGGAAAATATGTTTCTCGCCATGGCAAAATTACTTTTTAAAAAAACGCATGTTCAGGTCGAGAAAATGGGTTTTAAACAATAAAAACGACTCCCGGCCTTATTAGTTCACATTTTTTACATTTGGTAACCTAGTCCATATGCGTAAATTACTACATCGTTTTATCGCGTTAAACGCATTTCCTCGACAAGAAAAGCACAATTTCATCAAAAACATCCAAAACAACAAAAAAAGGATCTATTCAACAAGTCTGCTACACATCCTTTAGAGTTACGTGTTTTCACCCAATTTCAATGTGTAATTTCACCAGTTCTGATCATTGTTTAGCTTGTTGGTAGCTTGGTCAAAATGCCAGACACAGTGAGTCGTTTTTATTGCTTTAAACGCATTTTCTCCTCAAGAGAAACATGATTTCATTAAAATCATTATAGTTTAAAAATACCTGATGTACATGTCTGCAAACACTCAGAGTCTTAAAAGAGGTTTTTCACCCATGTGTTTTTTGGTGAGACACCTTCTATTTCAAGGTTCTGTGCGTTTTCAGACACTTACAATATGTATTTTTGCCGTTTCTGATGAAATCCCTCCTTTTAAACGCAGTTTCTCACGGAAAATATGTTTCTCGCCATGGCAAAATTACTTTTTAAAAAAACGCATGTTCAGGTCGAGAAAATGTTTTAAACAATAAAAACGACTCCCGGCCTTATTAGTTCACATTTTTTACATTTGGTAACCTAGTCCATATGCGTAAATTACTACATCGTTTTATCGCGTTAAACGCATTTTCTCGACAAGAAAAGCACAATGTCATCAAAAACATCCAAAACAACAAAAAAAAGGATCTATTCAACAAGTCTACGACACATCCTTAAGAGTTACGTGTTTTCACCCAATTTCAATGTGTAATTTCACCAGTTCTGATCATTGTTTAGCTTATTGGTAGCTTGGTCAAAATGCCAGACACAGTGAATCGTTTTTATTGCTTTAAACGCATTTTCTCCTCAAGAGAAACACGATTTCATTAAAAACGTTATACTTTGAAAATACCTTGATGTCCATGTCTGCAAACACACAAGAGTCATAAAATAGGTTTATCACCCATGTGTTTTTTGGTGAGACACCTTCTATTTCAAGGTTCTGTGCGTTTTCAGACACTTACAATATGTATTTTTGCCGTTTCTGATGAAATCCCTCCTTTTAAACGCAGTTTCTCACGGAAAATATGTTTCTCGCCATGGCAAAATTACTTTTTAAAAAAACGCATGTTCAGGTCGAGAAAATGTGTTTTAAACAATAAAAACGACTCCCGGCCTTATTAGTTCACATTTTTTACATTTGGTAACCTAGTCCATATGCGTAAATTACTACATCGTTTTATCGCGTTAAACGCATTTTCTCGACAAGAAAAGCACAATTTCATCAAAAACATCCAAAACAACAAAAAAAAAGGATCTATTCAACAAGTCTACGACACATCCTTAAGAGTTACGTGTTTTCACCCAATTTCAATGTGTAATTTCACCAGTTCTGATCAATGTTTAGCTTATTGGTAGCTTGGTCAAAATGCCAGACACAGTGAATCGTTTTTATTGCTTTAAACGCATTTTCTCCTCAAGAGAAACACGATTTCATTAAAAACGTTATACTTTGAAAATACCTGATGTCCATGTCTGCAAACACACAAGAGTCATAAAATAGGTTTTTCACCCATGTGTTTTTTGGTGAGACACCTTCTATTTCAAGGTTCTGTGCGTTTTCAGACACGTACAATATGTATTTTTGCCGTTTCTGATGAAATCCCTCCTTTTAAACGCAGTTTCTCACGGAAAATATGTTTCTCGCCATGGCAAAATTACTATTTAAAAAAACGCATGTTCAGGTCGAGAAAATGTGTTTTAAACAATAAAAACGACTCCCGGCCTTATTAGTTCACATTTTTTACATTTGGTAACCTAGTCCATATGCGTAAATTACTACATCGTTTTATCGCGTTAAACGCATTTTCTCGACAAGAAAAGCACAATTTCATCAAAAACATCCAAAACAACAAAAAAAAGGATCTATTCAACAAGTCTGCTACACATCCTTTAGAGTTACGTGTTTTCACCCAATTTCAATGTGTAATTTCAACAGTTCTGATCATTGTTTAGCTTGTTGGTAGCTTGGTCAAAATAACAGACACAGTGAATCGTTTTTATTGCTTTAAACGCATTTTCTCCTCAAGAGAAACATGATTTCATTAAAAACATAATAGTTTAAAAATACCTGATGTCCATGTCTGCAAACACACAAGAGTCATAAAATAGGTTTTTCACCCATGTGTTTTTTGGTGAGACACCTTCTATTTCAAGGTTCTGTGCGTTTTCAGACACGTACAATGTGTATTTTTGGCGTTTCTGATGAAATCCCTCCTTTTAAATGCAGTTTCTCACAGGAAATGAGTTTCTCGCCATGGCAAAATTACTTTTTAAAAAAACGCATGTTCAGGTCGAGAAAATGTGTTTTAAACAATAAAAACGACTCCCGGCCTTATTAGTTCACATTTTTTACATTTGGTAACCTAGTCCATATGCGTAAATTACTACATCGTTTTATCGCAATAAACGCATTTTCTCGACAAGAAAAGCACAATTTCATCAAAAACATCCAAAACAACAAAAAAAGGATCTATTCAACAAGTCTGCTACACATCCTTTAGAGTTACGTGTTTTCACCCAATTTCAATGTGTAATTTCAACAGTTCTGATCATTGTTTAGCTTGTTGGTAGCTTGGTCAAAATGCCAGACACAGTGAGTCGTTTTTATTGCTTTAAACGCATTTTCTTCTCAAGAGAAACATGATTTCCTTAAAATCATTATAGTTTAAAAATACCTGATGTACATGTCTGCAAACACTCAGAGTCTTAAAAGAGGTTTTTCACCCATGTGTTTTTTGTTGAGACACCTTCTATTTCAAGATTCTGTGCGTTTTCAGACACGTACAATATGTATTTTTGCCGTTTCTGATGAAATCCCTCCTTTTAAACGCAGTTTCTCACGGAAAATGTGTTTCTCGCCATGGCAAAATTACTTTTTAAAAAAACGCATGTTCAGGTCGAGAAAATGTGTTTTAAACAATAAAAACGACTCCCGGCCTTATTAGTTCACATTTTTTACATTTGGTAACCTAGTCCATATGCGTAAATTACTACATCGTTTTATCGCGTTAAACGCATTTTCTCGACAAGAAAAGCACAATGTCATCAAAAACATCCAAAACAACAAAAAAAAAGGATCTATTCAACAAGTCTGCGACACATCCTTAAGAGTTACGTGTTTTCACCCAATTTCAATGTGTAATTTCACCAGTTCTGATCATTGTTTAGCTTGTTGGTAGCTTGGTCAAAATGCCAGACACAGTGAGTCGTTTTTATTGCTTTAAACGTTTTTCTCCTCAAGAGAAACATGATTTCATTAAAATCATTATAGTTTAAAAATACCTGATGTACATGTCTGCAAACACTCAGTCTTAAAAGAGGTTTTTCACCCATGTGTTTTTTGTTGAGACACCTTCTATTTCAAGGTTCTGTGCGTTTTCAGACACGTACAATATGTATTTTTGCCGTTTCTGATGAAATCCCTCCTTTTAAACGCAGTTTCTCACGGAAAATGTGTTTCTCGCCATGGCAAAATTACTTTTAAAAAAACGCATGTTCAGGTCGAGAAAATGTGTTTTAAACAATAAAAACGACTCCCGGCCTTATTAGTTCACATTTTTTACATTTGGTAACCTAGTCGATATGCGTACATTACTACATCGTTTTATCGCGTTAAACGCATTTTCTCGACAAGAAAAGCACAATGTCATCAAAAACATCCAAAACAACAAAAAAAAGGATCTATTCAACAAGTCTGCGACACATCCTTAAGAGTTACGTGTTTTCACCCAATTTCAATGTGTAATTTCACCAGTTCTGATCATTGTTTAGCTTGTTGGTAGCTTGGTCAAAATGCCAGACACAGTTAATCGTTTTTATTGCTTTAAACGCATTTTCTCCTCAAGAGAAACACGATTTCATTAAAAACGTTATACTTTGAAAATACCTGATGTCCATGTCTGCAAACACACAAGAGTCATAAAATAGGTTTTTCACCCATGTGTTTTTTTGTGAGACACCTTCTATTTCAAGGTTCTGTGCGTTTTCAGACACGTACAATATGTATTTTTGGCGTTTCTGATGAAATCCCTCCTTTTAAATGCAGTTTCTCACAGGAAATGAGTTTCTCGCCATGGCAAAATTACTTTTTAAAAAAACGCATGTTCAGGTCGAGAAAATGTGTTTTAAACAATAAAAACGACTCCCGGCCTTATTAGTTCACATTTTTTACATTTGGTAACCTAGTCCATATGCGTAAATTACTACATCGTTTTATCGCATTAAACGCATTTTCTCGACAAGAAAAGCACAATTTCATCAAAAACATCCAAAACAACAAAAAAAGGATCTATTCAACAAGTCTGCTACACATCCTTTAGAGTTACGTGTTTTCACCCAATTTCAATGTGTAATTTCAACAGTTCTGATCATTGTTTAGCTTGTTGGTAGCTTGGTCAAAATGCCAGACACAGTGAGTCGTTTTTATTGCTTTAAACGCATTTTCTTCTCAAGAGAAACATGATTTCCTTAAAATCATTATAGTTTAAAAATACCTGATGTCCATGTCTGCAAACACACAAGAGTCATAAAATAGGTTTTTCACCCATGTGTTTTTTGGTGAGACACCTTCTATTTCAAGGTTCTGTGCGTTTTCAGACACGTACAATATGTATTTTTGCCGTTTCTGATGAAATCCCTCCTTTTAAACGCAGTTTCTCACGGAAAATATGTTTCTCGCCATGGCAAAATTACTATTTAAAAAAACGCATGTTCAGGTCGAGAAAATGTGTTTTAAACAATAAAAACGACTCCCGGCCTTATTAGTTCACATTTTTTACGTTTGGTAACCTAGTCCATATGCGTAAATTACTACATCGTTTTATCGCGTTAAACGCATTTTCTCGACAAGAAAAGCACAATTTCATCAAAAACATCCAAAACAACAAAAAAAAGGATCTATTCAACAAGTCTGCTACACATCCTTTAGAGTTACGTGTTTTCACCCAATTTCAATGTGTAATTTCACCAGTTCTGATCATTGTTTAGCTTGTTGGTAGCTTGGTCAAAATGCCAGACACAGTGAATCGTTTTTATTGCTTTAAACGCATTTTCTCCTCAAGAGAAACATGATTTCATTAAAAACATTATAGTTTAAAAATACCTGATGTCCATGTCTGCAAACACACAAGAGTCATAAAATAGGTTTTTCACCCATGTGTTTTTTGGTGAGACACCTTCTATTTCAAGGTTCTGTGCGTTTTCAGACACGTACAATGTGTATTTTTGGCGTTTCTGATGAAATCCCTCCTTTTAAATGCAGTTTCTCACAGGAAATGAGTTTCTCGCCATGGCAAAATTACTTTTTAAAAAAACGCATGTTCAGGTCGAGAAAATGTGTTTTAAACAATAAAAACGACTCCCGGCCTTATTAGTTCACATTTTTTACATTTGGTAACCTAGTCCATATGCGTAAATTACTACATCGTTTTATCGCGTTAAACGCATTTTCTCGACAAGAAAAGCACAATGTCATCAAAAACATCCAAAACAACAAAAAAAAGGATCTATTCAACAAGTCTGCGACACATCCTTAAGAGTTACGTGTTTTCACCCAATTTCAATGTGTAATTTCACCAGTTCTGATCATTGTTTAGCTTGTTGGTAGCTTGGTCAAAATGCCAGACACAGTGAATCGTTTTTATTGCTTTAAACGCATTTTCTCCTCAAGAGAAACACGATTTCATTAAAAACGTTATACTTTGAAAATACCTGATGTCCATGTCTGCAAACACACAAGAGTCATAAAATAGGTTTTTCACCCATGTGTTTTTTTGTGAGACACCTTCTATTTCAAGGTTCTGTGCGTTTTCAGACACGTACAATATGTATTTTTGGCGTTTCTGATGAAATCCCTCCTTTTAAATGCAGTTTCTCACAGGAAATGAGTTTCTCGCCATGGCAAAATTACTTTTTAAAAAAACGCATGTTCAGGTCGAGAAAATGTTTTAAACAATAAAAACGACTCCCGGCCTTATTAGTTCCATATGCGTAAATTACTACATCGTTTTATCGCATTAAACGCATTTTCTCGACAAGAAAAGCACAATTTCATCAAAAACATCCAAAACAACAAAAAAAGGATCTATTCAACAAGTCTGCTACACATCCTTTAGAGTTACGTGTTTTCACCCAATTTCAATGTGTATTTCAACAGTTCTGATTATTGTTTAGCTTTTTGGTAGCTTGGTCAAAATGCCAGACACAGTGAGTCGTTTTTATTGCTTTAAACGCATTTTCTCCTCAAGAGAAACATGATTTCATTAAAATCATTATAGTTTAAAAATACCTGATGTACATGTCTGCAAACACTCAGAGTCTTAAAAGAGGTTTTTCACCCATGTGTTTTTTGTTGAGACACCTTCTATTTCAAGGTTCTGTGCGTTTTCAGACACGTACAATATGTATTTTTGCCGTTTCTGATGAAATCCCTCCTTTTAAACGCAGTTTCTCACGGAAAATGTGTTTCTCGCCATGGCAAAATTACTTTTTAAAAAAAACGCATGTTCAGGTCGAGAAAATGTGTTTTAAACAATAAAAACGACTCCCGGCCTTATTAGTTCACATTTTTTACATTTGGTAACCTAGTCCATATGCGTAAATTACTACATCGTTTTATCGCGTTAAACGCATTTTCTCGACAAGAAAAGCACAATGTCATCAAAAACATCCAAAACAACAAAAAAAAGGATCTATTCAACAAGTCTGCGACACATCCTTAAGAGTTACGTGTTTTCACCCAATTTCATTGTGTAATTTCACCAGTTCTGATCATTGTTTAGCTTGTTGGTAGCTTGGTCAAAATGCCAGACACAGTTAATCGTTTTTATTGCTTTAAACGCATTTTCTCCTCAAGAGAAACACGATTTCATTAAAAACGTTATACTTTGAAAATACCTGATGTCCATGTCTGCAAACACACAAGAGTCATAAAATAGGTGTGTCACCCATGTGTTTTTTGGTGAGACACCTTCTATTTCAAGGTTCTGTGCGTTTTCAGACACGTACAATATGTATTTTTGCCGTTTCTGATGAAATCCCTCCTTTTAAACGCAGTTTCTCACGGAAAATATGTTTCTCGCCATGGCAAAATTACTTTTTAAAAAAACGCATGTTCAGGTCGAGAAAATGGGTTTTAAACAATAAAAACGACTCCCGGCCTTATTAGTTCACATTTTTTACATTTGGTAACCTAGTCCATATGCGTAAATTACTACATCGTTTTATCGCGTTAAACGCATTTCCTCGACAAGAAAAGCACAATTTCATCAAAAACATCCAAAACAACAAAAAAAGGATCTATTCAACAAGTGTGCTACACATCCTTTAGAGTTACGTGTTTTCACCCAATTTCAATGTGTAATTTCAACAGTTCTGATTATTGTTTAGCTTGTTGGTAGCTTGGTCAAAATGCCAGACACAGTGAGTCGTTTTTATTGCTTTAAACGCATTTTCTCCTCAAGAGAAACATGATTTCATTAAAATCATTATAGTTTAAAAATACCTGATGTACATGTCTGCAAACGCATTTTCTCGACAAGGAAAGCACAATTTCATCAAAAACAAACAAAACAAGAAAAATAAATCTATTCAACAAGTCTGCAACACGTCCTGAAGAGTTACATGATTTAACCCAATGTCAATGTGTAATTTCTCCAGTTCTGATCATTGTTTAGGTTGTTGGTAGCTCGGTCCAATGCCAAAACACAGTGAAATCTTTTTATGGCTTTAAACGCGTTTTCTCCTCGAGAGAAACATGATTTCACTAAAAACGTTATAGTTTAAACATGCCTGCTGTACATGTGTGCAAACACTCAGAGCCTTAAGATAGGGTTTTCACCAATGTGTTTTTTGGTGAGAAACCTTCTATTTCAAGGTTCTGTGCGTTTTCAGACAAGTACAATATGTATTTATAGTGTTTCTGATGAAATCCCTCCTTATAATGCATTTTCTCACAGAAAATGAGTCTCTCGCCATGGGAACATGGCTTTTTTGAAAAAGCATATTCTCGTCGAGACATCGTGTTTTAACCAATAAAAACGACTCCCGGTCTTATTTAGTTCACATTTTTACTTTTGGTAACCTAGCTCATATGTATAAAGCACTAAACGTTTTTATCGCGTTAAACGCATTTTCTCGACAAGGAAAGCACAATTTCATCAAAAACAAACAAAACAAGAAAAATGAATCTATTCAACAAGTCTGCAGCACGTCCTGAAGAGTTACATGGTTTCACCCAATGTCAATGTGTAATTTCTCCAGTTCTGATCATTGTTTAGGTTGTTGGTAGCTTGGTCCAATGCCAAAACACAGTGAAATGTTTTTATGGCTTTAAACGCGTTTTCTCCTCGAGAGAAACATGATTTCACTAAAAACGTTATAGTTTAAACATGCCTGCTGTACATGTGTGCAAACACTCAGAGCCTTAAGATAGGGTTTTCACCAATGTGTTTTTTGGTGAGAAACCTTCTATTTCAAGGTTCTGTGCGTTTTCAGACAAGTACAATATGTATTTATAGTGTTTCTGATGAAATCCCTCCTTTTAATGCATCTTCTCACAGAAAACGAGTCTCTCGCCATGAGAACATGGCTTTTTTGAAAAAGCATATTCTCGTCGAGAAATCGTGTTTTACACAATAAAAACGACTCTCGGTCTTATTTAGTTCACATTTTTACTTTTGGTAACCTAGCCCATATGTATAAAGCAATAAACCTTTTTATCGCGTTAAACGCATTTTCTCGACAAGGAAAGCACAATTTCATCAAAAACAAACACAACAAGAAAGATGAATCTATTCAACAAGTCTGCAACACGTCCTGAAGAGTTACATGAGTTCACCCAATGTCAATGTGTAATTTCTCCAGTTCTGATCATTGTTTAGGTTGTTGGTAGCTTGGTCCAATGCCAAAACACAGTGAAATCTTTTTATGGCTTTAAACGCGTTTTCTCCTCGAGAGAAACATGATTTCACTAAAAACGTTATAGTTTAAACATGCCTGCTGTACATGTGTGCAAACACTCAGAGCCTTAAGATAGGGTTTTCACCAATGTGTTTTTTGGTGAGAAACCTTCTATTTCAAGGTTCTGTGCGTTTTCAGACAAGTACAATATGTATTTATAGTGTTTCTGATGAAATCCCTCCTTTTAATGCATTTTCTCACAGAAAACGAGTCTCTCGCCATGAGAACATGGCTTTTTTGAAAAAGCATATTCTCGTCGAGAAATCGTATTTTACACAATAAAAACGACTCTCGGTCTTATTTAGTTCACATTTTTACTTTTGGTAACCTAGCCCATATGTATAAAGCACTAAACCTTTTTATCGCTTTAAACGCATTTTCTCGACAAGGAAAGCACAATTTCATCAAAAACAAACAAAACAAGAAAAATAAATCTATTCAACAAGTCTGCAACACGTCCTGAAGAGTTACATGATTTAACCCAATGTCAATGTGTAATTTCTCCAGTTCTGATCATTGTTTAGGTTGTTGGTAGCTCGGTCCAATGCCAAAACACAGTGAAATCTTTTTATGGCTTTAAACGCGTTTTCTCCTCGAGAGAAACATGATTTCACTAAAAACGTTATAGTTTAAACATGCCTGCTGTACATGTGTGCAAACACTCAGAGCCTTAAGATAGGGTTTTCACCAATGTGTTTTTTGGTGAGAAACCTTCTATTTCAAGGTTCTGTGCGTTTTCAGACAAGTACAATATGTATTTATAGTGTTTCTGATGAAATCCCTCCTTATAATGCATTTTCTCACAGAAAATGAGTCTCTCGCCATGGGAACATGGCTTTTTTGAAAAAGCATATTCTCGTCGAGACATCGTGTTTTAACCAATAAAAACGACTCCCGGTCTTATTTAGTTCACATTTTTACTTTTGGTAACCTAGCTCATATGTATAAAGCACTAAACGTTTTTATCGCGTTAAACGCATTTTCTCGACAAGGAAAGCACAATTTCATCAAAAACAAACAAAACAAGAAAAATGAATCTATTCAACAAGTCTGCAGCACGTCCTGAAGAACTACATGGTTTCATCCAATGTCAAAGTGTAATTTCTCCAGTTCTGATCATTGTTTAGGTTGTTGGTAGCTTGGTCCAATGCCAAAACACAGTGAAATCTTTTTATGGCTTTAAACGCGTTTTCTCCTCGAGAGAAACATGATTTCACTAAAAACGTTATAGTTTAAACATGCCTGCTGTACATGTGTGCAAACACTCAGAGCCTTAAGATAGGGTTTTCACCAATGTGTTTTTTGGTGAGAAACCTTCTATTTCAAGGTTCTGTGCGTTTTCAGACAAGTACAATATGTATTTATAGTGTTTCTGATGAAATCCCTCCTTTTAATGCATTTTCTCACAGAAAATGAGTCTCTCGCCATGGGAACATGGCTTTTTTGAAAAAGCATATTCTCGTCGAGAAATCGTGTTTTAAACAATAAAAACGACTCCCGGTCTTATTTAGTTCACATTTTTACTTTTGGTAACCTAGCTCATATGTATAAAGCACTAAACCTTTTTATCGCGTTAAACGCCTTTTCTCGACAAGAAAAGCACAATTTCATCAAAAACAAACAAAACAAGAAAAATGAATCTATTCAACAAGTCTGCAACACGTCCTGAAGAGTTACATGATTTAACCCAATGTCAATGTGTAATTTCTCCAGTTCTGATCATTGTTTAGGTTGTTGGTAGCTTGGTCCAATGCCAAAACACAGTGAAATCTTTTTATGGCTTTAAACGCGTTTTCTCCTCGAGAGAAACATGATTTCACTAAAAACGTTATAGTTTAAACATGCCTGCTGTACATGTGTGCAAACACTCAGAGCCTTAAGATAGGGTATTCACCAATGTGTTTTTTGGTGAGAAACCTTCTATTTCAAGGTTCTGTGCGTTTTCAGACAAGTACAATATGTATTTATAGTGTTTCTGATGAAATCCCTCCTTTTAATGCATCTTCTCACAGAAAACGAGTCTCTCGCCATGAGAACATGGCTTTTTTGAAAAAGCATATTCTCGTCGAGAAATCGTGTTTTACACAATAAAAACGACTCTCGGTCTTATTTAGTTCACATTTTTACTTTTGGTAACCTAGCCCATATGTATAAAGCACTAAACCTTTTTATCGCGTTAAACGCATTTTCTCGACAAGGAAAGCACAATTTCATCAAAAACAAACACAACAAGAAAGATGAATCTATTCAACAAGTCTGCAACACGTCCTGAAGAGTTACATGATTTAACCCAATGTCAATGTGTAATTTCTCCAGTTCTGATCATTGTTTAGGTTGTTGGTAGCTCGGTCCAATGCCAAAACACAGTGAAATATTTTTATGGCTTTAAACGCGTTTTCTCCTCGAGAGAAACATGATTTCACTAAAAACGTTATAGTTTAAACATGCCTGCTGTACATGTGTGCAAACACTCAGAGCCTTAAGATAGGGTTTTCACCAATGTGTTTTTTGGTGAGAAACCTTCTATTTCAAGGTTCTGTGCGTTTTCAGACAAGTACAATATGTATTTATAGTGTTTCTGATGAAATCCCTCCTTATAATGCATTTTCTCACAGAAAATGAGTCTCTCGCCATGGGAACATGGCTTTTTTGAAAAAGCATATTATCGTCGAGACATCGTGTTTTAACCAATAAAAACGACTCCCGGTCTTATTTAGTTCACATTTTTACTTTTGGTAACCTAGCTCATATGTATAAAGCACTAAACGTTTTTATCGCGTTAAACGCATTTTCTCGACAAGGAAAGCACAATTTCATCAAAAACAAACAAAACAAGAAAAATGAATCTATTCAACAAGTCTGCAGCACGTCCTGAAGAAATACATGGTTTCATCCAATGTCAAAGTGTAATTTCTCCAGTTCTGATCATTGTTTAGGTTGTTGGTAGCTTGGTCCAATGCCAAAACACAGTGAAATCTTTTTATGGCTTTAAACGCGTTTTCTCCTCGAGAGAAACATGATTTCACTAAAAACGTTATAGTTTAAACATGCCTGCTGTACATGTGTGCAAACACTCAGAGCCTTAAGATAGGGTTTTCACCAATGTGTTTTTTGGTGAGAAACCTTCTATTTCAAGGTTCTGTGCGTTTTCAGACAAGTACAATATGTATTTATAGTGTTTCTGATGAAATCCCTCCTTTTAATGCATCTTCTCACAGAAAACGAGTCTCTCGCCATGAGAACATGGCTTTTTTGAAAAAGCATATTCTCGTCGAGAAATCGTGTTTTACACAATAAAAACGACTCTCGGTCTTATTTAGTTCACATTTTTACTTTTGGTAACCTAGCCCATATGTATAAAGCAATAAACCTTTTTATCGCTTTAAACGCATTTTCTCGACAAGGAAAGCACAATTTCATCAAAAACAAACAAAACAAGAAAAATAAATCTATTCAACAAGTCTGCAACACGTCCTGAAGAGTTACATGATTTAACCCAATGTCAATGTGTAATTTCTCCAGTTCTGATCATTGTTTAGGTTGTTGGTAGCTCGGTCCAATGCCAAAACACAGTGAAATCTTTTTATGGCTTAAAACGCGTTTTCTCCTCGAGAGAAACATGATTTCACTAAAAATGTTATAGTTTAAACATGCCTGCTGTACATGTGTGCAAACACTCAGAGCCTTAAGATAGGGTTTTCACCAATGTGTTTTTTGGTGAGAAACCTTCTATTTCAAGGTTCTGTGCGTTTTCAGACAAGTACAATATGTATTTATAGTGTTTCTGATGAAATCCCTCCTTATAATGCATTTTCTCACAGAAAATGAGTCTCTCGCCATGGGAACATGGCTTTTTTGAAAAAGCATATTCTCGTCGAGACATCGTGTTTTAACCAATAAAAACGACTCCCGGTCTTATTTAGTTCACATTTTTACTTTTGGTAACCTAGCTCATATGTATAAAGCACTAAACGTTTTTATCGCGTTAAACGCATTTTCTCGACAAGGAAAGCACAATTTCATCAAAAACAAACAAAACAAGAAAAATGAATCTATTCAACAAGTCTGCAGCACGTCCTGAAGAAATACATGGTTTCATCCAATGTCAAAGTGTAATTTCTCCAGTTCTGATCATTGTTTAGGTTGTTGGTAGCTTGGTCCAATGCCAAAACACAGTGAAATCTTTTTATGGCTTTAAACGCGTTTTCTCCTCGAGAGAAACATGATTTCACTAAAAACGTTATAGTTTAAACATGCCTGCTGTACATGTGTGCAAACACTCAGAGCCTTAAGATAGGGTTTTCACCAATGTGTTTTTTGGTGAGAAACCTTCTATTTCAAGGTTCTGTGCGTTTTCAGACAAGTACAATATGTATTTATAGTGTTTCTGATGAAATCCCTCCTTTTAATGCATTTTCTCACAGAAAATGAGTCTCTCGCCATGGGAACATGGCTTTTTTGAAAAAGCATATTCTCGTCGAGAAATCGTGTTTTAAACAATAAAAACGACTCCCGGTCTTATTTAGTTCACATTTTTACTTTTGGTAACCTAGCTCATATGTATAAAGCACTAAACCTTTTTATCGCGTTAAACGCCTTTTCTCGACAAGAAAAGCACAATTTCATCAAAAACAAACAAAACAAGAAAAATGAATCTATTCAACAAGTCTGCAACACGTCCTTAAGAGTTACATGGTTTCACCCAATGTCAATGTGTAATTTCTCCAGTTCTGATCATTGTTTAGGTTGTTGGTAGCTTGGTCCAATGCCAAAACACAGTGAAATCTTTTTATGGCTTTAAACGCGTTTTCTCCTCGAGAGAAACATGATTTCACTAAAAACGTTATAGTTTAAACATGCCTGCTGTACATGTGTGCAAACACTCAGAGCCTTAAGATAGGGTATTCACCAATGTGTTTTTTGGTGAGAAACCTTCTATTTCAAGGTTCTGTGCGTTTTCAGACAAGTACAATATGTATTTATAGTGTTTCTGATGAAATCCCTCCTTATAATGCATTTTCTCACAGAAAATGAGTCTCTCGCCATGGGAACATGGCTTTTTTGAAAAAGCATATTCTCGTCGAGACATCGTGTTTTAACCAATAAAAACGACTCCCGGTCTTATTTAGTTCACATTTTTACTTTTGGTAACCTAGCTCATATGTATAAAGCACTAAACGTTTTTATCGCGTTAAACGCATTTTCTCGACAAGGAAAGCACAATTTCATCAAAAACAAACAAAACAAGAAAAATGAATCTATTCAACAAGTCTGCAGCACGTCCTGAAGAAATACATGGTTTCATCCAATGTCAAAGTGTAATTTCTCCAGTTCTGATCATTGTTTAGGTTGTTGGTAGCTTGGTCCAATGCCAAAACACAGTGAAATCTTTTTATGGCTTTAAACGCGTTTTCTCCTCGAGAGAAACATGATTTCACTAAAAACGTTATAGTTTAAACATGCCTGCTGTACATGTGTGCAAACACTCAGAGCCTTAAGATAGGGTTTTCACCAATGTGTTTTTTGGTGAGAAACCTTCTATTTCAAGGTTCTGTGCGTTTTCAGACAAGTACAATATGTATTTATAGTGTTTCTGATGAAATCCCTCCTTTTAATGCATTTTCTCACAGAAAATGAGTCTCTCGCCATGGGAACATGGCTTTTTTGAAAAAGCATATTCTCGTCGAGAAATCGTGTTTTAAACAATAAAAACGACTCCCGGTCTTATTTAGTTCACATTTTTACTTTTGGTAACCTAGCTCATATGTATAAAGCACTAAACCTTTTTATCGCGTTAAACGCCTTTTCTCGACAAGAAAAGCACAATTTCATCAAAAACAAACAAAACAAGAAAAATGAATCTATTCAACAAGTCTGCAACACGTCCTTAAGAGTTACATGGTTTCACCCAATGTCAATGTGTAATTTCTCCAGTTCTGATCATTGTTTAGGTTGTTGGTAGCTTGGTCCAATGCCAAAACACAGTGAAATCTTTTTATGGCTTTAAACGCGTTTTCTCCTCGAGAGAAACATGATTTCACTAAAAACGTTATAGTTTAAACATGCCTGCTGTACATGTGTGCAAACACTCAGAGCCTTAAGATAGGGTATTCACCAATGTGTTTTTTGGTGAGAAACCTTCTATTTCAAGGTTCTGTGCGTTTTCAGACAAGTACAATATGTATTTATAGTGTTTCTGATGAAATCCCTCCTTTTAATGCATCTTCTCACAGAAAACGAGTCTCTCGCCATGAGAACATGGCTTTTTTGAAAAAGCATATTCTCGTCGAGAAATCGTGTTTTACACAATAAAAACGACTCTCGGTCTTATTTAGTTCACATTTTTACTTTTGGTAACCTAGCCCATATGTATAAAGCACTAAACCTTTTTATCGCGTTAAACGCATTTTCTCGACAAGGAAAGCACAATTTCATCAAAAACAAACACAACAAGAAAGATGAATCTATTCAACAAGTCTGCAGCACGTCCTGAAGAGTTACATGGTTTCACCCAATGTCAATGTGTAATTTCTCCAGTTCTGATCATTGTTTAGGTTGTTGGTAGCTTGGTCCAATGCCAAAACACAGTGAAATCTTTTTATGGCTTTAAACGCGTTTTCTCCTCGAGAGAAACATGATTTCACTAAAAACGTTATAGTTTAAACATGCCTGCTGTACATGTGTGCAAACACTCAGAGCCTTAAGATAGGGTTTTCACCAATGTGTTTTTTGGTGAGAAACCTTCTATTTCAAGGTTCTGTGCGTTTTCAGACAAGTACAATATGTATTTATAGTGTTTCTGATGAAATCCCTCCTTTTAATGCATCTTCTCACAGAAAACGAGTCTCTCGCCATGAGAACATGGCTTTTTTGAAAAAGCATATTCTCGTCGAGAAATCGTGTTTTACACAATAAAAACGACTCTCTATCTTATTTAGTTCACATTTTTACTTTTGGTAACCTAGCCCATATGTATAAAGCACTAAACCTTTTTATCGCGTTAAACGCATTTTCTCGACAAGGAAAGCACAATTTCATCAAAAACAAACACAACAAGAAAGATGAATCTATTCAACAAGTCTGCAACACGTCCTGAAGAGTTACATGATTTCACCCAATGTCAATGTGTAATTTCTCCAGTTCTGATCATTGTTTAGGTTGTTGGTAGCTTGGTCCAATGCCAAAACACAGTGAAATCTTTTTATGGCTTTAAACGCGTTTTCTCCTCGAGAGAAACATGATTTCACTAAAAACGTTATAGTTTAAACATGCCTGCTGTACATGTGTGCAAACACTCAGAGCCTTAAGATAGGGTATTCACCAATGTGTTTTTTGGTGAGAAACCTTCTATTTCAAGGTTCTGTGCGTTTTCAGACAAGTACAATATGTATTTATAGTGTTTCTGATGAAATCCCTCCTTTTAATGCATCTTCTCACAGAAAACGAGTCTCTCGCCATGAGAACATGGCTTTTTTGAAAAAGCATATTCTCGTCGAGAAATCGTGTTTTACACAATAAAAACGACTCTCGGTCTTATTTAGTTCACATTTTTACTTTTGGTAACCTAGCCCATATGTATAAAGCACTAAACCTTTTTATCGCGTTAAACGCATTTTCTCGACAAGGAAAGCACAATTTCATCAAAAACAAACACAACAAGAAAGATGAATCTATTCCACAAGTCTGCAACACGACCTGAAGAGTTACATGATTTCACCCAATGTCAATGTGTAATTTCTCCAGTTCTGATCATTGTTTAGGTTGTTGGTAGCTTGGTCCAATGCCAAAACACAGTGAAATCTTTTTATGGCTTTAAACGCGTTTTCTCCTCGAGAGAAACATGATTTCACTAAAAACGTTATAGTTTAAACATGCCTGCTGTACATGTGTGCAAACACTCAGAGCCTTAAGATAGGGTTTTCACCAATGTGTTTTTTGGTGAGAAACCTTCTATTTCAAGGTTCTGTGCGTTTTCAGACAAGTACAATATGTATTTACAGTGTTTCTGATGAAATCCCTCCTTTTAATGCATTTTCTCACAGAAAACGAGTCTCTCGCCATGAGAACATGGCTTTTTTGAAAAAGCATATTCTCGTCGAGAAATCGTGTTTTAAACAATAAAAACGACTCTCGGTCTTATTTAGTTCACATTTTTACTTTTGGTAGCCTAGCTCATATGTATAAAGCACTAAACGTTTTTATCGCTTTAAACGCATTTTCTCGACAAGGAAAGCACAATTTCATCAAAAACAAACAAAACAAGAAAAATGAATCTATTCAACAAGTCTGCAACACGTCCTTAAGAGTTACATGGTTTCACCCAATGTAAATGTGTAATTTCTCCAGTTCTGATCATTGTTTAGGTTGTTGGTAGCTTGGTCCAATGCCAAAACAAAGTGAAATCTTTTTATGGCTTTAAACGCGTTTTCTCCTCGAGAGAAACATGATTTCACTAAAAACGTTATAGTTTAAACATGCCTGCTGTACATGTGTGCAAACACTCAGAGCCTTAAGATAGGGTTTTCACCAATGTGTTTTTTGGTGAGAAACCTTCTATTTCAAGGTTCTGTGCGTTTTCAGACAAGTACAATATGTATTTATAGTGTTTCTGATGAAATCCCTCCTTATAATGCATTTTCTCACAGAAAATGAGTCTCTCGCCATGGGAACATGGCTTTTTTGAAAAAGCATATTCTCGTCGAGACATCGTGTTTTAACCAATAAAAACGACTCCCGGTCTTATTTAGTTCACATTTTTACTTTTGGTAACCTAGCTCATATGTATAAAGCACTAAACGTTTTTATCGCGTTAAACGCATTTTCTCGACAAGGAAAGCACAATTTCATCAAAAACAAACAAAACAAGAAAAATGAATCTATTCAACAAGTCTGCAGCACGTCCTGAAGAAATACATGGTTTCATCCAATGTCAAAGTGTAATTTCTCCAGTTCTGATCATTGTTTAGGTTGTTGGTAGCTTGGTCCAATGCCAAAACACAGTGAAATCTTTTTATGGCTTTAAACGCGTTTTCTCCTCGAGAGAAACATGATTTCACTAAAAACGTTATAGTTTAAACATGCCTGCTGTACATGTGTGCAAACACTCAGAGCCTTAAGATAGGGTATTCACCAATGTGTTTTTTGGTGAGAAACCTTCTATTTCAAGGTTCTGTGCGTTTTCAGACAAGTACAATATGTATTTATAGTGTTTCTGATGAAATCCCTCCTTATAATGCATTTTCTCACAGAAAATGAGTCTCTCGCCATGGGAACATGGCTTTTTTGAAAAAGCATATTCTCGTCGAGACATCGTGTTTTAACCAATAAAAACGACTCCCGGTCTTATTTAGTTCACATTTTTACTTTTGGTAACCTAGCTCATATGTATAAAGCACTAAACGTTTTTATCGCGTTAAACGCATTTTCTCGACAAGGAAAGCACAATTTCATCAAAAACAAACAAAACAAGAAAAATGAATCTATTCAACAAGTCTGCAGCACGTCCTGAAGAAATACATGGTTTCATCCAATGTCAAAGTGTAATTTCTCCAGTTCTGATCATTGTTTAGGTTGTTGGTAGCTTGGTCCAATGCCAAAACACAGTGAAATCTTTTTATGGCTTTAAACGCGTTTTCTCCTCGAGAGAAACATGATTTCACTAAAAACGTTATAGTTTAAACATGCCTGCTGTACATGTGTGCAAACACTCAGAGCCTTAAGATAGGGTTTTCACCAATGTGTTTTTTGGTGAGAAACCTTCTATTTCAAGGTTCTGTGCGTTTTCAGACAAGTACAATATGTATTTATAGTGTTTCTGATGAAATCCCTCCTTTTAATGCATTTTCTCACAGAAAATGAGTCTCTCGCCATGGGAACATGGCTTTTTTGAAAAAGCATATTCTCGTCGAGAAATCGTGTTTTAAACAATAAAAACGACTCCCGGTCTTATTTAGTTCACATTTTTACTTTTGGTAACCTAGCTCATATGTATAAAGCACTAAACCTTTTTATCGCGTTAAACGCCTTTTCTCGACAAGAAAAGCACAATTTCATCAAAAACAAACAAAACAAGAAAAATGAATCTATTCAACAAGTCTGCAACACGTCCTTAAGAGTTACATGGTTTCACCCAATGTCAATGTGTAATTTCTCCAGTTCTGATCATTGTTTAGGTTGTTGGTAGCTTGGTCCAATGCCAAAACACAGTGAAATCTTTTTATGGCTTTAAACGCGTTTTCTCCTCGAGAGAAACATGATTTCACTAAAAACGTTATAGTTTAAACATGCCTGCTGTACATGTGTGCAAACACTCAGAGCCTTAAGATAGGGTATTCACCAATGTGTTTTTTGGTGAGAAACCTTCTATTTCAAGGTTCTGTGCGTTTTCAGACAAGTACAATATGTATTTATAGTGTTTCTGATGAAATCCCTCCTTATAATGCATTTTCTCACAGAAAATGAGTCTCTCGCCATGGGAACATGGCTTTTTTGAAAAAGCATATTCTCGTCGAGACATCGTGTTTTAACCAATAAAAACGACTCCCGGTCTTATTTAGTTCACATTTTTACTTTTGGTAACCTAGCTCATATGTATAAAGCACTAAACGTTTTTATCGCGTTAAACGCATTTTCTCGACAAGGAAAGCACAATTTCATCAAAAACAAACAAAACAAGAAAAATGAATCTATTCAACAAGTCTGCAGCACGTCCTGAAGAAATACATGGTTTCATCCAATGTCAAAGTGTAATTTCTCCAGTTCTGATCATTGTTTAGGTTGTTGGTAGCTTGGTCCAATGCCAAAACACAGTGAAATCTTTTTATGGCTTTAAACGCGTTTTCTCCTCGAGAGAAACATGATTTCACTAAAAACGTTATAGTTTAAACATGCCTGCTGTACATGTGTGCAAACACTCAGAGCCTTAAGATAGGGTTTTCACCAATGTGTTTTTTGGTGAGAAACCTTCTATTTCAAGGTTCTGTGCGTTTTCAGACAAGTACAATATGTATTTATAGTGTTTCTGATGAAATCCCTCCTTTTAATGCATTTTCTCACAGAAAATGAGTCTCTCGCCATGGGAACATGGCTTTTTTGAAAAAGCATATTCTCGTCGAGAAATCGTGTTTTAAACAATAAAAACGACTCCCGGTCTTATTTAGTTCACATTTTTACTTTTGGTAACCTAGCTCATATGTATAAAGCACTAAACCTTTTTATCGCGTTAAACGCCTTTTCTCGACAAGAAAAGCACAATTTCATCAAAAACAAACAAAACAAGAAAAATGAATCTATTCAACAAGTCTGCAACACGTCCTTAAGAGTTACATGGTTTCACCCAATGTCAATGTGTAATTTCTCCAGTTCTGATCATTGTTTAGGTTGTTGGTAGCTTGGTCCAATGCCAAAACACAGTGAAATCTTTTTATGGCTTTAAACGCGTTTTCTCCTCGAGAGAAACATGATTTCACTAAAAACGTTATAGTTTAAACATGCCTGCTGTACATGTGTGCAAACACTCAGAGCCTTAAGATAGGGTTTTCACCAATGTGTTTTTTGGTGAGAAACCTTCTATTTCAAGGTTCTGTGCGTTTTCAGACAAGTACAATATGTATTTATAGTGTTTCTGATGAAATCCCTCCTTTTAATGCATTTTCTCACAGAAAACGAGTCTCTCGCCATGAGAACATGGCTTTTTTGAAAAAGCATATTCTCGTCGAGAAATCGTATTTTACACAATAAAAACGACTCTCGGTCTTATTTAGTTCACATTTTTACTTTTGGTAACCTAGCCCATATGTATAAAGCACTAAACCTTTTTATCGCTTTAAACGCATTTTCTCGACAAGGAAAGCACAATTTCATCAAAAACAAACAAAACAAGAAAAATAAATCTATTCAACAAGTCTGCAACACGTCCTGAAGAGTTACATGATTTAACCCAATGTCAATGTGTAATTTCTCCAGTTCTGATCATTGTTTAGGTTGTTGGTAGCTCGGTCCAATGCCAAAACACAGTGAAATCTTTTTATGGCTTTAAACGCGTTTTCTCCTCGAGAGAAACATGATTTCACTAAAAACGTTATAGTTTAAACATGCCTGCTGTACATGTGTGCAAACACTCAGAGCCTTAAGATAGGGTTTTCACCAATGTGTTTTTTGGTGAGAAACCTTCTATTTCAAGGTTCTGTGCGTTTTCAGACAAGTACAATATGTATTTATAGTGTTTCTGATGAAATCCCTCCTTATAATGCATTTTCTCACAGAAAATGAGTCTCTCGCCATGGGAACATGGCTTTTTTGAAAAAGCATATTCTCGTCGAGACATCGTGTTTTAACCAATAAAAACGACTCCCGGTCTTATTTAGTTCACATTTTTACTTTTGGTAACCTAGCTCATATGTATAAAGCACTAAACGTTTTTATCGCGTTAAACGCATTTTCTCGACAAGGAAAGCACAATTTCATCAAAAACAAACAAAACAAGAAAAATGAATCTATTCAACAAGTCTGCAGCACGTCCTGAAGAAATACATGGTTTCATCCAATGTCAAAGTGTAATTTCTCCAGTTCTGATCATTGTTTAGGTTGTTGGTAGCTTGGTCCAATGCCAAAACACAGTGAAATCTTTTTATGGCTTTAAACGCGTTTTCTCCTCGAGAGAAACATGATTTCACTAAAAACGTTATAGTTTAAACATGCCTGCTGTACATGTGTGCAAACACTCAGAGCCTTAAGATAGGGTATTCACCAATGTGTTTTTTGGTGAGAAACCTTCTATTTCAAGGTTCTGTGCGTTTTCAGACAAGTACAATATGTATTTATAGTGTTTCTGATGAAATCCCTCCTTTTAATGCATCTTCTCACAGAAAACGAGTCTCTCGCCATGAGAACATGGCTTTTTTGAAAAAGCATATTCTCGTCGAGAAATCGTGTTTTACACAATAAAAACGACTCTCGGTCTTATTTAGTTCACATTTTTACTTTTGGTAACCTAGCCCATATGTATAAAGCACTAAACCTTTTTATCGCGTTAAACGCATTTTCTCGACAAGGAAAGCACAATTTCATCAAAAACAAACACAACAAGAAAGATGAATCTATTCAACAAGTCTGCAACACGTCCTGAAGAGTTACATGATTTCATCCAATGTCAATGTGTAATTTCTCCAGTTCTGATCATTGTTTAGGTTGTTGGTAGCTTGGTCCAATGCCAAAACACAGTGAAATCTTTTTATGGCTTTAAACGCGTTTTCTCCTCGAGAGAAACATGATTTCACTAAAAACGTTATAGTTTAAACATGCCTGCTGTACATGTGTGCAAACACTCAGAGCCTTAAGATAGGGTTTTCACCAATGTGTTTTTTGGTGAGAAACCTTCTATTTCAAGGTTCTGTGCGTTTTCAGACAAGTACAATATGTATTTATAGTGTTTCTGATGAAATCCCTCCTTTTAATGCATCTTCTCACAGAAAACGAGTCTCTCGCCATGAGAACATGGCTTTTTTGAAAAAGCATATTCTCGTCGAGAAATCGTGTTTTACACAATAAAAACGACTCTCTATCTTATTTAGTTCACATTTTTACTTTTGGTAACCTAGCCCATATGTATAAAGCACTAAACCTTTTTATCGCGTTAAACGCATTTTCTCGACAAGGAAAGCACAATTTCATCAAAAACAAACAAAACAAGAAAAATGAATCTATTCAACAAGTCTGCAACACGTCCTTAAGAGTTACATGGTTTCACCCAATGTCAATGTGTAATTTCTCCAGTTCTGATCATTGTTTAGGTTGTTGGTAGCTCGGTCCAATGCCAAAACACAGTGAAATCTTTTTATGGCTTTAAACGCGTTTTCTCCTCGAGAGAAACATGATTTCACTAAAAACGTTATAGTTTAAACATGCCTGCTGTACATGTGTGCAAACACTCAGAGCCTTAAGATAGGGTTTTCACCAATGTGTTTTTTGGTGAGAAACCTTCTATTTCAAGGTTCTGTGCGTTTTCAGACAAGTACAATATGTATTTATAGTGTTTCTGATGAAATCCCTCCTTATAATGCATTTTCTCACAGAAAATGAGTCTCTCGCCATGGGAACATGGCTTTTTTGAAAAAGCATATTCTCGTCGAGACATCGTGTTTTAACCAATAAAAACGACTCCCGGTCTTATTTAGTTCACATTTTTACTTTTGGTAACCTAGCTCATATGTATAAAGCACTAAACGTTTTTATCGCGTTAAACGCATTTTCTCGACAAGGAAAGCACAATTTCATCAAAAACAAACAAAACAAGAAAAATGAATCTATTCAACAAGTCTGCAGCACGTCCTGAAGAAATACATGGTTTCATCCAATGTCAAAGTGTAATTTCTCCAGTTCTGATCATTGTTTAGGTTGTTGGTAGCTTGGTCCAATGCCAAAACACAGTGAAATCTTTTTATGGCTTTAAACGCGTTTTCTCCTCGAGAGAAACATGATTTCACTAAAAACGTTATAGTTTAAACATGCCTGCTGTACATGTGTGCAAACACTCAGAGCCTTAAGATAGGGTTTTCACCAATGTGTTTTTTGGTGAGAAACCTTCTATTTCAAGGTTCTGTGCGTTTTCAGACAAGTACAATATGTATTTATAGTGTTTCTGATGAAATCCCTCCTTTTAATGCATTTTCTCACAGAAAATGAGTCTCTCGCCATGGGAACATGGCTTTTTTGAAAAAGCATATTCTCGTCGAGAAATCGTGTTTTAAACAATAAAAACGACTCCCGGTCTTATTTAGTTCACATTTTTACTTTTGGTAACCTAGCTCATATGTATAAAGCACTAAACCTTTTTATCGCGTTAAACGCCTTTTCTCGACAAGAAAAGCACAATTTCATCAAAAACAAACAAAACAAGAAAAATGAATCTATTCAACAAGTCTGCAACACGTCCTTAAGAGTTACATGGTTTCACCCAATGTCAATGTGTAATTTCTCCAGTTCTGATCATTGTTTAGGTTGTTGGTAGCTTGGTCCAATGCCAAAACACAGTGAAATCTTTTTATGGCTTTAAACGCGTTTTCTCCTCGAGAGAAACATGATTTCACTAAAAACGTTATAGTTTAAACATGCCTGCTGTACATGTGTGCAAACACTCAGAGCCTTAAGATAGGGTATTCACCAATGTGTTTTTTGGTGAGAAACCTTCTATTTCAAGGTTCTGTGCGTTTTCAGACAAGTACAATATGTATTTATAGTGTTTCTGATGAAATCCCTCCTTATAATGCATTTTCTCACAGAAAATGAGTCTCTCGCCATGGGAACATGGCTTTTTTGAAAAAGCATATTCTCGTCGAGACATCGTGTTTTAACCAATAAAAACGACTCCCGGTCTTATTTAGTTCACATTTTTACTTTTGGTAACCTAGCTCATATGTATAAAGCACTAAACGTTTTTATCGCGTTAAACGCATTTTCTCGACAAGGAAAGCACAATTTCATCAAAAACAAACAAAACAAGAAAAATGAATCTATTCAACAAGTCTGCAGCACGTCCTGAAGAAATACATGGTTTCATCCAATGTCAAAGTGTAATTTCTCCAGTTCTGATCATTGTTTAGGTTGTTGGTAGCTTGGTCCAATGCCAAAACACAGTGAAATCTTTTTATGGCTTTAAACGCGTTTTCTCCTCGAGAGAAACATGATTTCACTAAAAACGTTATAGTTTAAACATGCCTGCTGTACATGTGTGCAAACACTCAGAGCCTTAAGATAGGGTTTTCACCAATGTGTTTTTTGGTGAGAAACCTTCTATTTCAAGGTTCTGTGCGTTTTCAGACAAGTACAATATGTATTTATAGTGTTTCTGATGAAATCCCTCCTTTTAATGCATTTTCTCACAGAAAATGAGTCTCTCGCCATGGGAACATGGCTTTTTTGAAAAAGCATATTCTCGTCGAGAAATCGTGTTTTAAACAATAAAAACGACTCCCGGTCTTATTTAGTTCACATTTTTACTTTTGGTAACCTAGCTCATATGTATAAAGCACTAAACCTTTTTTTCGCGTTAAACGCCTTTTCTCGACAAGAAAAGCACAATTTCATCAAAAACAAACAAAACAAGAAAAATGAATCTATTCAACAAGTCTGCAACACGTCCTTAAGAGTTACATGGTTTCACCCAATGTCAATGTGTAATTTCTCCAGTTCTGATCATTGTTTAGGTTGTTGGTAGCTTGGTCCAATGCCAAAACACAGTGAAATCTTTTTATGGCTTTAAACGCGTTTTCTCCTCGAGAGAAACATGATTTCACTAAAAACGTTATAGTTTAAACATGCCTGCTGTACATGTGTGCAAACACTCAGAGCCTTAAGATAGGGTATTCACCAATGTGTTTTTTGGTGAGAAACCTTCTATTTCAAGGTTCTGTGCGTTTTCAGACAAGTACAATATGTATTTATAGTGTTTCTGATGAAATCCCTCCTTTTAATGCATCTTCTCACAGAAAACGAGTCTCTCGCCATGAGAACATGGCTTTTTTGAAAAAGCATATTCTCGTCGAGAAATCGTGTTTTACACAATAAAAACGACTCTCGGTCTTATTTAGTTCACATTTTTACTTTTGGTAACCTAGCCCATATGTATAAAGCACTAAACCTTTTTATCGCGTTAAACGCATTTTCTCGACAAGGAAAGCACAATTTCATCAAAAACAAACACAACAAGAAAGATGAATCTATTCAACAAGTCTGCAGCACGTCCTGAAGAGTTACATGGTTTCACCCAATGTCAATGTGTAATTTCTCCAGTTCTGATCATTGTTTAGGTTGTTGGTAGCTTGGTCCAATGCCAAAACACAGTGAAATCTTTTTATGGCTTTAAACGCGTTTTCTCCTCGAGAGAAACATGATTTCACTAAAAACGTTATAGTTTAAACATGCCTGCTGTACATGTGTGCAAACACTCAGAGCCTTAAGATAGGGTTTTCACCAATGTGTTTTTTGGTGAGAAACCTTCTATTTCAAGGTTCTGTGCGTTTTCAGACAAGTACAATATGTATTTATAGTGTTTCTGATGAAATCCCTCCTTTTAATGCATTTTCTCACAGAAAATGAGTCTCTCGCCATGGGAACATGGCTTTTTTGAAAAAGCATATTCTCGTCGAGAAATCGTGTTTTAAACAATAAAAACGACTCCCGGTCTTATTTAGTTCACATTTTTACTTTTGGTAACCTAGCTCATATGTATAAAGCACTAAACCTTTTTATCGCGTTAAACGCCTTTTCTCGACAAGAAAAGCACAATTTCATCAAAAACAAACAAAACAAGAAAAATGAATCTATTCAACAAGTCTGCAACACGTCCTTAAGAGTTACATGGTTTCACCCAATGTCAATGTGTAATTTCTCCAGTTCTGATCATTGTTTAGGTTGTTGGTAGCTTGGTCCAATGCCAAAACACAGTGAAATCTTTTTATGGCTTTAAACGCGTTTTCTCCTCGAGAGAAACATGATTTCACTAAAAACGTTATAGTTTAAACATGCCTGCTGTACATGTGTGCAAACACTCAGAGCCTTAAGATAGGGTATTCACCAATGTGTTTTTTGGTGAGAAACCTTCTATTTCAAGGTTCTGTGCGTTTTCAGACAAGTACAATATGTATTTATAGTGTTTCTGATGAAATCCCTCCTTATAATGCATTTTCTCACAGAAAATGAGTCTCTCGCCATGGGAACATGGCTTTTTTGAAAAAGCATATTCTCGTCGAGACATCGTGTTTTAACCAATAAAAACGACTCCCGGTCTTATTTAGTTCACATTTTTACTTTTGGTAACCTAGCTCATATGTATAAAGCACTAAACGTTTTTATCGCGTTAAACGCATTTTCTCGACAAGGAAAGCACAATTTCATCAAAAACAAACAAAACAAGAAAAATGAATCTATTCAACAAGTCTGCAGCACGTCCTGAAGAAATACATGGTTTCATCCAATGTCAAAGTGTAATTTCTCCAGTTCTGATCATTGTTTAGGTTGTTGGTAGCTTGGTCCAATGCCAAAACACAGTGAAATCTTTTTATGGCTTTAAACGCGTTTTCTCCTCGAGAGAAACATGATTTCACTAAAAACGTTATAGTTTAAACATGCCTGCTGTACATGTGTGCAAACACTCAGAGCCTTAAGATAGGGTTTTCACCAATGTGTTTTTTGGTGAGAAACCTTCTATTTCAAGGTTCTGTGCGTTTTCAGACAAGTACAATATGTATTTATAGTGTTTCTGATGAAATCCCTCCTTTTAATGCATTTTCTCACAGAAAATGAGTCTCTCGCCATGGGAACATGGCTTTTTTGAAAAAGCATATTCTCGTCGAGAAATCGTGTTTTAAACAATAAAAACGACTCCCGGTCTTATTTAGTTCACATTTTTACTTTTGGTAACCTAGCTCATATGTATAAAGCACTAAACCTTTTTTTCGCGTTAAACGCCTTTTCTCGACAAGAAAAGCACAATTTCATCAAAAACAAACAAAACAAGAAAAATGAATCTATTCAACAAGTCTGCAACACGTCCTTAAGAGTTACATGGTTTCACCCAATGTCAATGTGTAATTTCTCCAGTTCTGATCATTGTTTAGGTTGTTGGTAGCTTGGTCCAATGCCAAAACACAGTGAAATCTTTTTATGGCTTTAAACGCGTTTTCTCCTCGAGAGAAACATGATTTCACTAAAAACGTTATAGTTTAAACATGCCTGCTGTACATGTGTGCAAACACTCAGAGCCTTAAGATAGGGTATTCACCAATGTGTTTTTTGGTGAGAAACCTTCTATTTCAAGGTTCTGTGCGTTTTCAGACAAGTACAATATGTATTTATAGTGTTTCTGATGAAATCCCTCCTTTTAATGCATCTTCTCACAGAAAACGAGTCTCTCGCCATGAGAACATGGCTTTTTTGAAAAAGCATATTCTCGTCGAGAAATCGTGTTTTACACAATAAAAACGACTCTCGGTCTTATTTAGTTCACATTTTTACTTTTGGTAACCTAGCCCATATGTATAAAGCACTAAACCTTTTTATCGCGTTAAACGCATTTTCTCGACAAGGAAAGCACAATTTCATCAAAAACAAACACAACAAGAAAGATGAATCTATTCAACAAGTCTGCAGCACGTCCTGAAGAGTTACATGGTTTCACCCAATGTCAATGTGTAATTTCTCCAGTTCTGATCATTGTTTAGGTTGTTGGTAGCTTGGTCCAATGCCAAAACACAGTGAAATCTTTTTATGGCTTTAAACGCGTTTTCTCCTCGAGAGAAACATGATTTCACTAAAAACGTTATAGTTTAAACATGCCTGCTGTACATGTGTGCAAACACTCAGAGCCTTAAGATAGGGTTTTCACCAATGTGTTTTTTGGTGAGAAACCTTCTATTTCAAGGTTCTGTGCGTTTTCAGACAAGTACAATATGTATTTATAGTGTTTCTGATGAAATCCCTCCTTTTAATGCATCTTCTCACAGAAAACGAGTCTCTCGCCATGAGAACATGGCTTTTTTGAAAAAGCATATTCTCGTCGAGAAATCGTGTTTTACACAATAAAAACGACTCTCGGTCTTATTTAGTTCACATTTTTACTTTTGGTAACCTAGCCCATATGTATAAAGCAATAAACCTTTTTATCGCGTTAAACGCATTTTCTCGACAAGGAAAGCACAATTTCATCAAAAACAAACACAACAAGAAAGATTAATCTATTCAACAAGTCTGCAACACGTCCTGAAGAGTTACATGATTTCACCCAATGTCAATGTGTAATTTCTCCAGTTCTGATCATTGTTTAGGTTGTTGGTAGCTTGGTCCAATGCCAAAACACAGTGAAATCTTTTTATGGCTTTAAACGCGTTTTCTCCTCGAGAGAAACATGATTTCACTAAAAACGTTATAGTTTAAACATGCCTGCTGTACATGTGTGCAAACACTCAGAGCCTTAAGATAGGGTTTTCACCAATGTGTTTTTTGGTGAGAAACCTTCTATTTCAAGGTTCTGTGCGTTTTCAGACAAGTACAATATGTATTTATAGTGTTTCTGATGAAATCCCTCCTTTTAATGCATTTTCTCACAGAAAACGAGTCTCTCGCCATGAGAACATGGCTTTTTTGAAAAAGCATATTCTCGTCGAGAAATCGTATTTTACACAATAAAAACGACTCTCGGTCTTATTTAGTTCACATTTTTACTTTTGGTAACCTAGCCCATATGTATAAAGCACTAAACCTTTTTATCGCTTTAAACGCATTTTCTCGACAAGGAAAGCACAATTTCATCAAAAACAAACAAAACAAGAAAAATAAATCTATTCAACAAGTCTGCAACACGTCCTGAAGAGTTACATGATTTAACCCAATGTCAATGTGTAATTTCTCCAGTTCTGATCATTGTTTAGGTTGTTGGTAGCTCGGTCCAATGCCAAAACACAGTGAAATCTTTTTATGGCTTTAAACGCGTTTTCTCCTCGAGAGAAACATGATTTCACTAAAAACGTTATAGTTTAAACATGCCTGCTGTACATGTGTGCAAACACTCAGAGCCTTAAGATAGGGTTTTCACCAATGTGTTTTTTGGTGAGAAACCTTCTATTTCAAGGTTCTGTGCGTTTTCAGACAAGTACAATATGTATTTATAGTGTTTCTGATGAAATCCCTCCTTATAATGCATTTTCTCACAGAAAATGAGTCTCTCGCCATGGGAACATGGCTTTTTTGAAAAAGCATATTCTCGTCGAGACATCGTGTTTTAACCAATAAAAACGACTCCCGGTCTTATTTAGTTCACATTTTTACTTTTGGTAACCTAGCTCATATGTATAAAGCACTAAACGTTTTTATCGCGTTAAACGCATTTTCTCGACAAGGAAAGCACAATTTCATCAAAAACAAACAAAACAAGAAAAATGAATCTATTCAACAAGTCTGCAGCACGTCCTGAAGAAATACATGGTTTCATCCAATGTCAAAGTGTAATTTCTCCAGTTCTGATCATTGTTTAGGTTGTTGGTAGCTTGGTCCAATGCCAAAACACAGTGAAATCTTTTTATGGCTTTAAACGCGTTTTCTCCTCGAGAGAAACATGATTTCACTAAAAACGTTATAGTTTAAACATGCCTGCTGTACATGTGTGCAAACACTCAGAGCCTTAAGATAGGGTTTTCACCAATGTGTTTTTTGGTGAGAAACCTTCTATTTCAAGGTTCTGTGCGTTTTCAGACAAGTACAATATGTATTTATAGTGTTTCTGATGAAATCCCTCCTTTTAATGCATTTTCTCACAGAAAATGAGTCTCTCGCCATGGGAACATGGCTTTTTTGAAAAAGCATATTCTCGTCGAGAAATCGTGTTTTACACAATAAAAACGACTCCCGGTCTTATTTAGTTCACATTTTTACTTTTGGTAACCTAGCTCATATGTATAAAGCACTAAACCTTTTTATCGCGTTAAACGCCTTTTCTCGACAAGAAAAGCACAATTTCATCAAAAACAAACAAAACAAGAAAAATGAATCTATTCAACAAGTCTGCAACACGTCCTGAAGAGTTACATGATTTAACCCAATGTCAATGTGTAATTTCTCCAGTTCTGATCATTGTTTAGGTTGTTGGTAGCTTGGTCCAATGCCAAAACACAGTGAAATCTTTTTATGGCTTTAAACGCGTTTTCTCCTCGAGAGAAACATGATTTCACTAAAAACGTTATAGTTTAAACATGCCTGCTGTACATGTGTGCAAACACTCAGAGCCTTAAGATAGGGTATTCACCAATGTGTTTTTTGGTGAGAAACCTTCTATTTCAAGGTTCTGTGCGTTTTCAGACAAGTACAATATGTATTTATAGTGTTTCTGATGAAATCCCTCCTTTTAATGCATCTTCTCACAGAAAACGAGTCTCTCGCCATGAGAACATGGCTTTTTTGAAAAAGCATATTCTCGTCGAGAAATCGTGTTTTACACAATAAAAACGACTCTCGGTCTTATTTAGTTCACATTTTTACTTTTGGTAACCTAGCCCATATGTATAAAGCACTAAACCTTTTTATCGCGTTAAACGCATTTTCTCGACAAGGAAAGCACAATTTCATCAAAAACAAACACAACAAGAAAGATGAATCTATTCAACAAGTCTGCAACACGTCCTGAAGAGTTACATGATTTCATCCAATGTCAATGTGTAATTTCTCCAGTTCTGATCATTGTTTAGGTTGTTGGTAGCTTGGTCCAATGCCAAAACACAGTGAAATCTTTTTATGGCTTTAAACGCGTTTTCTCCTCGAGAGAAACATGATTTCACTAAAAACGTTATAGTTTAAACATGCCTGCTGTACATGTGTGCAAACACTCAGAGCCTTAAGATAGGGTTTTCACCAATGTGTTTTTTGGTGAGAAACCTTCTATTTCAAGGTTCTGTGCGTTTTCAGACAAGTACAATATGTATTTATAGTGTTTCTGATGAAATCCCTCCTTTTAATGCATCTTCTCACAGAAAACGAGTCTCTCGCCATGAGAACATGGCTTTTTTGAAAAAGCATATTCTCGTCGAGAAATCGTGTTTTACACAATAAAAACGACTCTCTATCTTATTTAGTTCACATTTTTACTTTTGGTAACCTAGCCCATATGTATAAAGCACTAAACCTTTTTATCGCGTTAAACGCATTTTCTCGACAAGGAAAGCACAATTTCATCAAAAACAAACACAACAAGAAAGATGAATCTATTCAACAAGTCTGCAACACGTCCTGAAGAGTTACATGATTTCACCCAATGTCAATGTGTAATTTCTCCAGTTCTGATCATTGTTTAGGTTGTTGGTAGCTTGGTCCAATGCCAAAACACAGTGAAATCTTTTTATGGCTTTAAACGCGTTTTCTCCTCGAGAGAAACATGATTTCACTAAAAACGTTATAGTTTAAACATGCCTGCTGTACATGTGTGCAAACACTCAGAGCCTTAAGATAGGGTTTTCACCAATGTGTTTTTTGGTGAGAAACCTTCTATTTCAAGGTTCTGTGCGTTTTCAGACAAGTACAATATGTATTTATAGTGTTTCTGATGAAATCCCTCCTTTTAATGCATCTTCTCACAGAAAACGAGTCTCTCGCCATGAGAACATGGCTTTTTTGAAAAAGCATATTCTCGTCGAGAAATCGTGTTTTACACAATAAAAACGACTCTCGGTCTTATTTAGTTCACATTTTTACTTTTGGTAACCTAGCCCATATGTATAAAGCACTAAACCTTTTTATCGCGTTAAACGCATTTTCTCGACAAGGAAAGCACAATTTCATCAAAAACAAACACAACAAGAAAAATGAATCTATTCAACAAGTCTGCAACACGTCCTGAAGAGTTACATGATTTCACCCAATGTCAATGTGTAATTTCTCCAGTTCTGATCATTGTTTAGGTTGTTGGTAGCTCGGTCCAATGCCAAAACACAGTGAAATCTTTTTATGGCTTTAAACGCGTTTTCTCCTCGAGAGAAACATGATTTCACTAAAAACGTTATAGTTTAAACATGCCTGCTGTACATGTGTGCAAACACTCAGAGCCTTAAGATAGGGTTTTCACCAATGTGTTTTTTGGTGAGAAACCTTCTATTTCAAGGTTCTGTGCGTTTTCAGACAAGTACAATATGTATTTACAGTGTTTCTGATGAAATCCCTCCTTTTAATGCATTTTCTCACAGAAAACGAGTCTCTCGCCATGAGAACATGGCTTTTTTGAAAAAGCATATTCTCGTCGAGAAATCGTGTTTTAAACAATAAAAACGACTCTCGGTCTTATTTAGTTCACATTTTTACTTTTGGTAGCCTAGCTCATATGTATAAAGCACTAAACGTTTTTATCGCTTTAAACGCATTTTCTCGACAAGGAAAGCACAATTTCATCAAAAACAAACAAAACAAGAAAAATGAATCTATTCAACAAGTCTGCAACACGTCCTTAAGAGTTACATGGTTTCACCCAATGTCAATGTGTAATTTCTCCAGTTCTGATCATTGTTTAGGTTGTTGGTAGCTTGGTCCAATGCCAAAACCCAGTGAAATCTTTTTATGGCTTTAAACGCGTTTTCTCCTCGAGAGAAACATGATTTCACTAAAAACGTTATAGTTTAAACATGCCTGCTGTACATGTGTGCAAACACTCAGAGCCTTAAGATAGGGTTTTCACCAATGTGTTTTTTGGTGAGAAACCTTCTATTTCAAGGTTCTGTGCGTTTTCAGACAAGTACAATATGTATTTATAGTGTTTCTGATGAAATCCCTCCTTATAATGCATTCTCTCACAGAAAATGAGTCTCTCGCCATGGGAACATGGCTTTTTTGAAAAAGCATATTCTGGTCGAGACATCGTGTTTTACCAATAAAAACGACTCCCGGTCTTATTTAGTTCACATTTTTACTTTTGGTAACCTAGCTCATATGTATAAAGCACTAAACGTTTTTATCGCTTTAAACGCATTTTCTCGACAAGGAAAGCACAATTTCATCAAAAACAAACAAAACAAGAAAAATGAATCTATTCAACAAGTCTGCAGCACGTCCTGAAGAGTTACATGGTTTCATCCAATGTCAATGTGTAATTTCTCCAGTTCTGATCATTGTTTAGGTTGTTGGTAGCTTGGTCCAATGCCAAAACACAGTGAAATCTTTTTATGGCTTTAAACGCGTTTTCTCCTCGAGAGAAACATGATTTCACTAAAAACGTTATAGTTTAAACATGCCTGCTGTACATGTGTGCAAACACTCAGAGCCTTAAGATAGGGTATTCACCAATGTGTTTTTTGGTGAGAAACCTTCTATTTCAAGGTTCTGTGCGTTTTCAGACAAGTACAATATGTATTTATAGTGTTTCTGATGAAATCCCTCCTTTTAATGCATCTTCTCACAGAAAACGAGTCTCTCGCCATGAGAACATGGCTTTTTTGAAAAAGCATATTCTCGTCGAGAAATCGTGTTTTACACAATAAAAACGACTCTCGGTCTTATTTAGTTCACATTTTTACTTTTGGTAACCTAGCCCATATGTATAAAGCACTAAACCTTTTTATCGCGTTAAACGCATTTTCTCGACAAGGAAAGCACAATTTCATCAAAAACAAACACAACAAGAAAGATGAATCTATTCAACAAGTCTGCAACACGACCTGAAGAGTTACATGATTTCACCCAATGTCAATGTGTAATTTCTCCAGTTCTGATCATTGTTTAGGTTGTTGGTAGCTTGGTCCAATGCCAAAACACAGTGAAATCTTTTTATGGCTTTAAACGCGTTTTCTCCTCGAGAGAAACATGATTTCACTAAAAACGTTATAGTTTAAACATGCCTGCTGTACATGTGTGCAAACACTCAGAGCCTTAAGATAGGGTTTTCACCAATGTGTTTTTTGGTGAGAAACCTTCTATTTCAAGGTTCTGTGCGTTTTCAGACAAGTACAATATGTATTTACAGTGTTTCTGATGAAATCCCTCCTTTTAATGCATTTTCTCACAGAAAACGAGTCTCTCGCCATGAGAACATGGCTTTTTTGAAAAAGCATATTCTCGTCGAGAAATCGTGTTTTAAACAATAAAAACGACTCTCGGTCTTATTTAGTTCACATTTTTACTTTTGGTAGCCTAGCTCATATGTATAAAGCACTAAACGTTTTTATCGCTTTAAACGCATTTTCTCGACAAGGAAAGCACAATTTCATCAAAAACAAACAAAACAAGAAAAATGAATCTATTCAACAAGTCTGCAACACGTCCTTAAGAGTTACATGGTTTCACCCAATGTCAATGTGTAATTTCTCCAGTTCTGATCATTGTTTAGGTTGTTGGTAGCTTGGTCCAATGCCAAAACAAAGTGAAATCTTTTTATGGCTTTAAACGCGTTTTCTCCTCGAGAGAAACATGATTTCACTAAAAACGTTATAGTTTAAACATGCCTGCTGTACATGTGTGCAAACACTCAGAGCCTTAAGATAGGGTTTTCAACAATGTGTTTTTTGGTGAGAAACCTTCTATTTCAAGGTTCTGTGCGTTTTCAGACAAGTACAATATGTATTTATAGTGTTTCTGATGAAATCCCTCCTTTTAATGCATTTTCTCACAGAAAATGAGTCTCTCGCCATGGGAACATGGCTTTTTTGAAAAAGCATATTCTCGTCGAGACATCGTGTTTTAAACAATAAAAACGACTCCCGGTCTTATTTAGTTCACATTTTTACTTTTGGTAACCTAGCTCATATGTATAAAGCAAAAAACGTTTTTATCGCGTTAAACGCATTTTGTCGACAAGGAAAGCACAATTTCATCAAAAACAAACAAAACAAGAAAAATGAATCTATTCAACAAGTCTGCAACACGTCCTTAAGAGTTACATGGTTTCACCCAATGTCAATGTGTAATTTCTCCAGTTCTGATCATTGTTTAGGTTGTTGGTAGCTCGGTCCAATGCCAAAACACAGTGAAATCTTTTTATGGCTTTAAACGCGTTTTCTCCTCGAGAGAAACATGATTTCACTAAAAACGTTATAGTTTAAACATGCCTGCTGTACATGTGTGCAAACACTCAGAGCCTTAAGATAGGGTTTTCACCAATGTGTTTTTTGGTGAGAAACCTTCTATTTCAAGGTTCTGTGCGTTTTCAGACAAGTACAATATGTATTTATAGTGTTTCTGATGAAATCCCTCCTTTTAATGCATTTTCTCACAGAAAATGAGTCTCTCGCCATGGGAACATGGCTTTTTTGAAAAAGCATATTCTCGTCGAGAAATCGTGTTTTAAACAATAAAAACGACTCCCGGTCTTATTTAGTTCACATTTTTACTTTTGGTAACCTACCTCATATGTATAAAGCAAAAAACGTTTTTATCGCGTTAAACGCATTTTGTCGACAAGGAAAGCACAATTTCATCAAAACAAACAAAACAAGAAAAATGAATCTATTCAACAAGTCTGCAACACGTCCTTAAGAGTTACATGGTTTCACCCAATGTCAATGTGTAATTTCTCCAGTTCTGATCATTGTTTAGGTTGTTGGTAGCTCGGTCCAATGCCAAAACACAGTGAAATCTTTTTATGGCTTTAAACGCGTTTTCTCCTCGAGAGAAACATGATTTCACTAAAAACGTTATAGTTTAAACATGCCTGCTGTACATGTGTGCAAACACTCAGAGCCTTAAGATAGGGTTTTCACCAATGTGTTTTTTGGTGAGAAACCTTCTATTTCAAGGTTCTGTGCGTTTTCAGACAAGTACAATATGTATTTATAGTGTTTCTGATGAAATTGCTCCTTTTAATGCATTTTCTCACAGAAAATGAGTCTCTCGCCATGGGAACATGGCTTTTTTGAAAAAGCATATTCTCGTCGAGACATCGTGTTTTAACCAATAAAAACGACTCCCGGTCTTATTTAGTTCACATTTTTACTTTTGGTAACCTAGCTCATATGTATAAAGCAAAAAACGTTTTTATCGCGTTAAACGCATTTTGTCGACAAGGAAAGCACAATTTCATCAAAAACAAACAAAACAAGAAAAATGAATCTATTCAACAAGTCTGCAACACGTCCTGAAGAGTTACATGATTTCACCCAATGTCAATGTGTAATTTCTCCAGTTCTGATCATTGTTTAGGTTGTTGGTAGCTCGGTCCAATGCCAAAACACAGTGAAATCTTTTTATGGCTTTAAACGCGTTTTCTCCTCGAGAGAAACATGATTTCACTAAAAACGTTATAGTTTAAACATGCCTGCTGTACATGTGTGCAAACACTCAGAGCCTTAAGATAGGGTTTTCACCAATGTGTTTTTTGGTGAGAAACCTTCTATTTCAAGGTTCTGTGCGTTTTCAGACAAGTACAATATGTATTTATAGTGTTTCTGATGAAATCCCTCCTTTTAATGCATTTTCTCACAGAAAATGAGTCTCTCGCCATGGGAACATGGCTTTTTTGAAAAAGCATATTCTCGTCGAGACATCGTGTTTTAACCAATAAAAACGACTCCCGGTCTTATTTAGTTCACATTTTTACTTTTGGTAACCTAGCTCATATGTATAAAGCACTAAACGTTTTTATCGCGTTAAACGCATTTTGTCGACAAGAAAAGCACAATTTCATCAAAAACAAACAAAACAAGAAAAATGAATCTATTCAACAAGTCTGCAACACGTCCTGAAGAGTTACATGATTTCACCCAATGTCAATGTGTAATTTCTCCAGTTCTGATCATTGTTTAGGTTGTTGGTAGCTCAGTCCAATGCCAAAACACAGTGAAATCTTTTTATGGCTTTAAACGCGTTTTCTCCTCGAGAGAAACATGATTTCACTAAAAACGTTATAGTTTAAACATGCCTGCTGTACATGTGTGCAAACACTCAGAGCCTTAAGATAGGGTTTTCACCAATGTGTTTTTTGGTGAGAAACCTTCTATTTCAAGGTTCTGTGCGTTTTCAGACAAGTACAATATGTATTTATAGTGTTTCTGATGAAATTGCTCCTTTTAATGCATTTTCTCACAGAAAATGAGTCTCTCGCCATGGGAACATGGCTTTTTTGAAAAAGCATATTCTCGTCGAGACATCGTGTTTTAACCAATAAAAACGACTCCCGGTCTTATTTAGTTCACATTTTTACTTTTGGTAACCTAGCTCATATGTATAAAGCAAAAAACGTTTTTATCGCGTTAAACGCATTTTGTCGACAAGGAAAGCACAATTTCATCAAAAACAAACAAAACAAGAAAAATGAATCTATTCAACAAGTCTGCAGCACGTCCTGAAGAGTTACATGGTTTCACCCAATGTCAATGTGTAATTTCTCCAGTTCTGATCATTGTTTAGGTTGTTGGTAGCTTGGTCCAATGCCAAAACACAGTGAAATCTTTTTATGGCTTTAAACGCGTTTTCTCCTCGAGAGAAACATGATTTCACTAAAAACGTTATAGTTTAAACATGCCTGCTGTACATGTGTGCAAACACTCAGAGCCTTAAGATAGGGTTTTCACCAATGTGTTTTTTGGTGAGAAACCTTCTATTTCAAGGTTCTGTCCGTTTTCAGACAAGTACAATATGTACTTATAGTGTTTCTGATGAAATCCCTCCTTTTAATGCATTTTCTCACAGAAAACGAGTCTCTCGCCATGAGAACATGGCTTTTTTGAAAAAGCATATTCTCGTCGAGACATCGTGTTTTAACCAATAAAAACGACTCCCGGTCTTATTTAGTTCACATTTTTACTTTTGGTAACCTAGCTCATATGTATAAAGCACTAAACGTTTTTATCGCGTTAAACACATTTTGTCGACAAGGAAAGCACAATTTCATCAAAAACAAACAAAACAAGAAAGATGAATCTATTCAACAAGTCTGCAACACGTCCTTAAGAGTTACATGGTTTCACCCAATGTCAATGTGTAATTTCTCCAGTTCTGATCATTGTTTAGGTTGTTGGTAGCTTGGTCCAATGCCAAAACACAGTGAAATCTTTTTATGGCTTTAAACGCGTTTTCTCCTCGAGAGAAACATGATTTCACTAAAAACGTTATAGTTTAAACATGCCTGCTGTACATGTGTGCAAACACTCAGAGCCTTAAGATAGGGTTTTCACCAATGTGTTTTTTGGTGAGAAACCTTCTATTTCAAGGTTCTTTGCGTTTTCAGACAAGTACAATATGTATTTATAGTGTTTCTGATGAAATTGCTCCTTTTAATGCATTTTCTCACAGAAAATGAGTCTCTCGCCATGGGAACATGGCTTTTTTGAAAAAGCATATTCTCGTCGAGAAATCGTGTTTTAAACAATAAAAACGACTCCCGGTCTTATTTAGTTCACATTTTTACTTTTGGTAACCTAGCTCATATGTATAAAGCACTAAACGTTTTTATCGCGTTAAACGCCTTTTCTCGACAAGAAAAGCACAATTTCATCAAATACAAACAAAACAAGAAAAATGAATCTATTCAACAAGTCTGCAACACGTCCTGAAGAGTTACATGATTTCACCCAATGTCAATGTGTAATTTCTCCAGTTCTGATCATTGTTTCGGTTGTTGGTAGCTTGGTCCAATGCCAAAACACAGTGAAATATTTTTATGGCTTTAAACGCGTTTTCTCCTCGAGAGAAACATGATTTCACTAAAAACGTTATAGTTTAAACATGCCTGCTGTACATGTGTGCAAACACTCAGAGCCTTAAGATAGGGTTTTCACCAATGTGTTTTTTGGTGAGAAACCTTCTATTTCAAGGTTCTGTGCGTTTTCAGACAAGTACAATATGTATTTATAGTGTTTCTGATGAAATCCCTCCTTTTAATGCATTTTCTCACAGAAAATGAGTCTCTCGCCATGGGAACATGGCTTTTTTGAAAACGCATATTCTCGTCGAGACATCGTGTTTTAACCAATAAAAACGACTCCCGGTCTTATTTAGTTCACATTTTTACTTTTGGTAACCTAGCTCATATGTATAAAGCACTAAACGTTTTTATCACGTTAAACGCATTTTGTCGACAAGGAAAGCACAATTTCATCAAAAACAAACAAAACAAGAAAAATGAATCTATTCAACAAGTCTGCAGCACGTCCTGAAGAGTTACATGGTTTCATCCAATGTCAATGTGTAATTTCTCCAGTTCTGATCATTGTTTAGGTTGTTGGTAGCTTGGTCCAATGCCAAAACACAGTGAAATCTTTTTATGGCTTTAAACGCGTTTTCTCCTCGAGAGAAACATGATTTCACTAAAAACGTTATAGTTTAAACATGCCTGCTGTACATGTGTGCAAACACTCAGAGCCTTAAGATAGGGTTTTCACCAATGTGTTTTTTGGTGAGAAACCTTCTATTTCAAGGTTCTGTGCGTTTTCAGACAAGTACAATATGTATTTATAGTGTTTCTGATGAAATCCCTCCTTTTAATGCATCTTCTCACAGAAAACGAGTCTCTCGCCATGAGAACATGGCTTTTTTGAAAAAGCATATTCTCGTCGAGAAATCGTGTTTTACACAATAAAAACGACTCTCTATCTTATTTAGTTCACATTTTTACTTTTGGTAACCTAGCCCATATGTATAAAGCACTAAACCTTTTTATCGCGTTAAACGCATTTTCTCGACAAGGAAAGCACAATTTCATCAAAAACAAACACAACAAGAAAGATGAATCTATTCAACAAGTCTGCAACACGTCCTGAAGACTTACATGATTTCACCCAATGTCAATGTGTAATTTCTCCAGTTCTGATCATTGTTTCGGTTGTTGGTAGCTTTGTCCAATGCCAAAACACAGTGAAATATTTTTATGGCTTTAAACGCGTTTTCTCCTCGAGAGAAACATGATTTCACTAAAAACGTTATAGTTTAAACATGCCTGCTGTACATGTGTGCAAACACTCAGAGCCTTAAGATAGGGTTTTCACCAATGTGTTTTTTGGTGAGAAACCTTCTATTTCAAGGTTCTGTGCGTTTTCAGACAAGTACAATATGTATTTATAGTGTTTCTGATGAAATCCCTCCTTTTAATGCATTTTCTCACAGAAAATGAGTCTCTCGCCATGGGAACATGGCTTTTTTGAAAACGCATATTCTCGTCGAGACATCGTGTTTTAACCAATAAAAACGACTCCCGGTCTTATTTAGTTCACATTTTTACTTTTGGTAACCTAGCTCATATGTATAAAGCACTAAACGTTTTTATCGCGTTAAACGCATTTTGTCGACAAGAAAAGCACAATTTCATCAAAAACAAACAAAACAAGAAAAATGAATCTATTCAACAAGTCTGCAGCACGTCCTGAAGAGTTACATGGTTTCATCCAATGTCACTGTGTAATTTCTCCAGTTCTGATCATTGTTTAGGTTGTTGGTAGCTTGGTCCAATGCCAAAACACAGTGAAATCGTTTTATGGCTTTAAACGCGTTTTCTCCTCGAGAGAAACATGATTTCACTAAAAACGTTATAGTTTAAACATGCCTGCTGTACATGTGTGCAAACACTCAGAGCCTTAAGATAGGGTTTTCACCAATGTGTTTTTTGGTGAGAAACCTTCTATTTCAAGGTTCTGTCCGTTTTCAGACAAGTACAATGTGTATTTATAGTGTTTCTGATGAAATCCCTCCTTTTAATGCATTCTCTCACAGAAAACGAGTCTCTCGCCATGAGAACATGGCTTTTTTGAAAAAGCATATTCTCGTCGAGAAATCGTGTTTTAAACAATAAAAACGACTCCCGGTCTTATTTAGTTCACATTTTTACTTTTGGTAACCTAGCTCATATGTATAAAGCACTAAACGTTTTTATCGCGTTAAACGCATTTTCTCGACAAGGAAAGCACAATTTCATCAACAACAAACAAAACAAGAAAAATGAATCTATTCAACAAGTCTGCAACACGTCCTGAAGAGTTACATGATTTCACCCAATGTCAATGTGTAATTTCTCCAGTTCTGATCATTGTTTAGGTTGTTGGTAGCTTGGTCCAATGCCAAAACACAGTGAAATCTTTTTATGGCTTTAAACGCGTTTTCTCCTCGAGAGAAACATGATTTCACTAAAAACGTTATAAACATGCCTGCTGTACATATGTGCAAACACTCAGAGCCTTAAGATAGGGTTTTCACCAATGTGTTTTTTGGTGAGAAACCTTCTATTTCAAGGTTCTGTGCGTTTTCAGACAAGTACAATATGTATTTACAGTGTTTCTGATGAAATCCCTCCTTTTAATGCATTTTCTCACAGAAAACGAGTCTCTCGCCATGAGAACATGGCTTTTTTGAAAAAGCATATTCTCGTCGAGAAATCGTGTTTTAAACAATAAAAACGACTCTCGGTCTTATTTAGTTCACATTTTTACTTTTGGTAGCCTAGCTCATATGTATAAAGCACTAAACGTTTTTATCGCGTTAAACGCATTTTCTCGACAAGGAAAGCACAATTTCATCAAAAACAAACAAAACAAGAAAAATGAATCTATTCAACAAGTCTGCAACACGTCCTTAAGAGTTACATGGTTTCACCCAATGTCAATGTGTAATTTCTCCAGTTCTGATCATTGTTTAGGTTGTTGGTAGCTTGGTCCAATGCCAAAACACAGTGAAATCTTTTTATGGCTTTAAACGCGTTTTCTCCTCGAGAGAAACATGATTTCACTAAAAACGTTATAGTTTAAACATGCCTGCTGTACATGTGTGCAAACACTCAGAGCCTTAAGATAGGGTTTTCACCAATGTGTTTTTTGGTGAGAAACCTTCTATTTCAAGGTTCTGTGCGTTTTCAGACAAGTACAATATGTATTTATAGTGTTTCTGATGAAATCCCTCCTTTTAATGCATTTTCTCACAGAAAATGAGTCTCTCGCCATGGGAACATGGCTTTTTTGAAAAAGCATATTCTCGTCGAGACATCGTGTTTTAACCAATAAAAACGACTCCCGGTCTTATTTAGTTCACATTTTTACTTTTGGTAACCTAGCTCATATGTATAAAGCAAAAAACGTTTTTATCGCGTTAAACGCATTTTGTCGACAAGGAAAGCACAATTTCATCAAAAACAAACAAAACAAGAAAAATGAATCTATTCAACAAGTCTGCAGCACGTCCTGAAGAGTTACATGGTTTCACCCAATGTCAATGTGTAATTTCTCCAGTTCTGATCATTGTTTAGGTTGTTGGTAGCTTGGTCCAATGCCAAAACACAGTGAAATCTTTTTATGGCTTTAAACGCGTTTTCTCCTCGAGAGAAACATGATTTCACTAAAAACGTTATAGTTTAAACATGCCTGCTGTACATGTGTGCAAACACTCAGAGCCTTAAGATAGGGTTTTCACCAATGTGTTTTTTGGTGAGAAACCTTCTATTTCAAGGTTCTGTGCGTTTTCAGACAAGTATAATATGTATTTATAGTGTTTCTGATGAAATCCCTCCTTTTAATGCATTTTCTCACAGAAAACGAGTCTCTCGCCATGAGAACATGGCTTTTTTGAAAAAGCATATTCTCGTCGAGACATCGTGTTTTAACCAATAAAAACGACTCCCGGTCTTATTTAGTTCACATTTTTACTTTTGGTAACCTAGCTCATATGTATAAAGCACTAAACGTTTTTATCGCGTTAAACGCATTTTGTCGACAAGGAAAGCACAATTTCATCAAAAACAAACAAAACAAGAAAAATGAATCTATTCAACAAGTCTGCAGCACGTCCTGAAGAGTTACATGGTTTCATCCAATGTCAATGTGTAATTTCTCCAGTTCTGATCATTGTTTAGGTTGTTGGTAGCTTGGTCCAATGCCAAAACACAGTGAAATCTTTTTATGGCTTTAAACGCGTTTTCTCCTCGAGAGAAACATGATTTCACTAAAAACGTTATAGTTTAAACATGCCTGCTGTACATGTGTGCAAACACTCAGAGCCTTAAGATAGGGTTTTCACCAATGTGTTTTTTGGTGAGAAACCTTCTATTTCAAGGTTCTGTCCGTTTTCAGACAAGTACAATATGTATTTATAGTGTTTCTGATGAAATCCCTCCTTTTAATGCATTCTCTCACAGAAAACGAGTCTCTCGCCATGAGAACATGGCTTTTTTGAAAAAGCATATTCTCGTCGAGAAATCGTGTTTTAAACAATAAAAACGACTCCCGGTCTTATTTAGTTCACATTTTTACTTTTGGTAACCTAGCTCATATGTATAAAGCACTAAACGTTTTTATCGCGTTAAACGCATTTTCTCGACAAGGAAAGCACAATTTCATCAACAACAAACAAAACAAGAAAAATGAATCTATTCAACAAGTCTGCAACACGTCCTGAAGAGTTACATGGTTTCATCCAATGTCAATGTGTAATTTCTCCAGTTCTGATCATTGTTTAGGTTGTTGGTAGCTTGGTCCAATGCCAAAACACAGTGAAATCTTTTTATGGCTTTAAACGCGTTTTCTCCTCGAGAGAAACATGATTTCACTAAAAACGTTATAGTTTAAACATGCCTGCTGTACATATGTGCAAACACTCAGAGCCTTAAGATAGGGTTTTCACCAATGTGTTTTTTGGTGAGAAACCTTCTATTTCAAGGTTCTGTGCGTTTTCAGACAAGTACAATATGTATTTACAGTGTTTCTGATGAAATCCCTCCTTTTAATGCATTTTCTCACAGAAAATGAGTCTCTCGCCATGGGAACATGGCTTTTTTTTAAAACGCATATTCTCGTCGAGACATCGTGTTTTAACCAATAAAAACGACTCCCGGTCTTATTTAGTTCACATTTTTACTTTTGGTAACCTAGCTCATATGTATAAAGCACTAAACGTTTTTATCGCGTTAAACGCATTTTGTCGACAAGGAAAGCACAATTTCATCAAAAACAAACAAAACAAGAAAAATGAATCTATTCAACAAGTCTGCAGCACGTCCTGAAGAGTTACATGGTTTCATCCAATGTCAATGTGTAATTTCTCCAGTTCTGATCATTGTTTAGGTTGTTGGTAGCTTGGTCCAATGCCAAAACACAGTGAAATCTTTTTATGGCTTTAAACGCGTTTTCTCCTCGAGAGAAACATGATTTCACTAAAAACGTTATAGTTTAAACATGCCTGCTGTACATGTGTGCAAACACTCAGAGCCTTAAGATAGGGTTTTCACCAATGTGTTTTTTGGTGAGAAACCTTCTATTTCAAGGTTCTGTCCGTTTTCAGACAAGTACAATATGTATTTATAGTGTTTCTGATGAAATCCCTCCTTTTAATGCATTCTCTCACAGAAAACGAGTCTCTCGCCATGAGAACATGGCTTTTTTGAAAAAGTATATTCTCGTCGAGAAATCGTGTTTTAAACAATAAAAACGACTCTCGGTCTTATTTAGTTCACATTTTTACTTTTGGTAGCCTAGCTCATATGTATAAAGCACTAAACGTTTTTATCGCGTTAAACGCATTTTCTCGACAAGGAAAGCACAATTTCATCAAAAACAAACAAAACAAGAAAAATGAATCTATTCAACAAGTCTGCAACACGTCCTTAAGAGTTACATGGTTTCACCCAATGTCAATGTGTAATTTCTCCAGTTCTGATCATTGTTTAGGTTGTTGGTAGCTTGGTCCAATGCCAAAACACAGTGAAATCTTTTTATGGCTTTAAACGCGTTTTCTCCTCGAGAGAAACATGATTTCACTAAAAACGTTATAGTTTAAACATGCCTGCTGTACATGTGTGCAAACACTCAGAGCCTTAAGATAGGGTTTTCACCAATGTGTTTTTTGGTGAGAAACCTTCTATTTCAAGGTTCTGTGCGTTTTCAGACAAGTACAATATGTATTTATAGTGTTTCTGATGAAATTGCTCCTTTTAATGCATTTTCTCACAGAAAATGAGTCTCTCGCCATGGGAACATGGCTTTTTTGAAAAAGCATATTCTCGTCGAGACATCGTGTTTTAACCTATAAAAACGACTCCCGGTCTTATTTAGTTCACATTTTTACTTTTGGTAACCTAGCTCATATGTATAAAGCAAAAAACGTTTTTATCGCGTTAAACGCATTTTGTCGACAAGGAAAGCACAATTTCATCAAAAACAAACAAAACAAGAAAAATGAATCTATTCAACAAGTCTGCAGCACGTCCTGAAGAGTTACATGGTTTCACCCAATGTCAATGTGTAATTTCTCCAGTTCTGATCATTGTTTAGGTTGTTGGTAGCTTGGTCCAATGCCAAAACACAGTGAAATCTTTTTATGGCTTTAAACGCGTTTTCTCCTCGAGAGAAACATGATTTCACTAAAAACGTTATAGTTTAAACATGCCTGCTGTACATGTGTGCAAACACTCAGAGCCTTAAGATAGGGTTTTCACCAATGTGTTTTTTGGTGAGAAACCTTCTATTTCAAGGTTCTGTCCGTTTTCAGACAAGTACAATATGTATTTATAGTGTTTCTGATGAAATCCCTCCTTTTAATGCATTTTCTCACAGAAAACGAGTCTCTCGCCATGAGAACATGGCTTTTTTGAAAAAGCATATTCTCGTCGAGACATCGTGTTTTAACCAATAAAAACGACTCCCGGTCTTATTTAGTTCACATTTTTACTTTTGGTAACCTAGCTCATATGTATAAAGCACTAAACGTTTTTATCGCGTTAAACGCATTTTGTCGACAAGGAAAGCACAATTTCATCAAAAACAAACAAAACAAGAAAAATGAATCTATTCAACAAGTCTGCAGCACGTCCTGAAGAGTTACATGGTTTCACCCAATGTCAATGTGTAATTTCTCCAGTTCTGATCATTGTTTAGGTTGTTGGTAGCTTGGTCCAATGCCAAAACACAGTGAAATCTTTTTATGGCTTTAAACGCGTTTTCTCCTCGAGAGAAACATGATTTCACTAAAAACGTTATAGTTTAAACATGCCTGCTGTACATGTGTGCAAACACTCAGAGCCTTAAGATAGGGTTTTCACCAATGTGTTTTTTGGTGAGAAACCTTCTATTTCAAGGTTCTGTGCGTTTTCAGACAAGTACAATATGTATTTACAGTGTTTCTGATGAAATCCCTCCTTTTAATGCATTTTCTCACAGAAAATGAGTCTCTCGCCATGGGAACATGGCTTTTTTTTAAAACGCATATTCTCGTCGAGACATCGTGTTTTAACCAATAAAAACGACTCCCGGTCTTATTTAGTTCACATTTTTACTTTTGGTAACCTAGCTCATATGTATAAAGCACTAAACGTTTTTATCGCGTTAAACGCATTTTGTCGACAAGGAAAGCACAATTTCATCAAAAACAAACAAAACAAGAAAAATGAATCTATTCAACAAGTCTGCAGCACGTCCTGAAGAGTTACATGGTTTCATCCAATGTCAATGTGTAATTTCTCCAGTTCTGATCATTGTTTAGGTTGTTGGTAGCTTGGTCCAATGCCAAAACACAGTGAAATCTTTTTATGGCTTTAAACGCGTTTTCTCCTCGAGAGAAACATGATTTCACTAAAAACGTTATAGTTTAAACATGCCTGCTGTACATGTGTGCAAACACTCAGAGCCTTAAGATAGGGTTTTCACCAATGTGTTTTTTGGTGAGAAACCTTCTATTTCAAGGTTCTGTCCGTTTTCAGACAAGTACAATATGTATTTATAGTGTTTCTGATGAAATCCCTCCTTTTAATGCATTCTCTCACAGAAAACGAGTCTCTCGCCATGAGAACATGGCTTTTTTGAAAAAGTATATTCTCGTCGAGAAATCGTGTTTTAAACAATAAAAACGACTCTCGGTCTTATTTAGTTCACATTTTTACTTTTGGTAGCCTAGCTCATATGTATAAAGCACTAAACGTTTTTATCGCGTTAAACGCATTTTCTCGACAAGGAAAGCACAATTTCATCAAAAACAAACAAAACAAGAAAAATGAATCTATTCAACAAGTCTGCAACACGTCCTTAAGAGTTACATGGTTTCACCCAATGTCAATGTGTAATTTCTCCAGTTCTGATCATTGTTTAGGTTGTTGGTAGCTTGGTCCAATGCCAAAACACAGTGAAATCTTTTTATGGCTTTAAACGCGTTTTCTCCTCGAGAGAAACATGATTTCACTAAAAACGTTATAGTTTAAACATGCCTGCTGTACATGTGTGCAAACACTCAGAGCCTTAAGATAGGGTTTTCACCAATGTGTTTTTTGGTGAGAAACCTTCTATTTCAAGGTTCTGTGCGTTTTCAGACAAGTACAATATGTATTTATAGTGTTTCTGATGAAATTGCTCCTTTTAATGCATTTTCTCACAGAAAATGAGTCTCTCGCCATGGGAACATGGCTTTTTTGAAAAAGCATATTCTCGTCGAGACATCGTGTTTTAACCTATAAAAACGACTCCCGGTCTTATTTAGTTCACATTTTTACTTTTGGTAACCTAGCTCATATGTATAAAGCAAAAAACGTTTTTATCGCGTTAAACGCATTTTGTCGACAAGGAAAGCACAATTTCATCAAAAACAAACAAAACAAGAAAAATGAATCTATTCAACAAGTCTGCAGCACGTCCTGAAGAGTTACATGGTTTCACCCAATGTCAATGTGTAATTTCTCCAGTTCTGATCATTGTTTAGGTTGTTGGTAGCTTGGTCCAATGCCAAAACACAGTGAAATCTTTTTATGGCTTTAAACGCGTTTTCTCCTCGAGAGAAACATGATTTCACTAAAAACGTTATAGTTTAAACATGCCTGCTGTACATGTGTGCAAACACTCAGAGCCTTAAGATAGGGTTTTCACCAATGTGTTTTTTGGTGAGAAACCTTCTATTTCAAGGTTCTGTCCGTTTTCAGACAAGTACAATATGTATTTATAGTGTTTCTGATGAAATCCCTCCTTTTAATGCATTTTCTCACAGAAAACGAGTCTCTCGCCATGAGAACATGGCTTTTTTGAAAAAGCATATTCTCGTCGAGAAATCGTGTTTTAAACAATAAAAACGACTCTCGGTCTTATTTAGTTCACATTTTTACTTTTGGTAGCCTAGCTCATATGTATAAAGCACTAAACGTTTTTATCGCGTTAAACGCATTTTCTCGACAAGGAAAGCACAATTTCATCAAAAACAAACAAAACAAGAAAAATGAATCTATTCAACAAGTCTGCAACACGTCCTTAAGAGTTACATGGTTTCACCCAATGTCAATGTGTAATTTCTCCAGTTCTGATCATTGTTTAGGTTGTTGGTAGCTTGGTCCAATGCCAAAACACAGTGAAATCTTTTTATGGCTTTAAACGCGTTTTCTCCTCGAGAGAAACATGATTTCACTAAAAACGTTATAGTTTAAACATGCCTGCTGTACATGTGTGCAAACACTCAGAGCCTTAAGATAGGGTTTTCACCAATGTGTTTTTTGGTGAGAAACCTTCTATTTCAAGGTTCTGTGCGTTTTCAGACAAGTACAATATGTATTTATAGTGTTTCTGATGAAATCCCTCCTTTTAATGCATTTTCTCACAGAAAATGAGTCTCTCGCCATGGGAACATGGCTTTTTTGAAAAAGCATATTCTCGTCGAGAAATCGTGTTTTAAACAATAAAAACGACTCCCGGTCTTATTTAGTTCACATTTTTACTTTTGGTAACCTAGCTCATATGTATAAAGCACTAAACGTTTTTATCGCGTTAAACGCCTTTTCTCGACAAGAAAAGCACAATTTCATCAAAAACAAACAAAACAAGAAAAATGAATCTATTCAACAAGTCTGCAACACGTCCTGAAGAGTTACATGATTTCACCCAATGTCAATGTGTAATTTCTCCAGTTCTGATCATTGTTTCGGTTGTTGGTAGCTTGGTCCAATGCCAAAACACAGTGAAATCGTTTTATGGCTTTAAACGCGTTTTCTCCTCGAGAGAAACATGATTTCACTAAAAACGTTATAGTTTAAACATGCCTGCTGTACATGTGTGCAAACACTCAGAGCCTTAAGATAGGGTTTTCACCAATGTGTTTTTTGGTGAGAAACCTTCTATTTCAAGGTTCTGTGCGTTTTCAGACAAGTACAATATGTATTTATAGTGTTTCTGATGAAATCCCTCCTTTTAATGCATCTTCTCACAGAAAACGAGTCTCTCGCCATGAGAACATGGCTTTTTTGAAAAAGCATATTCTCGTCGAGAAATCGTGTTTTACACAATAAAAACGACTCTCGGTCTTATTTAGTTCACATTTTTACTTTTGGTAACCTAGCTCATATGTATAAAGCACTAAACGTTTTTATCGCGTTAAACGCCTTTTCTCGACAAGAAAAGCACAATTTCATCAAAAACAAACAAAACAAGAAAAATGAATCTATTCAACAAGTCTGCAACACGTCCTGAAGAGTTACATGATTTCACCCAATGTCAATGTGTAATTTCTCCAGTTCTGATCATTGTTTCGGTTGTTGGTAGCTTGGTCCAATGCCAAAACACAGTGAAATCTTTTTATGGCTTTAAACGCGTTTTCTCCTCGAGAGAAACATGATTTCACTAAAAACGTTATAGTTTAAACATGCCTGCTGTACATGTGTGCAAACACTCAGAGCCTTAAGATAGGGTTTTCACCAATGTGTTTTTTGGTGAGAAACCTTCTATTTCAAGGTTCTGTGCGTTTTCAGACAAGTACAATATGTATTTATAGTGTTTCTGATGAAATTGCTCCTTTTAATGCATTTTCTCACAGAAAATGAGTCTCTCGCCATGGGAACATGGCTTTTTTGAAAAAGCATATTCTCGTCGAGACATCGTGTTTTAACCAATAAAAACGACTCCCGGTCTTATTTAGTTCACATTTTTACTTTTGGTAACCTAGCTCATATGTATAAAGCAAAAAACGTTTTTATCGCGTTAAACGCATTTTGTCGACAAGGAAAGCACAATTTCATCAAAAACAAACAAAACAAGAAAAATGAATCTATTCAACAAGTCTGCAGCACGTCCTGAAGAGTTACATGGTTTCACCCAATGTCAATGTGTAATTTCTCCAGTTCTGATCATTGTTTAGGTTGTTGGTAGCTTGGTCCAATGCCAAAACACAGTGAAATCTTTTTATGGCTTTAAACGCGTTTTCTCCTCGAGAGAAACATGATTTCACTAAAAACGTTATAGTTTAAACATGCCTGCTGTACATGTGTGCAAACACTCAGAGCCTTAAGATAGGGTTTTCACCAATGTGTTTTTTGGTGAGAAACCTTCTATTTCAAGGTTCTGTGCGTTTTCAGACAAGTACAATATGTATTTATAGTGTTTCTGATGAAATCCCTCCTTTTAATGCATTTTCTCACAGAAAATGAGTCTCTCGCCATGGGAACATGGCTTTTTTGAAAAAGCATATTCTCGTCGAGACATCGTGTTTTAACCAATAAAAACGACTCCCGGTCTTATTTAGTTCACATTTTTACTTTTGGTAACCTAGCTCATATGTATAAAGCACTAAACGTTTTTATCGCGTTAAACGCATTTTGTCGACAAGAAAAGCACAATTTCATCAAAAACAAACAAAACAAGAAAAATGAATCTATTCAACAAGTCTGCAACACGTCCTGAAGAGTTACATGATTTCACCCAATGTCAATGTGTAATTTCTCCAGTTCTGATCATTGTTTAGGTTGTTGGTAGCTCAGTCCAATGCCAAAACACAGTGAAATCTTTTTATGGCTTTAAACGCGTTTTCTCCTCGAGAGAAACATGATTTCACTAAAAACGTTATAGTTTAAACATGCCTGCTGTACATGTGTGCAAACACTCAGAGCCTTAAGATAGGGTTTTCACCAATGTGTTTTTTGGTGAGAAACCTTCTATTTCAAGGTTCTGTGCGTTTTCAGACAAGTACAATATGTATTTATAGTGTTTCTGATGAAATTGCTCCTTTTAATGCATTTTCTCACAGAAAATGAGTCTCTCGCCATGGGAACATGGCTTTTTTGAAAAAGCATATTCTCGTCGAGACATCGTGTTTTAACCAATAAAAACGACTCCCGGTCTTATTTAGTTCACATTTTTACTTTTGGTAACCTAGCTCATATGTATAAAGCAAAAAACGTTTTTATCGCGTTAAACGCATTTTGTCGACAAGGAAAGCACAATTTCATCAAAAACAAACAAAACAAGAAAAATGAATCTATTCAACAAGTCTGCAGCACGTCCTGAAGAGTTACATGGTTTCACCCAATGTCAATGTGTAATTTCTCCAGTTCTGATCATTGTTTAGGTTGTTGGTAGCTTGGTCCAATGCCAAAACACAGTGAAATCTTTTTATGGCTTTAAACGCGTTTTCTCCTCGAGAGAAACATGATTTCACTAAAAACGTTATAGTTTAAACATGCCTGCTGTACATGTGTGCAAACACTCAGAGCCTTAAGATAGGGTTTTCACCAATGTGTTTTTTGGTGAGAAACCTTCTATTTCAAGGTTCTGTCCGTTTTCAGACAAGTACAATATGTACTTATAGTGTTTCTGATGAAATCCCTCCTTTTAATGCATTTTCTCACAGAAAACGAGTCTCTCGCCATGAGAACATGGCTTTTTTGAAAAAGCATATTCTCGTCGAGACATCGTGTTTTAACCAATAAAAACGACTCCCGGTCTTATTTAGTTCACATTTTTACTTTTGGTAACCTAGCTCATATGTATAAAGCACTAAACGTTTTTATCGCGTTAAACACATTTTGTCGACAAGGAAAGCACAATTTCATCAAAAACAAACAAAACAAGAAAGATGAATCTATTCAACAAGTCTGCAACACGTCCTTAAGAGTTACATGGTTTCACCCAATGTCAATGTGTAATTTCTCCAGTTCTGATCATTGTTTAGGTTGTTGGTAGCTTGGTTCAATGCCAAAACACAGTGAAATCTTTTTATGGCTTTAAACGCGTTTTCTCCTCGAGAGAAACATGATTTCACTAAAAACGTTATAGTTTAAACATGCCTGCTGTACATGTGTGCAAACACTCAGAGCCTTAAGATAGGGTTTTCACCAATGTGTTTTTTGGTGAGAAACCTTCTATTTCAAGGTTCTTTGCGTTTTCAGACAAGTACAATATGTATTTATAGTGTTTCTGATGAAATCCCTCCTTTTAATGCATTTTCTCACAGAAAATGAGTCTCTCGCCATGGGAACATGGCTTTTTTGAAAAAGCATATTCTCGTCGAGAAATCGTGTTTTAAACAATAAAAACGACTCCCGGTCTTATTTAGTTCACATTTTTACTTTTGGTAACCTAGCTCATATGTATAAAGCACTAAACGTTTTTATCGCGTTAAACGCCTTTTCTCGACAAGAAAAGCACAATTTCATCAAATACAAACAAAACAAGAAAAATGAATCTATTCAACAAGTCTGCAACACGTCCTGAAGAGTTACATGATTTCACCCAATGTCAATGTGTAATTTCTCCAGTTCTGATCATTGTTTCGGTTGTTGGTAGCTTGGTCCAATGCCAAAACACAGTGAAATATTTTTATGGCTTTAAACGCGTTTTCTCCTCGAGAGAAACATGATTTCACTAAAAACGTTATAGTTTAAACATGCCTGCTGTACATGTGTGCAAACACTCAGAGCCTTAAGATAGGGTTTTCACCAATGTGTTTTTTGGTGAGAAACCTTCTATTTCAAGGTTCTGTCCGTTTTCAGACAAGTACAATATGTATTTATAGTGTTTCTGATGAAATCCCTCCTTTTAATGCATTTTCTCACAGAAAATGAGTCTCTCGCCATGGGAACATGGCTTTTTTGAAAACGCATATTCTCGTCGAGACATCGTGTTTTAACCAATAAAAACGACTCCCGGTCTTATTTAGTTCACATTTTTACTTTTGGTAACCTAGCTCATATGTATAAAGCACTAAACGTTTTTATCGCGTTAAACGCATTTTGTCGACAAGGAAAGCACAATTTCATCAAAAACAAACAAAACAAGAAAAATGAATCTATTCAACAAGTCTGCAGCACGTCCTGAAGAGTTACATGGTTTCATCCAATGTCAATGTGTAATTTCTCCAGTTCTGATCATTGTTTAGGTTGTTGGTAGCTTGGTCCAATGCCAAAACACAGTGAAATCTTTTTATGGCTTTAAACGCGTTTTCTCCTCGAGAGAAACATGATTTCACTAAAAACGTTATAGTTTAAACATGCCTGCTGTACATGTGTGCAAACACTCAGAGCCTTAAGATAGGGTTTTCACCAATGTGTTTTTTGGTGAGAAACCTTCTATTTCAAGGTTCTGTGCGTTTTCAGACAAGTACAATATGTATTTATAGTGTTTCTGATGAAATCCCTCCTTTTAATGCATCTTCTCACAGAAAACGAGTCTCTCGCCATGAGAACATGGCTTTTTTGAAAAAGCATATTCTCGTCGAGAAATCGTGTTTTACACAATAAAAACGACTCTCTATCTTATTTAGTTCACATTTTTACTTTTGGTAACCTAGCCCATATGTATAAAGCACTAAACCTTTTTATCGCGTTAAACGCATTTTCTCGACAAGGAAAGCACAATTTCATCAAAAACAAACACAACAAGAAAGATGAATCTATTCAACAAGTCTGCAACACGTCCTGAAGACTTACATGATTTCACCCAATGTCAATGTGTAATTTCTCCAGTTCTGATCATTGTTTCGGTTGTTGGTAGCTTTGTCCAATGCCAAAACACAGTGAAATATTTTTATGGCTTTAAACGCGTTTTCTCCTCGAGAGAAACATGATTTCACTAAAAACGTTATAGTTTAAACATGCCTGCTGTACATGTGTGCAAACACTCAGAGCCTTAAGATAGGGTTTTCACCAATGTGTTTTTTGGTGAGAAACCTTCTATTTCAAGGTTCTGTGCGTTTTCAGACAAGTACAATATGTATTTATAGTGTTTCTGATGAAATCCCTCCTTTTAATGCATTTTCTCACAGAAAATGAGTCTCTCGCCATGGGAACATGGCTTTTTTGAAAACGCATATTCTCGTCGAGACATCGTGTTTTAACCAATAAAAACGACTCCCGGTCTTATTTAGTTCACATTTTTACTTTTGGTAACCTAGCTCATATGTATAAAGCACTAAACGTTTTTATCGCGTTAAACGCATTTTGTCGACAAGAAAAGCACAATTTCATCAAAAACAAACAAAACAAGAAAAATGAATCTATTCAACAAGTCTGCAGCACGTCCTGAAGAGTTACATGGTTTCATCCAATGTCACTGTGTAATTTCTCCAGTTCTGATCATTGTTTAGGTTGTTGGTAGCTTGGTCCAATGCCAAAACACAGTGAAATCGTTTTATGGCTTTAAACGCGTTTTCTCCTCGAGAGAAACATGATTTCACTAAAAACGTTATAGTTTAAACATGCCTGCTGTACATGTGTGCAAACACTCAGAGCCTTAAGATAGGGTTTTCACCAATGTGTTTTTTGGTGAGAAACCTTCTATTTCAAGGTTCTGTCCGTTTTCAGACAAGTACAATGTGTATTTATAGTGTTTCTGATGAAATCCCTCCTTTTAATGCATTCTCTCACAGAAAACGAGTCTCTCGCCATGAGAACATGGCTTTTTTGAAAAAGCATATTCTCGTCGAGAAATCGTGTTTTAAACAATAAAAACGACTCCCGGTCTTATTTAGTTCACATTTTTACTTTTGGTAACCTAGCTCATATGTATAAAGCACTAAACGTTTTTATCGCGTTAAACGCATTTTCTCGACAAGGAAAGCACAATTTCATCAACAACAAACAAAACAAGAAAAATGAATCTATTCAACAAGTCTGCAACACGTCCTGAAGAGTTACATGATTTCACCCAATGTCAATGTGTAATTTCTCCAGTTCTGATCATTGTTTAGGTTGTTGGTAGCTTGGTCCAATGCCAAAACACAGTGAAATCTTTTTATGGCTTTAAACGCGTTTTCTCCTCGAGAGAAACATGATTTCACTAAAAACGTTATAAACATGCCTGCTGTACATATGTGCAAACACTCAGAGCCTTAAGATAGGGTTTTCACCAATGTGTTTTTTGGTGAGAAACCTTCTATTTCAAGGTTCTGTGCGTTTTCAGACAAGTACAATATGTATTTACAGTGTTTCTGATGAAATCCCTCCTTTTAATGCATTTTCTCACAGAAAACGAGTCTCTCGCCATGAGAACATGGCTTTTTTGAAAAAGCATATTCTCGTCGAGAAATCGTGTTTTAAACAATAAAAACGACTCTCGGTCTTATTTAGTTCACATTTTTACTTTTGGTAGCCTAGCTCATATGTATAAAGCACTAAACGTTTTTATCGCGTTAAACGCATTTTCTCGACAAGGAAAGCACAATTTCATCAAAAACAAACAAAACAAGAAAAATGAATCTATTCAACAAGTCTGCAACACGTCCTTAAGAGTTACATGGTTTCACCCAATGTCAATGTGTAATTTCTCCAGTTCTGATCATTGTTTAGGTTGTTGGTAGCTTGGTCCAATGCCAAAACACAGTGAAATCTTTTTATGGCTTTAAACGCGTTTTCTCCTCGAGAGAAACATGATTTCACTAAAAACGTTATAGTTTAAACATGCCTGCTGTACATGTGTGCAAACACTCAGAGCCTTAAGATAGGGTTTTCACCAATGTGTTTTTTGGTGAGAAACCTTCTATTTCAAGGTTCTGTGCGTTTTCAGACAAGTACAATATGTATTTATAGTGTTTCTGATGAAATTGCTCCTTTTAATGCATTTTCTCACAGAAAATGAGTCTCTCGCCATGGGAACATGGCTTTTTTGAAAAAGCATATTCTCGTCGAGACATCGTGTTTTAACCAATAAAAACGACTCCCGGTCTTATTTAGTTCACATTTTTACTTTTGGTAACCTAGCTCATATGTATAAAGCAAAAAACGTTTTTATCGCGTTAAACGCATTTTGTCGACAAGGAAAGCACAATTTCATCAAAAACAAACAAAACAAGAAAAATGAATCTATTCAACAAGTCTGCAGCACGTCCTGAAGAGTTACATGGTTTCACCCAATGTCAATGTGTAATTTCTCCAGTTCTGATCATTGTTTAGGTTGTTGGTAGCTTGGTCCAATGCCAAAACACAGTGAAATCTTTTTATGGCTTTAAACGCGTTTTCTCCTCGAGAGAAACATGATTTCACTAAAAACGTTATAGTTTAAACATGCCTGCTGTACATGTGTGCAAACACTCAGAGCCTTAAGATAGGGTTTTCACCAATGTGTTTTTTGGTGAGAAACCTTCTATTTCAAGGTTCTGTGCGTTTTCAGACAAGTATAATATGTATTTATAGTGTTTCTGATGAAATCCCTCCTTTTAATGCATTTTCTCACAGAAAACGAGTCTCTCGCCATGAGAACATGGCTTTTTTGAAAAAGCATATTCTCGTCGAGACATCGTGTTTTAACCAATAAAAACGACTCCCGGTCTTATTTAGTTCACATTTTTACTTTTGGTAACCTAGCTCATATGTATAAAGCACTAAACGTTTTTATCGCGTTAAACGCATTTTGTCGACAAGGAAAGCACAATTTCATCAAAAACAAACAAAACAAGAAAAATGAATCTATTCAACAAGTCTGCAGCACGTCCTGAAGAGTTACATGGTTTCATCCAATGTCAATGTGTAATTTCTCCAGTTCTGATCATTGTTTAGGTTGTTGGTAGCTTGGTCCAATGCCAAAACACAGTGAAATCTTTTTATGGCTTTAAACGCGTTTTCTCCTCGAGAGAAACATGATTTCACTAAAAACGTTATAGTTTAAACATGCCTGCTGTACATGTGTGCAAACACTCAGAGCCTTAAGATAGGGTTTTCACCAATGTGTTTTTTGGTGAGAAACCTTCTATTTCAAGGTTCTGTCCGTTTTCAGACAAGTACAATATGTATTTATAGTGTTTCTGATGAAATCCCTCCTTTTAATGCATTCTCTCACAGAAAACGAGTCTCTCGCCATGAGAACATGGCTTTTTTGAAAAAGCATATTCTCGTCGAGAAATCGTGTTTTAAACAATAAAAACGACTCCCGGTCTTATTTAGTTCACATTTTTACTTTTGGTAACCTAGCTCATATGTATAAAGCACTAAACGTTTTTATCGCGTTAAACGCATTTTCTCGACAAGGAAAGCACAATTTCATCAACAACAAACAAAACAAGAAAAATGAATCTATTCAACAAGTCTGCAACACGTCCTTAAGAGTTACATGGTTTCATCCAATGTCAATGTGTAATTTCTCCAGTTCTGATCATTGTTTAGGTTGTTGGTAGCTTGGTCCAATGCCAAAACACAGTGAAATCTTTTTATGGCTTTAAACGCGTTTTCTCCTCGAGAGAAACATGATTTCACTAAAAACGTTATAGTTTAAACATGCCTGCTGTACATATGTGCAAACACTCAGAGCCTTAAGATAGGGTTTTCACCAATGTGTTTTTTGGTGAGAAACCTTCTATTTCAAGGTTCTGTGCGTTTTCAGACAAGTACAATATGTATTTACAGTGTTTCTGATGAAATCCCTCCTTTTAATGCATTTTCTCACAGAAAATGAGTCTCTCGCCATGGGAACATGGCTTTTTTTTAAAACGCATATTCTCGTCGAGACATCGTGTTTTAACCAATAAAAACGACTCCCGGTCTTATTTAGTTCACATTTTTACTTTTGGTAACCTAGCTCATATGTATAAAGCACTAAACGTTTTTATCGCGTTAAACGCATTTTGTCGACAAGGAAAGCACAATTTCATCAAAAACAAACAAAACAAGAAAAATGAATCTATTCAACAAGTCTGCAGCACGTCCTGAAGAGTTACATGGTTTCATCCAATGTCAATGTGTAATTTCTCCAGTTCTGATCATTGTTTAGGTTGTTGGTAGCTTGGTCCAATGCCAAAACACAGTGAAATCTTTTTATGGCTTTAAACGCGTTTTCTCCTCGAGAGAAACATGATTTCACTAAAAACGTTATAGTTTAAACATGCCTGCTGTACATGTGTGCAAACACTCAGAGCCTTAAGATAGGGTTTTCACCAATGTGTTTTTTGGTGAGAAACCTTCTATTTCAAGGTTCTGTCCGTTTTCAGACAAGTACAATATGTATTTATAGTGTTTCTGATGAAATCCCTCCTTTTAATGCATTCTCTCACAGAAAACGAGTCTCTCGCCATGAGAACATGGCTTTTTTGAAAAAGTATATTCTCGTCGAGAAATCGTGTTTTAAACAATAAAAACGACTCTCGGTCTTATTTAGTTCACATTTTTACTTTTGGTAGCCTAGCTCATATGTATAAAGCACTAAACGTTTTTATCGCGTTAAACGCATTTTCTCGACAAGGAAAGCACAATTTCATCAAAAACAAACAAAACAAGAAAAATGAATCTATTCAACAAGTCTGCAACACGTCCTTAAGAGTTACATGGTTTCACCCAATGTCAATGTGTAATTTCTCCAGTTCTGATCATTGTTTAGGTTGTTGGTAGCTTGGTCCAATGCCAAAACACAGTGAAATCTTTTTATGGCTTTAAACGCGTTTTCTCCTCGAGAGAAACATGATTTCACTAAAAACGTTATAGTTTAAACATGCCTGCTGTACATGTGTGCAAACACTCAGAGCCTTAAGATAGGGTTTTCACCAATGTGTTTTTTGGTGAGAAACCTTCTATTTCAAGGTTCTGTGCGTTTTCAGACAAGTACAATATGTATTTATAGTGTTTCTGATGAAATCCCTCCTTTTAATGCATTTTCTCACAGAAAATGAGTCTCTCGCCATGGGAACATGGCTTTTTTGAAAAAGCATATTCTCGTCGAGAAATCGTGTTTTAAACAATAAAAACGACTCCCGGTCTTATTTAGTTCACATTTTTACTTTTGGTAACCTAGCTCATATGTATAAAGCACTAAACGTTTTTATCGCGTTAAACGCCTTTTCTCGACAAGAAAAGCACAATTTCATCAAAAACAAACAAAACAAGAAAAATGAATCTATTCAACAAGTCTGCAACACGTCCTGAAGAGTTACATGATTTCACCCAATGTCAATGTGTAATTTCTCCAGTTCTGATCATTGTTTCGGTTGTTGGTAGCTTGGTCCAATGCCAAAACACAGTGAAATATTTTTATGGCTTTAAACGCGTTTTCTCCTCGAGAGAAACATGATTTCACTAAAAACGTTATAGTTTAAACATGCCTGCTGTACATGTGTGCAAACACTCAGAGCCTTAAGATAGGGTTTTCACCAATGTGTTTTTTGGTGAGAAACCTTCTATTTCAAGGTTCTGTGCGTTTTCAGACAAGTACAATATGTATTTATAGTGTTTCTGATGAAATCCCTCCTTTTAATGCATCTTCTCACAGAAAACGAGTCTCTCGCCATGAGAACATGGCTTTTTTGAAAAAGCATATTCTCGTCGAGAAATCGTGTTTTACACAATAAAAACGACTCTCGGTCTTATTTAGTTCACATTTTTACTTTTGGTAACCTAGCTCATATGTATAAAGCACTAAACGTTTTTATCGCGTTAAACGCCTTTTCTCGACAAGAAAAGCACAATTTCATCAAAAACAAACAAAACAAGAAAAATGAATCTATTCAACAAGTCTGCAACACGTCCTGAAGAGTTACATGATTTCACCCAATGTCAATGTGTAATTTCTCCAGTTCTGATCATTGTTTCGGTTGTTGGTAGCTTGGTCCAATGCCAAAACACAGTGAAATCTTTTTATGGCTTTAAACGCGTTTTCTCCTCGAGAGAAACATGATTTCACTAAAAACGTTATAGTTTAAACATGCCTGCTGTACATGTGTGCAAACACTCAGAGCCTTAAGATAGGGTTTTCACCAATGTGTTTTTTGGTGAGAAACCTTCTATTTCAAGGTTCTGTGCGTTTTCAGACAAGTACAATATGTATTTATAGTGTTTCTGATGAAATTGCTCCTTTTAATGCATTTTCTCACAGAAAATGAGTCTCTCGCCATGGGAACATGGCTTTTTTGAAAAAGCATATTCTCGTCGAGACATCGTGTTTTAACCTATAAAAACGACTCCCGGTCTTATTTAGTTCACATTTTTACTTTTGGTAACCTAGCTCATATGTATAAAGCAAAAAACGTTTTTATCGCGTTAAACGCATTTTGTCGACAAGGAAAGCACAATTTCATCAAAAACAAACAAAACAAGAAAAATGAATCTATTCAACAAGTCTGCAGCACGTCCTGAAGAGTTACATGGTTTCACCCAATGTCAATGTGTAATTTCTCCAGTTCTGATCATTGTTTAGGTTGTTGGTAGCTTGGTCCAATGCCAAAACACAGTGAAATCTTTTTATGGCTTTAAACGCGTTTTCTCCTCGAGAGAAACATGATTTCACTAAAAACGTTATAGTTTAAACATGCCTGCTGTACATGTGTGCAAACACTCAGAGCCTTAAGATAGGGTTTTCACCAATGTGTTTTTTGGTGAGAAACCTTCTATTTCAAGGTTCTGTCCGTTTTCAGACAAGTACAATATGTATTTATAGTGTTTCTGATGAAATCCCTCCTTTTAATGCATTTTCTCACAGAAAACGAGTCTCTCGCCATGAGAACATGGCTTTTTTGAAAAAGCATATTCTCGTCGAGACATCGTGTTTTAACCAATAAAAACGACTCCCGGTCTTATTTAGTTCACATTTTTACTTTTGGTAACCTAGCTCATATGTATAAAGCACTAAACGTTTTTATCGCGTTAAACGCATTTTGTCGACAAGGAAAGCACAATTTCATCAAAAACAAACAAAACAAGAAAAATGAATCTATTCAACAAGTCTGCAGCACGTCCTGAAGAGTTACATGGTTTCATCCAATGTCAATGTGTAATTTCTCCAGTTCTGATCATTGTTTAGGTTGTTGGTAGCTTGGTCCAATGCCAAAACACAGTGAAATCTTTTTATGGCTTTAAACGCGTTTTCTCCTCGAGAGAAACATGATTTCACTAAAAACGTTATAGTTTAAACATGCCTGCTGTACATGTGTGCAAACACTCAGAGCCTTAAGATAGGGTTTTCACCAATGTGTTTTTTGGTGAGAAACCTTCTATTTCAAGGTTCTGTCCGTTTTCAGACAAGTACAATATGTATTTATAGTGTTTCTGATGAAATCCCTCCTTTTAATGCATTCTCTCACAGAAAACGAGTCTCTCGCCATGAGAACATGGCTTTTTTGAAAAAGTATATTCTCGTCGAGAAATCGTGTTTTAAACAATAAAAACGACTCTCGGTCTTATTTAGTTCACATTTTTACTTTTGGTAGCCTAGCTCATATGTATAAAGCACTAAACGTTTTTATCGCGTTAAACGCATTTTCTCGACAAGGAAAGCACAATTTCATCAAAAACAAACAAAACAAGAAAAATGAATCTATTCAACAAGTCTGCAACACGTCCTTAAGAGTTACATGGTTTCACCCAATGTCAATGTGTAATTTCTCCAGTTCTGATCATTGTTTAGGTTGTTGGTAGCTTGGTCCAATGCCAAAACACAGTGAAATCTTTTTATGGCTTTAAACGCGTTTTCTCCTCGAGAGAAACATGATTTCACTAAAAACGTTATAGTTTAAACATGCCTGCTGTACATGTGTGCAAACACTCAGAGCCTTAAGATAGGGTTTTCACCAATGTGTTTTTTGGTGAGAAACCTTCTATTTCAAGGTTCTGTGCGTTTTCAGACAAGTACAATATGTATTTATAGTGTTTCTGATGAAATCCCTCCTTTTAATCCATTTTCTCACAGAAAATGAGTCTCTCGCCATGGGAACATGGCTTTTTTGAAAAAGCATATTCTCGTCGAGAAATCGTGTTTTAAACAATAAAAACGACTCCCGGTCTTATTTAGTTCACATTTTTACTTTTGGTAACCTAGCTCATATGTATAAAGCACTAAACGTTTTTATCGCGTTAAACGCCTTTTCTCGACAAGAAAAGCACAATTTCATCAAAAACAAACAAAACAAGAAAAATGAATCTATTCAACAAGTCTGCAACACGTCCTGAAGAGTTACATGATTTCACCCAATGTCAATGTGTAATTTCTCCAGTTCTGATCATTGTTTCGGTTGTTGGTAGCTTGGTCCAATGCCAAAACACAGTGAAATCTTTTTATGGCTTTAAACGCGTTTTCTCCTCGAGAGAAACATGATTTCACTAAAAACGTTATAGTTTAAACATGCCTGCTGTACATGTGTGCAAACACTCAGAGCCTTAAGATAGGGTTTTCACCAATGTGTTTTTTGGTGAGAAACCTTCTATTTCAAGGTTCTGTGCGTTTTCAGACAAGTACAATATGTATTTATAGTGTTTCTGATGAAATCCCTCCTTTTAATGCATCTTCTCACAGAAAACGAGTCTCTCGCCATGAGAACATGGCTTTTTTGAAAAAGCATATTCTCGTCGAGAAATCGTGTTTTACACAATAAAAACGACTCTCGGTCTTATTTAGTTCACATTTTTACTTTTGGTAACCTAGCTCATATGTATAAAGCACTAAACGTTTTTATCGCGTTAAACGCCTTTTCTCGACAAGAAAAGCACAATTTCATCAAAAACAAACAAAACAAGAAAAATGAATCTATTCAACAAGTCTGCAACACGTCCTGAAGAGTTACATGATTTCACCCAATGTCAATGTGTAATTTCTCCAGTTCTGATCATTGTTTAGGTTGTTGGTAGCTTGGTCCAATGCCAAAACACAGTGAAATCTTTTTATGGCTTTAAACGCGTTTTCTCCTCGAGAGAAACATGATTTCACTAAAAACGTTATAGTTTAAACATGCCTGCTGTACATGTGTGCAAACACTCAGAGCCTTAAGATAGGGTTTTCACCAATGTGTTTTTTGGTGAGAAACCTTCTATTTCAAGGTTCTGTGCGTTTTCAGACAAGTACAATATGTATTTATAGTGTTTCTGATGAAATTGCTCCTTTTAATGCATTTTCTCACAGAAAATGAGTCTCTCGCCATGGGAACATGGCTTTTTTGAAAAAGCATATTCTCGTCGAGACATCGTGTTTTAACCAATAAAAACGACTCCCGGTCTTATTTAGTTCACATTTTTACTTTTGGTAACCTAGCTCATATGTATAAAGCAAAAAACGTTTTTATCGCGTTAAACGCATTTTGTCGACAAGGAAAGCACAATTTCATCAAAAACAAACAAAACAAGAAAAATGAATCTATTCAACAAGTCTGCAGCACGTCCTGAAGAGTTACATGGTTTCACCCAATGTCAATGTGTAATTTCTCCAGTTCTGATCATTGTTTAGGTTGTTGGTAGCTTGGTCCAATGCCAAAACACAGTGAAATCTTTTTATGGCTTTAAACGCGTTTTCTCCTCGAGAGAAACATGATTTCACTAAAAACGTTATAGTTTAAACATGCCTGCTGTACATGTGTGCAAACACTCAGAGCCTTAAGATAGGGTTTTCACCAATGTGTTTTTTGGTGAGAAACCTTCTATTTCAAGGTTCTGTCCGTTTTCAGACAAGTACAATATGTATTTATAGTGTTTCTGATGAAATCCCTCCTTTTAATGCATTTTCTCACAGAAAACGAGTCTCTCGCCATGAGAACATGGCTTTTTTGAAAAAGCATATTCTCGTCGAGACATCGTGTTTTAACCAATAAAAACGACTCCCGGTCTTATTTAGTTCACATTTTTACTTTTGGTAACCTAGCTCATATGTATAAAGCACTAAACGTTTTTATCGCGTTAAACACATTTTGTCGACAAGGAAAGCACAATTTCATCAAAAACAAACAAAACAAGAAAGATGAATCTATTCAACAAGTCTGCAACACGTCCTGAAGAGTTACATGATTTCACCCAATGTCAATGTGTACTTTCTCCAGTTCTGATCATTGTTTCGGTTGTTGGTAGCTTGGTCCAATGCCAAAACACAGTGAAATATTTTTATGGCTTTAAACGCGTTTTCTCCTCGAGAGAAACATGATTTCACTAAAAACGTTATAGTTTAAACATGCCTGCTGTACATGTGTGCAAACACTCAGAGCCTTAAGATAGGGTTTTCACCAATGTGTTTTTTGGTGAGAAACCTTCTATTTCAAGGTTCTGTGCGTTTTCAGACAAGTACAATATGTATTTATAGTGTTTCTGATGAAATCCCTCCTTTTAATGCATTTTCTCACAGAAAATGAGTCTCTCGCCATGGGAACATGGCTTTTTTGAAAACGCATATTCTCGTCGAGACATCGTGTTTTAACCAATAAAAACGACTCCCGGTCTTATTTAGTTCACATTTTTACTTTTGGTAACCTAGCTCATATGTATAAAGCACTAAACGTTTTTATCGCGTTAAACACATTTTGTCGACAAGGAAAGCACAATTTCATCAAAAACAAACAAAACAAGAAAAATGAATCTATTCAACAAGTCTGCAGCACGTCCTGAAGAGTTACATGGTTTCATCCAATGTCAATGTGTAATTTCTCCAGTTCTGATCATTGTTTAGGTTGTTGGTAGCTTGGTCCAATGCCAAAACACAGTGAAATCTTTTTATGGCTTTAAACGCGTTTTCTCCTCGAGAGAAACATGATTTCACTAAAAACGTTATAGTTTAAACATGCCTGCTGTACATGTGTGCAAACACTCAGAGCCTTAAGATAGGGTTTTCACCAATGTGTTTTTTGGTGAGAAACCTTCTATTTCAAGGTTCTGTCCGTTTTCAGACAAGTACAATATGTATTTATAGTGTTTCTGATGAAATCCCTCCTTTTAATGCATTCTCTCACAGAAAACGAGTCTCTCGCCATGAGAACATGGCTTTTTTGAAAAAGCATATTCTCGTCGAGAAATCGTGTTTTAAACAATAAAAACGACTCCCGGTCTTATTTAGTTCACATTTTTACTTTTGGTAACCTAGCTCATATGTATAAAGCACTAAACGTTTTTATCGCGTTAAACGCATTTTCTCGACAAGGAAAGCACAATTTCATCAACAACAAACAAAACAAGAAAAATGAATCTATTCAACAAGTCTGCAACACGTCCTGAAGAGTTACATGGTTTCATCCAATGTCAATGTGTAATTTCTCCAGTTCTGATCATTGTTTAGGTTGTTGGTAGCTTGGTCCAATGCCAAAACACAGTGAAATCTTTTTATGGCTTTAAACGCGTTTTCTCCTCGAGAGAAACATGATTTCACTAAAAACGTTATAGTTTAAACATGCCTGCTGTACATATGTGCAAACACTCAGAGCCTTAAGATAGGGTTTTCACCAATGTGTTTTTTGGTGAGAAACCTTCTATTTCAAGGTTCTGTGCGTTTTCAGACAAGTACAATATGTATTTACAGTGTTTCTGATGAAATCCCTCCTTTTAATGCATTTTCTCACAGAAAATGAGTCTCTCGCCATGGGAACATGGCTTTTTTTTAAAACGCATATTCTCGTCGAGACATCGTGTTTTAACCAATAAAAACGACTCCCGGTCTTATTTAGTTCACATTTTTACTTTTGGTAACCTAGCTCATATGTATAAAGCACTAAACGTTTTTATCGCGTTAAACGCATTTTGTCGACAAGGAAAGCACAATTTCATCAAAAACAAACAAAACAAGAAAAATGAATCTATTCAACAAGTCTGCAACACGTCCTTAAGAGTTACATGGTTTCACCCAATGTCAATGTGTAATTTCTCCAGTTCTGATCATTGTTTAGGTTGTTGGTAGCTTGGTCCAATGCCAAAACACAGTGAAATCTTTTTATGGCTTTAAACGCGTTTTCTCCTCGAGAGAAACATGATTTCACTAAAAACGTTATAGTTTAAACATGCCTGCTGTACATGTGTGCAAACACTCAGAACCTTAAGATAGGGTTTTCACCAATGTGTTTTTTGGTGAGAAACCTTCTATTTCAAGGTTCTGTGCGTTTTCAGACAAGTACAATATGTATTTATAGTGTTTCTGATGAAATCCCTCCTTTTAATCCATTTTCTCACAGAAAATGAGTCTCTCGCCATGGGAACATGGCTTTTTTGAAAAAGCATATTCTCGTCGAGAAATCGTGTTTTAAACAATAAAAACGACTCCCGGTCTTATTTAGTTCACATTTTTACTTTTGGTAACCTAGCTCATATGTATAAAGCACTAAACGTTTTTATCGCGTTAAACGCCTTTTCTCGACAAGAAAAGCACAATTTCATCAAAAACAAACAAAACAAGAAAAATGAATCTATTCAACAAGTCTGCAACACGTCCTGAAGAGTTACATGATTTCACCCAATGTCAATGTGTAATTTCTCCAGTTCTGATCATTGTTTCGGTTGTTGGTAGCTTGGTCCAATGCCAAAACACAGTGAAATCTTTTTATGGCTTTAAACGCGTTTTCTCCTCGAGAGAAACATGATTTCACTAAAAACGTTATAGTTTAAACATGCCTGCTGTACATGTGTGCAAACACTCAGAGCCTTAAGATAGGGTTTTCACCAATGTGTTTTTTGGTGAGAAACCTTCTATTTCAAGGTTCTGTGCGTTTTCAGACAAGTACAATATGTATTTATAGTGTTTCTGATGAAATCCCTCCTTTTAATGCATCTTCTCACAGAAAACGAGTCTCTCGCCATGAGAACATGGCTTTTTTGAAAAAGCATATTCTCGTCGAGAAATCGTGTTTTACACAATAAAAACGACTCTCGGTCTTATTTAGTTCACATTTTTACTTTTGGTAACCTAGCTCATATGTATAAAGCACTAAACGTTTTTATCGCGTTAAACGCCTTTTCTCGACAAGAAAAGCACAATTTCATCAAAAACAAACAAAACAAGAAAAATGAATCTATTCAACAAGTCTGCAACACGTCCTGAAGAGTTACATGATTTCACCCAATGTCAATGTGTAATTTCTCCAGTTCTGATCATTGTTTCGGTTGTTGGTAGCTTGGTCCAATGCCAAAACACAGTGAAATCTTTTTATGGCTTTAAACGCGTTTTCTCCTCGAGAGAAACATGATTTCACTAAAAACGTTATAGTTTAAACATGCCTGCTGTACATGTGTGCAAACACTCAGAGCCTTAAGATAGGGTTTTCACCAATGTGTTTTTTGGTGAGAAACCTTCTATTTCAAGGTTCTGTGCGTTTTCAGACAAGTACAATATGTATTTATAGTGTTTCTGATGAAATTGCTCCTTTTAATGCATTTTCTCACAGAAAATGAGTCTCTCGCCATGGGAACATGGCTTTTTTGAAAAAGCATATTCTCGTCGAGACATCGTGTTTTAACCAATAAAAACGACTCCCGGTCTTATTTAGTTCACATTTTTACTTTTGGTAACCTAGCTCATATGTATAAAGCAAAAAACGTTTTTATCGCGTTAAACGCATTTTGTCGACAAGGAAAGCACAATTTCATCAAAAACAAACAAAACAAGAAAAATGAATCTATTCAACAAGTCTGCAGCACGTCCTGAAGAGTTACATGGTTTCACCCAATGTCAATGTGTAATTTCTCCAGTTCTGATCATTGTTTAGGTTGTTGGTAGCTTGGTCCAATGCCAAAACACAGTGAAATCTTTTTATGGCTTTAAACGCGTTTTCTCCTCGAGAGAAACATGATTTCACTAAAAACGTTATAGTTTAAACATGCCTGCTGTACATGTGTGCAAACACTCAGAGCCTTAAGATAGGGTTTTCACCAATGTGTTTTTTGGTGAGAAACCTTCTATTTCAAGGTTCTGTGCGTTTTCAGACAAGTACAATATGTATTTATAGTGTTTCTGATGAAATCCCTCCTTTTAATGCATTTTCTCACAGAAAATGAGTCTCTCGCCATGGGAACATGGCTTTTTTGAAAAAGCATATTCTCGTCGAGACATCGTGTTTTAACCAATAAAAACGACTCCCGGTCTTATTTAGTTCACATTTTTACTTTTGGTAACCTAGCTCATATGTATAAAGCAAAAAACGTTTTTATCGCGTTAAACGCATTTTGTCGACAAGGAAAGCACAATTTCATCAAAAACAAACAAAACAAGAAAAATGAATCTATTCAACAAGTCTGCAGCACGTCCTGAAGAGTTACATGGTTTCACCCAATGTCAATGTGTAATTTCTCCAGTTCTGATCATTGTTTAGGTTGTTGGTAGCTTGGTCCAATGCCAAAACACAGTGAAATCTTTTTATGGCTTTAAACGCGTTTTCTCCTCGAGAGAAACATGATTTCACTAAAAACGTTATAGTTTAAACATGCCTGCTGTACATGTGTGCAAACACTCAGAGCCTTAAGATAGGGTTTTCACCAATGTGTTTTTTGGTGAGAAACCTTCTATTTCAAGGTTCTGTCCGTTTTCAGACAAGTACAATATGTATTTATAGTGTTTCTGATGAAATCCCTCCTTTTAATGCATTTTCTCACAGAAAACGAGTCTCTCGCCATGAGAACATGGCTTTTTTGAAAAAGCATATTCTCGTCGAGACATCGTGTTTTAACCAATAAAAACGACTCCCGGTCTTATTTAGTTCACATTTTTACTTTTGGTAACCTAGCTCATATGTATAAAGCACTAAACGTTTTTATCGCGTTAAACACATTTTGTCGACAAGGAAAGCACAATTTCATCAAAAACAAACAAAACAAGAAAGATGAATCTATTCAACAAGTCTGCAACACGTCCTGAAGAGTTACATGATTTCACCCAATGTCAATGTGTACTTTCTCCAGTTCTGATCATTGTTTCGGTTGTTGGTAGCTTGGTCCAATGCCAAAACACAGTGAAATATTTTTATGGCTTTAAACGCGTTTTCTCCTCGAGAGAAACATGATTTCACTAAAAACGTTATAGTTTAAACATGCCTGCTGTACATGTGTGCAAACACTCAGAGCCTTAAGATAGGGTTTTCACCAATGTGTTTTTTGGTGAGAAACCTTCTATTTCAAGGTTCTGTGCGTTTTCAGACAAGTACAATATGTATTTATAGTGTTTCTGATGAAATCCCTCCTTTTAATGCATTTTCTCACAGAAAATGAGTCTCTCGCCATGGGAACATGGCTTTTTTGAAAACGCATATTCTCGTCGAGACATCGTGTTTTAACCAATAAAAACGACTCCCGGTCTTATTTAGTTCACATTTTTACTTTTGGTAACCTAGCTCATATGTATAAAGCACTAAACGTTTTTATCGCGTTAAACACATTTTGTCGACAAGGAAAGCACAATTTCATCAAAAACAAACAAAACAAGAAAAATGAATCTATTCAACAAGTCTGCAGCACGTCCTGAAGAGTTACATGGTTTCATCCAATGTCAATGTGTAATTTCTCCAGTTCTGATCATTGTTTAGGTTGTTGGTAGCTTGGTCCAATGCCAAAACACAGTGAAATCTTTTTATGGCTTTAAACGCGTTTTCTCCTCGAGAGAAACATGATTTCACTAAAAACGTTATAGTTTAAACATGCCTGCTGTACATGTGTGCAAACACTCAGAGCCTTAAGATAGGGTTTTCACCAATGTGTTTTTTGGTGAGAAACCTTCTATTTCAAGGTTCTGTCCGTTTTCAGACAAGTACAATATGTATTTATAGTGTTTCTGATGAAATCCCTCCTTTTAATGCATTCTCTCACAGAAAACGAGTCTCTCGCCATGAGAACATGGCTTTTTTGAAAAAGCATATTCTCGTCGAGAAATCGTGTTTTAAACAATAAAAACGACTCCCGGTCTTATTTAGTTCACATTTTTACTTTTGGTAACCTAGCTCATATGTATAAAGCACTAAACGTTTTTATCGCGTTAAACGCATTTTCTCGACAAGGAAAGCACAATTTCATCAACAACAAACAAAACAAGAAAAATGAATCTATTCAACAAGTCTGCAACACGTCCTGAAGAGTTACATGGTTTCATCCAATGTCAATGTGTAATTTCTCCAGTTCTGATCATTGTTTAGGTTGTTGGTAGCTTGGTCCAATGCCAAAACACAGTGAAATCTTTTTATGGCTTTAAACGCGTTTTCTCCTCGAGAGAAACATGATTTCACTAAAAACGTTATAGTTTAAACATGCCTGCTGTACATATGTGCAAACACTCAGAGCCTTAAGATAGGGTTTTCACCAATGTGTTTTTTGGTGAGAAACCTTCTATTTCAAGGTTCTGTGCGTTTTCAGACAAGTACAATATGTATTTACAGTGTTTCTGATGAAATCCCTCCTTTTAATGCATTTTCTCACAGAAAATGAGTCTCTCGCCATGGGAACATGGCTTTTTTTTAAAACGCATATTCTCGTCGAGACATCGTGTTTTAACCAATAAAAACGACTCCCGGTCTTATTTAGTTCACATTTTTACTTTTGGTAACCTAGCTCATATGTATAAAGCACTAAACGTTTTTATCGCGTTAAACGCATTTTGTCGACAAGGAAAGCACAATTTCATCAAAAACAAACAAAACAAGAAAAATGAATCTATTCAACAAGTCTGCAGCACGTCCTGAAGAGTTACATGGTTTCATCCAATGTCAATGTGTAATTTCTCCAGTTCTGATCATTGTTTAGGTTGTTGGTAGCTTGGTCCAATGCCAAAACACAGTGAAATCTTTTTATGGCTTTAAACGCGTTTTCTCCTCGAGAGAAACATGATTTCACTAAAAACGTTATAGTTTAAACATGCCTGCTGTACATGTGTGCAAACACTCAGAGCCTTAAGATAGGGTTTTCACCAATGTGTTTTTTGGTGAGAAACCTTCTATTTCAAGGTTCTGTCCGTTTTCAGACAAGTACAATATGTATTTATAGTGTTTCTGATGAAATCCCTCCTTTTAATGCATTCTCTCACAGAAAACGAGTCTCTCGCCATGAGAACATGGCTTTTTTGAAAAAGTATATTCTCGTCGAGAAATCGTGTTTTAAACAATAAAAACGACTCTCGGTCTTATTTAGTTCACATTTTTACTTTTGGTAGCCTAGCTCATATGTATAAAGCACTAAACGTTTTTATCGCGTTAAACGCATTTTCTCGACAAGGAAAGCACAATTTCATCAAAAACAAACAAAACAAGAAAAATGAATCTATTCAACAAGTCTGCAACACGTCCTTAAGAGTTACATGGTTTCACCCAATGTCAATGTGTAATTTCTCCAGTTCTGATCATTGTTTAGGTTGTTGGTAGCTTGGTCCAATGCCAAAACACAGTGAAATCTTTTTATGGCTTTAAACGCGTTTTCTCCTCGAGAGAAACATGATTTCACTAAAAACGTTATAGTTTAAACATGCCTGCTGTACATGTGTGCAAACACTCAGAACCTTAAGATAGGGTTTTCACCAATGTGTTTTTTGGTGAGAAACCTTCTATTTCAAGGTTCTGTGCGTTTTCAGACAAGTACAATATGTATTTATAGTGTTTCTGATGAAATCCCTCCTTTTAATGCATTTTCTCACAGAAAATGAGTCTCTCGCCATGGGAACATGGCTTTTTTGAAAAAGCATATTCTCGTCGAGAAATCGTGTTTTAAACAATAAAAACGACTCCCGGTCTTATTTAGTTCACATTTTTACTTTTGGTAACCTAGCTCATATGTATAAAGCACTAAACGTTTTTATCGCGTTAAACGCCTTTTCTCGACAAGAAAAGCACAATTTCATCAAAAACAAACAAAACAAGAAAAATGAATCTATTCAACAAGTCTGCAACACGTCCTGAAGAGTTACATGATTTCACCCAATGTCAATGTGTAATTTCTCCAGTTCTGATCATTGTTTCGGTTGTTGGTAGCTTGGTCCAATGCCAAAACACAGTGAAATATTTTTATGGCTTTAAACGCGTTTTCTCCTCGAGAGAAACATGATTTCACTAAAAACGTTATAGTTTAAACATGCCTGCTGTACATGTGTGCAAACACTCAGAGCCTTAAGATAGGGTTTTCACCAATGTGTTTTTTGGTGAGAAACCTTCTATTTCAAGGTTCTGTGCGTTTTCAGACAAGTACAATATGTATTTATAGTGTTTCTGATGAAATCCCTCCTTTTAATGCATCTTCTCACAGAAAACGAGTCTCTCGCCATGAGAACATGGCTTTTTTGAAAAAGCATATTCTCGTCGAGAAATCGTGTTTTACACAATAAAAACGACTCTCGGTCTTATTTAGTTCACATTTTTACTTTTGGTAACCTACCTCATATGTATAAAGCAAAAAACGTTTTTATCGCGTTAAACGCATTTTGTCGACAAGGAAAGCACAATTTCATCAAAACAAACAAAACAAGAAAAATGAATCTATTCAACAAGTCTGCAACACGTCCTTAAGAGTTACATGGTTTCACCCAATGTCAATGTGTAATTTCTCCAGTTCTGATCATTGTTTAGGTTGTTGGTAGCTCGGTCCAATGCCAAAACACAGTGAAATCTTTTTATGGCTTTAAACGCGTTTTCTCCTCGAGAGAAACATGATTTCACTAAAAACGTTATAGTTTAAACATGCCTGCTGTACATGTGTGCAAACACTCAGAGCCTTAAGATAGGGTTTTCACCAATGTGTTTTTTGGTGAGAAACCTTCTATTTCAAGGTTCTGTGCGTTTTCAGACAAGTACAATATGTATTTATAGTGTTTCTGATGAAATTGCTCCTTTTAATGCATTTTCTCACAGAAAATGAGTCTCTCGCCATGGGAACATGGCTTTTTTGAAAAAGCATATTCTCGTCGAGACATCGTGTTTTAACCAATAAAAACGACTCCCGGTCTTATTTAGTTCACATTTTTACTTTTGGTAACCTAGCTCATATGTATAAAGCAAAAAACGTTTTTATCGCGTTAAACGCATTTTGTCGACAAGGAAAGCACAATTTCATCAAAAACAAACAAAACAAGAAAAATGAATCTATTCAACAAGTCTGCAGCACGTCCTGAAGAGTTACATGGTTTCACCCAATGTCAATGTGTAATTTCTCCAGTTCTGATCATTGTTTAGGTTGTTGGTAGCTTGGTCCAATGCCAAAACACAGTGAAATCTTTTTATGGCTTTAAACGCGTTTTCTCCTCGAGAGAAACATGATTTCACTAAAAACGTTATAGTTTAAACATGCCTGCTGTACATGTGTGCAAACACTCAGAGCCTTAAGATAGGGTTTTCACTAATGTGTTTTTTGGTGAGAAACCTTCTATTTCAAGGTTCTGTCCGTTTTCAGACAAGTACAATATGTATTTATAGTGTTTCTGATGAAATCCCTCCTTTTAATGCATTTTCTCACAGAAAACGAGTCTCTCGCCATGAGAACATGGCTTTTTTGAAAAAGCATATTCTCGTCGAGACATCGTGTTTTAACCAATAAAAACGACTCCCGGTCTTATTTAGTTCACATTTTTACTTTTGGTAACCTAGCTCATATGTATAAAGCACTAAACGTTTTTATCGCGTTAAACACATTTTGTCGACAAGGAAAGCACAATTTCATCAAAAACAAACAAAACAAGAAAGATGAATCTATTCAACAAGTCTGCAACACGTCCTGAAGAGTTACATGATTTCACCCAATGTCAATGTGTAATTTCTCCAGTTCTGATCATTGTTTAGGTTGTTGGTAGCTCGGTCCAATGCCAAAACACAGTGAAATCTTTTTATGGCTTTAAACGCGTTTTCTCCTCGAGAGAAACATGATTTCACTAAAAACGTTATAGTTTAAACATGCCTGCTGTACATGTGTGCAAACACTCAGAGCCTTAAGATAGGGTTTTCACCAATGTGTTTTTTGGTGAGAAACCTTCTATTTCAAGGTTCTGTGCGTTTTCAGACAAGTACAATATGTATTTATAGTGTTTCTGATGAAATCCCTCCTTTTAATGCATTTTCTCACAGAAAATGAGTCTCTCGCCATGGGAACATGGCTTTTTTGAAAAAGCATATTCTCGTCGAGACATCGTGTTTTAACCAATAAAAACGACTCCCGGTCTTATTTAGTTCACATTTTTACTTTTGGTAACCTAGCTCATATGTATAAAGCACTAAACGTTTTTATCGCGTTAAACGCATTTTGTCGACAAGAAAAGCACAATTTCATCAAAAACAAACAAAACAAGAAAAATGAATCTATTCAACAAGTCTGCAACACGTCCTGAAGAGTTACATGATTTCACCCAATGTCAATGTGTAATTTCTCCAGTTCTGATCATTGTTTAGGTTGTTGGTAGCTCAGTCCAATGCCAAAACACAGTGAAATCTTTTTATGGCTTTAAACGCGTTTTCTCCTCGAGAGAAACATGATTTCACTAAAAACGTTATAGTTTAAACATGCCTGCTGTACATGTGTGCAAACACTCAGAGCCTTAAGATAGGGTTTTCACCAATGTGTTTTTTGGTGAGAAACCTTCTATTTCAAGGTTCTGTGCGTTTTCAGACAAGTACAATATGTATTTATAGTGTTTCTGATGAAATTGCTCCTTTTAATGCATTTTCTCACAGAAAATGAGTCTCTCGCCATGGGAACATGGCTTTTTTGAAAAAGCATATTCTCGTCGAGACATCGTGTTTTAACCAATAAAAACGACTCCCGGTCTTATTTAGTTCACATTTTTACTTTTGGTAACCTAGCTCATATGTATAAAGCAAAAAACGTTTTTATCGCGTTAAACGCATTTTGTCGACAAGGAAAGCACAATTTCATCAAAAACAAACAAAACAAGAAAAATGAATCTATTCAACAAGTCTGCAGCACGTCCTGAAGAGTTACATGGTTTCACCCAATGTCAATGTGTAATTTCTCCAGTTCTGATCATTGTTTAGGTTGTTGGTAGCTTGGTCCAATGCCAAAACACAGTGAAATCTTTTTATGGCTTTAAACGCGTTTTCTCCTCGAGAGAAACATGATTTCACTAAAAACGTTATAGTTTAAACATGCCTGCTGTACATGTGTGCAAACACTCAGAGCCTTAAGATAGGGTTTTCACCAATGTGTTTTTTGGTGAGAAACCTTCTATTTCAAGGTTCTGTCCGTTTTCAGACAAGTACAATATGTATTTATAGTGTTTCTGATGAAATCCCTCCTTTTAATGCATTCTCTCACAGAAAACGAGTCTCTCGCCATGAGAACATGGCTTTTTTGAAAAAGTATATTCTCGTCGAGAAATCGTGTTTTAAACAATAAAAACGACTCTCGGTCTTATTTAGTTCACATTTTTACTTTTGGTAGCCTAGCTCATATGTATAAAGCACTAAACGTTTTTATCGCGTTAAACGCATTTTCTCGACAAGGAAAGCACAATTTCATCAAAAACAAACAAAACAAGAAAAATGAATCTATTCAACAAGTCTGCAACACGTCCTTAAGAGTTACATGGTTTCACCCAATGTCAATGTGTAATTTCTCCAGTTCTGATCATTGTTTAGGTTGTTGGTAGCTTGGTCCAATGCCAAAACACAGTGAAATCTTTTTATGGCTTTAAACGCGTTTTCTCCTCGAGAGAAACATGATTTCACTAAAAACGTTATAGTTTAAACATGCCTGCTGTACATGTGTGCAAACACTCAGAGCCTTAAGATAGGGTTTTCACCAATGTGTTTTTTGGTGAGAAACCTTCTATTTCAAGGTTCTGTGCGTTTTCAGACAAGTACAATATGTATTTATAGTGTTTCTGATGAAATCCCTCCTTTTAATCCATTTTCTCACAGAAAATGAGTCTCTCGCCATGGGAACATGGCTTTTTTGAAAAAGCATATTCTCGTCGAGAAATCGTGTTTTAAACAATAAAAACGACTCCCGGTCTTATTTAGTTCACATTTTTACTTTTGGTAACCTAGCTCATATGTATAAAGCACTAAACGTTTTTATCGCGTTAAACGCCTTTTCTCGACAAGAAAAGCACAATTTCATCAAAAACAAACAAAACAAGAAAAATGAATCTATTCAACAAGTCTGCAACACGTCCTGAAGAGTTACATGATTTCACCCAATGTCAATGTGTAATTTCTCCAGTTCTGATCATTGTTTCGGTTGTTGGTAGCTTGGTCCAATGCCAAAACACAGTGAAATCTTTTTATGGCTTTAAACGCGTTTTCTCCTCGAGAGAAACATGATTTCACTAAAAACGTTATAGTTTAAACATGCCTGCTGTACATGTGTGCAAACACTCAGAGCCTTAAGATAGGGTTTTCACCAATGTGTTTTTTGGTGAGAAACCTTCTATTTCAAGGTTCTGTGCGTTTTCAGACAAGTACAATATGTATTTATAGTGTTTCTGATGAAATCCCTCCTTTTAATGCATCTTCTCACAGAAAACGAGTCTCTCGCCATGAGAACATGGCTTTTTTGAAAAAGCATATTCTCGTCGAGAAATCGTGTTTTACACAATAAAAACGACTCTCGGTCTTATTTAGTTCACATTTTTACTTTTGGTAACCTAGCTCATATGTATAAAGCACTAAACGTTTTTATCGCGTTAAACGCCTTTTCTCGACAAGAAAAGCACAATTTCATCAAAAACAAACAAAACAAGAAAAATGAATCTATTCAACAAGTCTGCAACACGTCCTGAAGAGTTACATGATTTCACCCAATGTCAATGTGTAATTTCTCCAGTTCTGATCATTGTTTAGGTTGTTGGTAGCTTGGTCCAATGCCAAAACACAGTGAAATCTTTTTATGGCTTTAAACGCGTTTTCTCCTCGAGAGAAACATGATTTCACTAAAAACGTTATAGTTTAAACATGCCTGCTGTACATGTGTGCAAACACTCAGAGCCTTAAGATAGGGTTTTCACCAATGTGTTTTTTGGTGAGAAACCTTCTATTTCAAGGTTCTGTGCGTTTTCAGACAAGTACAATATGTATTTATAGTGTTTCTGATGAAATTGCTCCTTTTAATGCATTTTCTCACAGAAAATGAGTCTCTCGCCATGGGAACATGGCTTTTTTGAAAAAGCATATTCTCGTCGAGACATCGTGTTTTAACCAATAAAAACGACTCCCGGTCTTATTTAGTTCACATTTTTACTTTTGGTAACCTAGCTCATATGTATAAAGCAAAAAACGTTTTTATCGCGTTAAACGCATTTTGTCGACAAGGAAAGCACAATTTCATCAAAAACAAACAAAACAAGAAAAATGAATCTATTCAACAAGTCTGCAGCACGTCCTGAAGAGTTACATGGTTTCACCCAATGTCAATGTGTAATTTCTCCAGTTCTGATCATTGTTTAGGTTGTTGGTAGCTTGGTCCAATGCCAAAACACAGTGAAATCTTTTTATGGCTTTAAACGCGTTTTCTCCTCGAGAGAAACATGATTTCACTAAAAACGTTATAGTTTAAACATGCCTGCTGTACATGTGTGCAAACACTCAGAGCCTTAAGATAGGGTTTTCACCAATGTGTTTTTTGGTGAGAAACCTTCTATTTCAAGGTTCTGTCCGTTTTCAGACAAGTACAATATGTATTTATAGTGTTTCTGATGAAATCCCTCCTTTTAATGCATTTTCTCACAGAAAACGAGTCTCTCGCCATGAGAACATGGCTTTTTTGAAAAAGCATATTCTCGTCGAGACATCGTGTTTTAACCAATAAAAACGACTCCCGGTCTTATTTAGTTCACATTTTTACTTTTGGTAACCTAGCTCATATGTATAAAGCACTAAACGTTTTTATCGCGTTAAACACATTTTGTCGACAAGGAAAGCACAATTTCATCAAAAACAAACAAAACAAGAAAGATGAATCTATTCAACAAGTCTGCAACACGTCCTGAAGAGTTACATGATTTCACCCAATGTCAATGTGTACTTTCTCCAGTTCTGATCATTGTTTCGGTTGTTGGTAGCTTGGTCCAATGCCAAAACACAGTGAAATATTTTTATGGCTTTAAACGCGTTTTCTCCTCGAGAGAAACATGATTTCACTAAAAACGTTATAGTTTAAACATGCCTGCTGTACATGTGTGCAAACACTCAGAGCCTTAAGATAGGGTTTTCACCAATGTGTTTTTTGGTGAGAAACCTTCTATTTCAAGGTTCTGTGCGTTTTCAGACAAGTACAATATGTATTTATAGTGTTTCTGATGAAATCCCTCCTTTTAATGCATTTTCTCACAGAAAATGAGTCTCTCGCCATGGGAACATGGCTTTTTTGAAAACGCATATTCTCGTCGAGACATCGTGTTTTAACCAATAAAAACGACTCCCGGTCTTATTTAGTTCACATTTTTACTTTTGGTAACCTAGCTCATATGTATAAAGCACTAAACGTTTTTATCGCGTTAAACACATTTTGTCGACAAGGAAAGCACAATTTCATCAAAAACAAACAAAACAAGAAAAATGAATCTATTCAACAAGTCTGCAGCACGTCCTGAAGAGTTACATGGTTTCATCCAATGTCAATGTGTAATTTCTCCAGTTCTGATCATTGTTTAGGTTGTTGGTAGCTTGGTCCAATGCCAAAACACAGTGAAATCTTTTTATGGCTTTAAACGCGTTTTCTCCTCGAGAGAAACATGATTTCACTAAAAACGTTATAGTTTAAACATGCCTGCTGTACATGTGTGCAAACACTCAGAGCCTTAAGATAGGGTTTTCACCAATGTGTTTTTTGGTGAGAAACCTTCTATTTCAAGGTTCTGTCCGTTTTCAGACAAGTACAATATGTATTTATAGTGTTTCTGATGAAATCCCTCCTTTTAATGCATTCTCTCACAGAAAACGAGTCTCTCGCCATGAGAACATGGCTTTTTTGAAAAAGCATATTCTCGTCGAGAAATCGTGTTTTAAACAATAAAAACGACTCCCGGTCTTATTTAGTTCACATTTTTACTTTTGGTAACCTAGCTCATATGTATAAAGCACTAAACGTTTTTATCGCGTTAAACGCATTTTCTCGACAAGGAAAGCACAATTTCATCAACAACAAACAAAACAAGAAAAATGAATCTATTCAACAAGTCTGCAACACGTCCTGAAGAGTTACATGGTTTCATCCAATGTCAATGTGTAATTTCTCCAGTTCTGATCATTGTTTAGGTTGTTGGTAGCTTGGTCCAATGCCAAAACACAGTGAAATCTTTTTATGGCTTTAAACGCGTTTTCTCCTCGAGAGAAACATGATTTCACTAAAAACGTTATAGTTTAAACATGCCTGCTGTACATATGTGCAAACACTCAGAGCCTTAAGATAGGGTTTTCACCAATGTGTTTTTTGGTGAGAAACCTTCTATTTCAAGGTTCTGTGCGTTTTCAGACAAGTACAATATGTATTTACAGTGTTTCTGATGAAATCCCTCCTTTTAATGCATTTTCTCACAGAAAATGAGTCTCTCGCCATGGGAACATGGCTTTTTTTTAAAACGCATATTCTCGTCGAGACATCGTGTTTTAACCAATAAAAACGACTCCCGGTCTTATTTAGTTCACATTTTTACTTTTGGTAACCTAGCTCATATGTATAAAGCACTAAACGTTTTTATCGCGTTAAACGCATTTTGTCGACAAGGAAAGCACAATTTCATCAAAAACAAACAAAACAAGAAAAATGAATCTATTCAACAAGTCTGCAACACGTCCTTAAGAGTTACATGGTTTCACCCAATGTCAATGTGTAATTTCTCCAGTTCTGATCATTGTTTAGGTTGTTGGTAGCTTGGTCCAATGCCAAAACACAGTGAAATCTTTTTATGGCTTTAAACGCGTTTTCTCCTCGAGAGAAACATGATTTCACTAAAAACGTTATAGTTTAAACATGCCTGCTGTACATGTGTGCAAACACTCAGAACCTTAAGATAGGGTTTTCACCAATGTGTTTTTTGGTGAGAAACCTTCTATTTCAAGGTTCTGTGCGTTTTCAGACAAGTACAATATGTATTTATAGTGTTTCTGATGAAATCCCTCCTTTTAATCCATTTTCTCACAGAAAATGAGTCTCTCGCCATGGGAACATGGCTTTTTTGAAAAAGCATATTCTCGTCGAGAAATCGTGTTTTAAACAATAAAAACGACTCCCGGTCTTATTTAGTTCACATTTTTACTTTTGGTAACCTAGCTCATATGTATAAAGCACTAAACGTTTTTATCGCGTTAAACGCCTTTTCTCGACAAGAAAAGCACAATTTCATCAAAAACAAACAAAACAAGAAAAATGAATCTATTCAACAAGTCTGCAACACGTCCTGAAGAGTTACATGATTTCACCCAATGTCAATGTGTAATTTCTCCAGTTCTGATCATTGTTTCGGTTGTTGGTAGCTTGGTCCAATGCCAAAACACAGTGAAATCTTTTTATGGCTTTAAACGCGTTTTCTCCTCGAGAGAAACATGATTTCACTAAAAACGTTATAGTTTAAACATGCCTGCTGTACATGTGTGCAAACACTCAGAGCCTTAAGATAGGGTTTTCACCAATGTGTTTTTTGGTGAGAAACCTTCTATTTCAAGGTTCTGTGCGTTTTCAGACAAGTACAATATGTATTTATAGTGTTTCTGATGAAATCCCTCCTTTTAATGCATCTTCTCACAGAAAACGAGTCTCTCGCCATGAGAACATGGCTTTTTTGAAAAAGCATATTCTCGTCGAGAAATCGTGTTTTACACAATAAAAACGACTCTCGGTCTTATTTAGTTCACATTTTTACTTTTGGTAACCTAGCTCATATGTATAAAGCACTAAACGTTTTTATCGCGTTAAACGCCTTTTCTCGACAAGAAAAGCACAATTTCATCAAAAACAAACAAAACAAGAAAAATGAATCTATTCAACAAGTCTGCAACACGTCCTGAAGAGTTACATGATTTCACCCAATGTCAATGTGTAATTTCTCCAGTTCTGATCATTGTTTCGGTTGTTGGTAGCTTGGTCCAATGCCAAAACACAGTGAAATCTTTTTATGGCTTTAAACGCGTTTTCTCCTCGAGAGAAACATGATTTCACTAAAAACGTTATAGTTTAAACATGCCTGCTGTACATGTGTGCAAACACTCAGAGCCTTAAGATAGGGTTTTCACCAATGTGTTTTTTGGTGAGAAACCTTCTATTTCAAGGTTCTGTGCGTTTTCAGACAAGTACAATATGTATTTATAGTGTTTCTGATGAAATTGCTCCTTTTAATGCATTTTCTCACAGAAAATGAGTCTCTCGCCATGGGAACATGGCTTTTTTGAAAAAGCATATTCTCGTCGAGACATCGTGTTTTAACCAATAAAAACGACTCCCGGTCTTATTTAGTTCACATTTTTACTTTTGGTAACCTAGCTCATATGTATAAAGCAAAAAACGTTTTTATCGCGTTAAACGCATTTTGTCGACAAGGAAAGCACAATTTCATCAAAAACAAACAAAACAAGAAAAATGAATCTATTCAACAAGTCTGCAGCACGTCCTGAAGAGTTACATGGTTTCACCCAATGTCAATGTGTAATTTCTCCAGTTCTGATCATTGTTTAGGTTGTTGGTAGCTTGGTCCAATGCCAAAACACAGTGAAATCTTTTTATGGCTTTAAACGCGTTTTCTCCTCGAGAGAAACATGATTTCACTAAAAACGTTATAGTTTAAACATGCCTGCTGTACATGTGTGCAAACACTCAGAGCCTTAAGATAGGGTTTTCACCAATGTGTTTTTTGGTGAGAAACCTTCTATTTCAAGGTTCTGTGCGTTTTCAGACAAGTACAATATGTATTTATAGTGTTTCTGATGAAATCCCTCCTTTTAATGCATTTTCTCACAGAAAATGAGTCTCTCGCCATGGGAACATGGCTTTTTTGAAAAAGCATATTCTCGTCGAGACATCGTGTTTTAACCAATAAAAACGACTCCCGGTCTTATTTAGTTCACATTTTTACTTTTGGTAACCTAGCTCATATGTATAAAGCAAAAAACGTTTTTATCGCGTTAAACGCATTTTGTCGACAAGGAAAGCACAATTTCATCAAAAACAAACAAAACAAGAAAAATGAATCTATTCAACAAGTCTGCAGCACGTCCTGAAGAGTTACATGGTTTCACCCAATGTCAATGTGTAATTTCTCCAGTTCTGATCATTGTTTAGGTTGTTGGTAGCTTGGTCCAATGCCAAAACACAGTGAAATCTTTTTATGGCTTTAAACGCGTTTTCTCCTCGAGAGAAACATGATTTCACTAAAAACGTTATAGTTTAAACATGCCTGCTGTACATGTGTGCAAACACTCAGAGCCTTAAGATAGGGTTTTCACCAATGTGTTTTTTGGTGAGAAACCTTCTATTTCAAGGTTCTGTCCGTTTTCAGACAAGTACAATATGTATTTATAGTGTTTCTGATGAAATCCCTCCTTTTAATGCATTTTCTCACAGAAAACGAGTCTCTCGCCATGAGAACATGGCTTTTTTGAAAAAGCATATTCTCGTCGAGACATCGTGTTTTAACCAATAAAAACGACTCCCGGTCTTATTTAGTTCACATTTTTACTTTTGGTAACCTAGCTCATATGTATAAAGCACTAAACGTTTTTATCGCGTTAAACACATTTTGTCGACAAGGAAAGCACAATTTCATCAAAAACAAACAAAACAAGAAAGATGAATCTATTCAACAAGTCTGCAACACGTCCTGAAGAGTTACATGATTTCACCCAATGTCAATGTGTACTTTCTCCAGTTCTGATCATTGTTTCGGTTGTTGGTAGCTTGGTCCAATGCCAAAACACAGTGAAATATTTTTATGGCTTTAAACGCGTTTTCTCCTCGAGAGAAACATGATTTCACTAAAAACGTTATAGTTTAAACATGCCTGCTGTACATGTGTGCAAACACTCAGAGCCTTAAGATAGGGTTTTCACCAATGTGTTTTTTGGTGAGAAACCTTCTATTTCAAGGTTCTGTGCGTTTTCAGACAAGTACAATATGTATTTATAGTGTTTCTGATGAAATCCCTCCTTTTAATGCATTTTCTCACAGAAAATGAGTCTCTCGCCATGGGAACATGGCTTTTTTGAAAACGCATATTCTCGTCGAGACATCGTGTTTTAACCAATAAAAACGACTCCCGGTCTTATTTAGTTCACATTTTTACTTTTGGTAACCTAGCTCATATGTATAAAGCACTAAACGTTTTTATCGCGTTAAACACATTTTGTCGACAAGGAAAGCACAATTTCATCAAAAACAAACAAAACAAGAAAAATGAATCTATTCAACAAGTCTGCAGCACGTCCTGAAGAGTTACATGGTTTCATCCAATGTCAATGTGTAATTTCTCCAGTTCTGATCATTGTTTAGGTTGTTGGTAGCTTGGTCCAATGCCAAAACACAGTGAAATCTTTTTATGGCTTTAAACGCGTTTTCTCCTCGAGAGAAACATGATTTCACTAAAAACGTTATAGTTTAAACATGCCTGCTGTACATGTGTGCAAACACTCAGAGCCTTAAGATAGGGTTTTCACCAATGTGTTTTTTGGTGAGAAACCTTCTATTTCAAGGTTCTGTCCGTTTTCAGACAAGTACAATATGTATTTATAGTGTTTCTGATGAAATCCCTCCTTTTAATGCATTCTCTCACAGAAAACGAGTCTCTCGCCATGAGAACATGGCTTTTTTGAAAAAGCATATTCTCGTCGAGAAATCGTGTTTTAAACAATAAAAACGACTCCCGGTCTTATTTAGTTCACATTTTTACTTTTGGTAACCTAGCTCATATGTATAAAGCACTAAACGTTTTTATCGCGTTAAACGCATTTTCTCGACAAGGAAAGCACAATTTCATCAACAACAAACAAAACAAGAAAAATGAATCTATTCAACAAGTCTGCAACACGTCCTGAAGAGTTACATGGTTTCATCCAATGTCAATGTGTAATTTCTCCAGTTCTGATCATTGTTTAGGTTGTTGGTAGCTTGGTCCAATGCCAAAACACAGTGAAATCTTTTTATGGCTTTAAACGCGTTTTCTCCTCGAGAGAAACATGATTTCACTAAAAACGTTATAGTTTAAACATGCCTGCTGTACATATGTGCAAACACTCAGAGCCTTAAGATAGGGTTTTCACCAATGTGTTTTTTGGTGAGAAACCTTCTATTTCAAGGTTCTGTGCGTTTTCAGACAAGTACAATATGTATTTACAGTGTTTCTGATGAAATCCCTCCTTTTAATGCATTTTCTCACAGAAAATGAGTCTCTCGCCATGGGAACATGGCTTTTTTTTAAAACGCATATTCTCGTCGAGACATCGTGTTTTAACCAATAAAAACGACTCCCGGTCTTATTTAGTTCACATTTTTACTTTTGGTAACCTAGCTCATATGTATAAAGCACTAAACGTTTTTATCGCGTTAAACGCATTTTGTCGACAAGGAAAGCACAATTTCATCAAAAACAAACAAAACAAGAAAAATGAATCTATTCAACAAGTCTGCAGCACGTCCTGAAGAGTTACATGGTTTCATCCAATGTCAATGTGTAATTTCTCCAGTTCTGATCATTGTTTAGGTTGTTGGTAGCTTGGTCCAATGCCAAAACACAGTGAAATCTTTTTATGGCTTTAAACGCGTTTTCTCCTCGAGAGAAACATGATTTCACTAAAAACGTTATAGTTTAAACATGCCTGCTGTACATGTGTGCAAACACTCAGAGCCTTAAGATAGGGTTTTCACCAATGTGTTTTTTGGTGAGAAACCTTCTATTTCAAGGTTCTGTCCGTTTTCAGACAAGTACAATATGTATTTATAGTGTTTCTGATGAAATCCCTCCTTTTAATGCATTCTCTCACAGAAAACGAGTCTCTCGCCATGAGAACATGGCTTTTTTGAAAAAGTATATTCTCGTCGAGAAATCGTGTTTTAAACAATAAAAACGACTCTCGGTCTTATTTAGTTCACATTTTTACTTTTGGTAGCCTAGCTCATATGTATAAAGCACTAAACGTTTTTATCGCGTTAAACGCATTTTCTCGACAAGGAAAGCACAATTTCATCAAAAACAAACAAAACAAGAAAAATGAATCTATTCAACAAGTCTGCAACACGTCCTTAAGAGTTACATGGTTTCACCCAATGTCAATGTGTAATTTCTCCAGTTCTGATCATTGTTTAGGTTGTTGGTAGCTTGGTCCAATGCCAAAACACAGTGAAATCTTTTTATGGCTTTAAACGCGTTTTCTCCTCGAGAGAAACATGATTTCACTAAAAACGTTATAGTTTAAACATGCCTGCTGTACATGTGTGCAAACACTCAGAGCCTTAAGATAGGGTTTTCACCAATGTGTTTTTTGGTGAGAAACCTTCTATTTCAAGGTTCTGTGCGTTTTCAGACAAGTACAATATGTATTTATAGTGTTTCTGATGAAATCCCTCCTTTTAATGCATTTTCTCACAGAAAATGAGTCTCTCGCCATGGGAACATGGCTTTTTTGAAAAAGCATATTCTCGTCGAGAAATCGTGTTTTAAACAATAAAAACGACTCCCGGTCTTATTTAGTTCACATTTTTACTTTTGGTAACCTAGCTCATATGTATAAAGCACTAAACGTTTTTATCGCGTTAAACGCCTTTTCTCGACAAGAAAAGCACAATTTCATCAAAAACAAACAAAACAAGAAAAATGAATCTATTCAACAAGTCTGCAACACGTCCTGAAGAGTTACATGATTTCACCCAATGTCAATGTGTAATTTCTCCAGTTCTGATCATTGTTTCGGTTGTTGGTAGCTTGGTCCAATGCCAAAACACAGTGAAATATTTTTATGGCTTTAAACGCGTTTTCTCCTCGAGAGAAACATGATTTCACTAAAAACGTTATAGTTTAAACATGCCTGCTGTACATGTGTGCAAACACTCAGAGCCTTAAGATAGGGTTTTCACCAATGTGTTTTTTGGTGAGAAACCTTCTATTTCAAGGTTCTGTGCGTTTTCAGACAAGTACAATATGTATTTATAGTGTTTCTGATGAAATCCCTCCTTTTAATGCATCTTCTCACAGAAAACGAGTCTCTCGCCATGAGAACATGGCTTTTTTGAAAAAGCATATTCTCGTCGAGAAATCGTGTTTTACACAATAAAAACGACTCTCGGTCTTATTTAGTTCACATTTTTACTTTTGGTAACCTACCTCATATGTATAAAGCAAAAAACGTTTTTATCGCGTTAAACGCATTTTGTCGACAAGGAAAGCACAATTTCATCAAAACAAACAAAACAAGAAAAATGAATCTATTCAACAAGTCTGCAACACGTCCTTAAGAGTTACATGGTTTCACCCAATGTCAATGTGTAATTTCTCCAGTTCTGATCATTGTTTAGGTTGTTGGTAGCTCGGTCCAATGCCAAAACACAGTGAAATCTTTTTATGGCTTTAAACGCGTTTTCTCCTCGAGAGAAACATGATTTCACTAAAAACGTTATAGTTTAAACATGCCTGCTGTACATGTGTGCAAACACTCAGAGCCTTAAGATAGGGTTTTCACCAATGTGTTTTTTGGTGAGAAACCTTCTATTTCAAGGTTCTGTGCGTTTTCAGACAAGTACAATATGTATTTATAGTGTTTCTGATGAAATTGCTCCTTTTAATGCATTTTCTCACAGAAAATGAGTCTCTCGCCATGGGAACATGGCTTTTTTGAAAAAGCATATTCTCGTCGAGACATCGTGTTTTAACCAATAAAAACGACTCCCGGTCTTATTTAGTTCACATTTTTACTTTTGGTAACCTAGCTCATATGTATAAAGCAAAAAACGTTTTTATCGCGTTAAACGCATTTTGTCGACAAGGAAAGCACAATTTCATCAAAAACAAACAAAACAAGAAAAATGAATCTATTCAACAAGTCTGCAGCACGTCCTGAAGAGTTACATGGTTTCACCCAATGTCAATGTGTAATTTCTCCAGTTCTGATCATTGTTTAGGTTGTTGGTAGCTTGGTCCAATGCCAAAACACAGTGAAATCTTTTTATGGCTTTAAACGCGTTTTCTCCTCGAGAGAAACATGATTTCACTAAAAACGTTATAGTTTAAACATGCCTGCTGTACATGTGTGCAAACACTCAGAGCCTTAAGATAGGGTTTTCACTAATGTGTTTTTTGGTGAGAAACCTTCTATTTCAAGGTTCTGTCCGTTTTCAGACAAGTACAATATGTATTTATAGTGTTTCTGATGAAATCCCTCCTTTTAATGCATTTTCTCACAGAAAACGAGTCTCTCGCCATGAGAACATGGCTTTTTTGAAAAAGCATATTCTCGTCGAGACATCGTGTTTTAACCAATAAAAACGACTCCCGGTCTTATTTAGTTCACATTTTTACTTTTGGTAACCTAGCTCATATGTATAAAGCACTAAACGTTTTTATCGCGTTAAACACATTTTGTCGACAAGGAAAGCACAATTTCATCAAAAACAAACAAAACAAGAAAGATGAATCTATTCAACAAGTCTGCAACACGTCCTGAAGAGTTACATGATTTCACCCAATGTCAATGTGTAATTTCTCCAGTTCTGATCATTGTTTAGGTTGTTGGTAGCTCGGTCCAATGCCAAAACACAGTGAAATCTTTTTATGGCTTTAAACGCGTTTTCTCCTCGAGAGAAACATGATTTCACTAAAAACGTTATAGTTTAAACATGCCTGCTGTACATGTGTGCAAACACTCAGAGCCTTAAGATAGGGTTTTCACCAATGTGTTTTTTGGTGAGAAACCTTCTATTTCAAGGTTCTGTGCGTTTTCAGACAAGTACAATATGTATTTATAGTGTTTCTGATGAAATCCCTCCTTTTAATGCATTTTCTCACAGAAAATGAGTCTCTCGCCATGGGAACATGGCTTTTTTGAAAAAGCATATTCTCGTCGAGACATCGTGTTTTAACCAATAAAAACGACTCCCGGTCTTATTTAGTTCACATTTTTACTTTTGGTAACCTAGCTCATATGTATAAAGCACTAAACGTTTTTATCGCGTTAAACGCATTTTGTCGACAAGAAAAGCACAATTTCATCAAAAACAAACAAAACAAGAAAAATGAATCTATTCAACAAGTCTGCAACACGTCCTGAAGAGTTACATGATTTCACCCAATGTCAATGTGTAATTTCTCCAGTTCTGATCATTGTTTAGGTTGTTGGTAGCTCAGTCCAATGCCAAAACACAGTGAAATCTTTTTATGGCTTTAAACGCGTTTTCTCCTCGAGAGAAACATGATTTCACTAAAAACGTTATAGTTTAAACATGCCTGCTGTACATGTGTGCAAACACTCAGAGCCTTAAGATAGGGTTTTCACCAATGTGTTTTTTGGTGAGAAACCTTCTATTTCAAGGTTCTGTGCGTTTTCAGACAAGTACAATATGTATTTATAGTGTTTCTGATGAAATTGCTCCTTTTAATGCATTTTCTCACAGAAAATGAGTCTCTCGCCATGGGAACATGGCTTTTTTGAAAAAGCATATTCTCGTCGAGACATCGTGTTTTAACCAATAAAAACGACTCCCGGTCTTATTTAGTTCACATTTTTACTTTTGGTAACCTAGCTCATATGTATAAAGCAAAAAACGTTTTTATCGCGTTAAACGCATTTTGTCGACAAGGAAAGCACAATTTCATCAAAAACAAACAAAACAAGAAAAATGAATCTATTCAACAAGTCTGCAGCACGTCCTGAAGAGTTACATGGTTTCACCCAATGTCAATGTGTAATTTCTCCAGTTCTGATCATTGTTTAGGTTGTTGGTAGCTTGGTCCAATGCCAAAACACAGTGAAATCTTTTTATGGCTTTAAACGCGTTTTCTCCTCGAGAGAAACATGATTTCACTAAAAACGTTATAGTTTAAACATGCCTGCTGTACATGTGTGCAAACACTCAGAGCCTTAAGATAGGGTTTTCACCAATGTGTTTTTTGGTGAGAAACCTTCTATTTCAAGGTTCTGTCCGTTTTCAGACAAGTACAATATGTACTTATAGTGTTTCTGATGAAATCCCTCCTTTTAATGCATTTTCTCACAGAAAACGAGTCTCTCGCCATGAGAACATGGCTTTTTTGAAAAAGCATATTCTCGTCGAGAAATCGTGTTTTAACCAATAAAAACGACTCCCGGTCTTATTTAGTTCACATTTTTACTTTTGGTAACCTAGCTCATATGTATAAAGCACTAAACGTTTTTATCGCGTTAAACACATTTTGTCGACAAGGAAAGCACAATTTCATCAAAAACAAACAAAACAAGAAAGATGAATCTATTCAACAAGTCTGCAACACGTCCTTAAGAGTTACATGGTTTCACCCAATGTCAATGTGTAATTTCTCCAGTTCTGATCATTGTTTAGGTTGTTGGTAGCTTGGTCCAATGCCAAAACACAGTGAAATCTTTTTATGGCTTTAAACGCGTTTTCTCCTCGAGAGAAACATGATTTCACTAAAAACGTTATAGTTTAAACATGCCTGCTGTACATGTGTGCAAACACTCAGAGCCTTAAGATAGGGTTTTCACCAATGTGTTTTTTGGTGAGAAACCTTCTATTTCAAGGTTCTTTGCGTTTTCAGACAAGTACAATATGTATTTATAGTGTTTCTGATGAAATCCCTCCTTTTAATGCATTTTCTCACAGAAAATGAGTCTCTCGCCATGGGAACATGGCTTTTTTGAAAAAGCATATTCTCGTCGAGAAATCGTGTTTTAAACAATAAAAACGACTCCCGGTCTTATTTAGTTCACATTTTTACTTTTGGTAACCTAGCTCATATGTATAAAGCACTAAACGTTTTTATCGCGTTAAACGCCTTTTCTCGACAAGAAAAGCACAATTTCATCAAATACAAACAAAACAAGAAAAATGAATCTATTCAACAAGTCTGCAACACGTCCTGAAGAGTTACATGATTTCACCCAATGTCAATGTGTAATTTCTCCAGTTCTGATCATTGTTTCGGTTGTTGGTAGCTTGGTCCAATGCCAAAACACAGTGAAATATTTTTATGGCTTTAAACGCGTTTTCTCCTCGAGAGAAACATGATTTCACTAAAAACGTTATAGTTTAAACATGCCTGCTGTACATGTGTGCAAACACTCAGAGCCTTAAGATAGGGTTTTCACCAATGTGTTTTTTGGTGAGAAACCTTCTATTTCAAGGTTCTGTGCGTTTTCAGACAAGTACAATATGTATTTATAGTGTTTCTGATGAAATCCCTCCTTTTAATGCATTTTCTCACAGAAAATGAGTCTCTCGCCATGGGAACATGGCTTTTTTGAAAACGCATATTCTCGTCGAGACATCGTGTTTTAACCAATAAAAACGACTCCCGGTCTTATTTAGTTCACATTTTTACTTTTGGTAACCTAGCTCATATGTATAAAGCACTAAACGTTTTTATCGCGTTAAACGCATTTTGTCGACAAGGAAAGCACAATTTCATCAAAAACAAACAAAACAAGAAAAATGAATCTATTCAACAAGTCTGCAGCACGTCCTGAAGAGTTACATGGTTTCATCCAATGTCAATGTGTAATTTCTCCAGTTCTGATCATTGTTTAGGTTGTTGGTAGCTTGGTCCAATGCCAAAACACAGTGAAATCTTTTTATGGCTTTAAACGCGTTTTCTCCTCGAGAGAAACATGATTTCACTAAAAACGTTATAGTTTAAACATGCCTGCTGTACATGTGTGCAAACACTCAGAGCCTTAAGATAGGGTTTTCACCAATGTGTTTTTTGGTGAGAAACCTTCTATTTCAAGGTTCTGTGCGTTTTCAGACAAGTACAATATGTATTTATAGTGTTTCTGATGAAATCCCTCCTTTTAATGCATCTTCTCACAGAAAACGAGTCTCTCGCCATGAGAACATGGCTTTTTTGAAAAAGCATATTCTCGTCGAGAAATCGTGTTTTACACAATAAAAACGACTCTCTATCTTATTTAGTTCACATTTTTACTTTTGGTAACCTAGCCCATATGTATAAAGCACTAAACCTTTTTATCGCGTTAAACGCATTTTCTCGACAAGGAAAGCACAATTTCATCAAAAACAAACACAACAAGAAAGATGAATCTATTCAACAAGTCTGCAACACGTCCTGAAGACTTACATGATTTCACCCAATGTCAATGTGTAATTTCTCCAGTTCTGATCATTGTTTCGGTTGTTGGTAGCTTTGTCCAATGCCAAAACACAGTGAAATATTTTTATGGCTTTAAACGCGTTTTCTCCTCGAGAGAAACATGATTTCACTAAAAACGTTATAGTTTAAACATGCCTGCTGTACATGTGTGCAAACACTCAGAGCCTTAAGATAGGGTTTTCACCAATGTGTTTTTTGGTGAGAAACCTTCTATTTCAAGGTTCTGTGCGTTTTCAGACAAGTACAATATGTATTTATAGTGTTTCTGATGAAATCCCTCCTTTTAATGCATTTTCTCACAGAAAATGAGTCTCTCGCCATGGGAACATGGCTTTTTTGAAAACGCATATTCTCGTCGAGACATCGTGTTTTAACCAATAAAAACGACTCCCGGTCTTATTTAGTTCACATTTTTACTTTTGGTAACCTAGCTCATATGTATAAAGCACTAAACGTTTTTATCGCGTTAAACGCATTTTGTCGACAAGAAAAGCACAATTTCATCAAAAACAAACAAAACAAGAAAAATGAATCTATTCAACAAGTCTGCAGCACGTCCTGAAGAGTTACATGGTTTCATCCAATGTCACTGTGTAATTTCTCCAGTTCTGATCATTGTTTAGGTTGTTGGTAGCTTGGTCCAATGCCAAAACACAGTGAAATCGTTTTATGGCTTTAAACGCGTTTTCTCCTCGAGAGAAACATGATTTCACTAAAAACGTTATAGTTTAAACATGCCTGCTGTACATGTGTGCAAACACTCAGAGCCTTAAGATAGGGTTTTCACCAATGTGTTTTTTGGTGAGAAACCTTCTATTTCAAGGTTCTGTCCGTTTTCAGACAAGTACAATGTGTATTTATAGTGTTTCTGATGAAATCCCTCCTTTTAATGCATTCTCTCACAGAAAACGAGTCTCTCGCCATGAGAACATGGCTTTTTTGAAAAAGCATATTCTCGTCGAGAAATCGTGTTTTAAACAATAAAAACGACTCCCGGTCTTATTTAGTTCACATTTTTACTTTTGGTAACCTAGCTCATATGTATAAAGCACTAAACGTTTTTATCGCGTTAAACGCATTTTCTCGACAAGGAAAGCACAATTTCATCAACAACAAACAAAACAAGAAAAATGAATCTATTCAACAAGTCTGCAACACGTCCTGAAGAGTTACATGATTTCACCCAATGTCAATGTGTAATTTCTCCAGTTCTGATCATTGTTTAGGTTGTTGGTAGCTTGGTCCAATGCCAAAACACAGTGAAATCTTTTTATGGCTTTAAACGCGTTTTCTCCTCGAGAGAAACATGATTTCACTAAAAACGTTATAGTTTAAACATGCCTGCTGTACATATGTGCAAACACTCAGAGCCTTAAGATAGGGTTTTCACCAATGTGTTTTTTGGTGAGAAACCTTCTATTTCAAGGTTCTGTGCGTTTTCAGACAAGTACAATATGTATTTACAGTGTTTCTGATGAAATCCCTCCTTTTAATGCATCTTCTCACAGAAAACGAGTCTCTCGCCATGAGAACATGGCTTTTTTGAAAAAGCATATTCTCGTCGAGAAATCGTGTTTTAAACAATAAAAACGACTCTCGGTCTTATTTAGTTCACATTTTTACTTTTGGTAGCCTAGCTCATATGTATAAAGCACTAAACGTTTTTATCGCGTTAAACGCATTTTCTCGACAAGGAAAGCACAATTTCATCAAAAACAAACAAAACAAGAAAAATGAATCTATTCAACAAGTCTGCAACACGTCCTTAAGAGTTACATGGTTTCACCCAATGTCAATGTGTAATTTCTCCAGTTCTGATCATTGTTTAGGTTGTTGGTAGCTTGGTCCAATGCCAAAACACAGTGAAATCTTTTTATGGCTTTAAACGCGTTTTCTCCTCGAGAGAAACATGATTTCACTAAAAACGTTATAGTTTAAACATGCCTGCTGTACATGTGTGCAAACACTCAGAGCCTTAAGATAGGGTTTTCACCAATGTGTTTTTTGGTGAGAAACCTTCTATTTCAAGGTTCTGTGCGTTTTCAGACAAGTACAATATGTATTTATAGTGTTTCTGATGAAATCCCTCCTTTTAATGCATTTTCTCACAGAAAATGAGTCTCTCGCCATGGGAACATGGCTTTTTTGAAAACGCATATTCTCGTCGAGACATCGTGTTTTAACCAATAAAAACGACTCCCGGTCTTATTTAGTTCACATTTTTACTTTTGGTAACCTAGCTCATATGTATAAAGCACTAAACGTTTTTATCGCGTTAAACGCATTTTGTCGACAAGAAAAGCACAATTTCATCAAAAACAAACAAAACAAGAAAAATGAATCTATTCAACAAGTCTGCAGCACGTCCTGAAGAGTTACATGGTTTCATCCAATGTCACTGTGTAATTTCTCCAGTTCTGATCATTGTTTAGGTTGTTGGTAGCTTGGTCCAATGCCAAAACACAGTGAAATCGTTTTATGGCTTTAAACGCGTTTTCTCCTCGAGAGAAACATGATTTCACTAAAAACGTTATAGTTTAAACATGCCTGCTGTACATGTGTGCAAACACTCAGAGCCTTAAGATAGGGTTTTCACCAATGTGTTTTTTGGTGAGAAACCTTCTATTTCAAGGTTCTGTCCGTTTTCAGACAAGTACAATGTGTATTTATAGTGTTTCTGATGAAATCCCTCCTTTTAATGCATTCTCTCACAGAAAACGAGTCTCTCGCCATGAGAACATGGCTTTTTTGAAAAAGCATATTCTCGTCGAGAAATCGTGTTTTAAACAATAAAAACGACTCCCGGTCTTATTTAGTTCACATTTTTACTTTTGGTAACCTAGCTCATATGTATAAAGCACTAAACGTTTTTATCGCGTTAAACGCATTTTCTCGACAAGGAAAGCACAATTTCATCAACAACAAACAAAACAAGAAAAATGAATCTATTCAACAAGTCTGCAACACGTCCTGAAGAGTTACATGATTTCACCCAATGTCAATGTGTAATTTCTCCAGTTCTGATCATTGTTTAGGTTGTTGGTAGCTTGGTCCAATGCCAAAACACAGTGAAATCTTTTTATGGCTTTAAACGCGTTTTCTCCTCGAGAGAAACATGATTTCACTAAAAACGTTATAAACATGCCTGCTGTACATATGTGCAAACACTCAGAGCCTTAAGATAGGGTTTTCACCAATGTGTTTTTTGGTGAGAAACCTTCTATTTCAAGGTTCTGTGCGTTTTCAGACAAGTACAATATGTATTTACAGTGTTTCTGATGAAATCCCTCCTTTTAATGCATTTTCTCACAGAAAACGAGTCTCTCGCCATGAGAACATGGCTTTTTTGAAAAAGCATATTCTCGTCGAGAAATCGTGTTTTAAACAATAAAAACGACTCTCGGTCTTATTTAGTTCACATTTTTACTTTTGGTAGCCTAGCTCATATGTATAAAGCACTAAACGTTTTTATCGCGTTAAACGCATTTTCTCGACAAGGAAAGCACAATTTCATCAAAAACAAACAAAACAAGAAAAATGAATCTATTCAACAAGTCTGCAACACGTCCTTAAGAGTTACATGGTTTCACCCAATGTCAATGTGTAATTTCTCCAGTTCTGATCATTGTTTAGGTTGTTGGTAGCTTGGTCCAATGCCAAAACACAGTGAAATCTTTTTATGGCTTTAAACGCGTTTTCTCCTCGAGAGAAACATGATTTCACTAAAAACGTTATAGTTTAAACATGCCTGCTGTACATGTGTGCAAACACTCAGAGCCTTAAGATAGGGTTTTCACCAATGTGTTTTTTGGTGAGAAACCTTCTATTTCAAGGTTCTGTGCGTTTTCAGACAAGTACAATATGTATTTATAGTGTTTCTGATGAAATTGCTCCTTTTAATGCATTTTCTCACAGAAAATGAGTCTCTCGCCATGGGAACATGGCTTTTTTGAAAAAGCATATTCTCGTCGAGACATCGTGTTTTAACCAATAAAAACGACTCCCGGTCTTATTTAGTTCACATTTTTACTTTTGGTAACCTAGCTCATATGTATAAAGCAAAAAACGTTTTTATCGCGTTAAACGCATTTTGTCGACAAGGAAAGCACAATTTCATCAAAAACAAACAAAACAAGAAAAATGAATCTATTCAACAAGTCTGCAGCACGTCCTGAAGAGTTACATGGTTTCACCCAATGTCAATGTGTAATTTCTCCAGTTCTGATCATTGTTTAGGTTGTTGGTAGCTTGGTCCAATGCCAAAACACAGTGAAATCTTTTTATGGCTTTAAACGCGTTTTCTCCTCGAGAGAAACATGATTTCACTAAAAACGTTATAGTTTAAACATGCCTGCTGTACATGTGTGCAAACACTCAGAGCCTTAAGATAGGGTTTTCACCAATGTGTTTTTTGGTGAGAAACCTTCTATTTCAAGGTTCTGTGCGTTTTCAGACAAGTATAATATGTATTTATAGTGTTTCTGATGAAATCCCTCCTTTTAATGCATTTTCTCACAGAAAACGAGTCTCTCGCCATGAGAACATGGCTTTTTTGAAAAAGCATATTCTCGTCGAGACATCGTGTTTTAACCAATAAAAACGACTCCCGGTCTTATTTAGTTCACATTTTTACTTTTGGTAACCTAGCTCATATGTATAAAGCACTAAACGTTTTTATCGCGTTAAACGCATTTTGTCGACAAGGAAAGCACAATTTCATCAAAAACAAACAAAACAAGAAAAATGAATCTATTCAACAAGTCTGCAGCACGTCCTGAAGAGTTACATGGTTTCATCCAATGTCAATGTGTAATTTCTCCAGTTCTGATCATTGTTTAGGTTGTTGGTAGCTTGGTCCAATGCCAAAACACAGTGAAATCTTTTTATGGCTTTAAACGCGTTTTCTCCTCGAGAGAAACATGATTTCACTAAAAACGTTATAAACATGCCTGCTGTACATATGTGCAAACACTCAGAGCCTTAAGATAGGGTTTTCACCAATGTGTTTTTTGGTGAGAAACCTTCTATTTCAAGGTTCTGTGCGTTTTCAGACAAGTACAATATGTATTTACAGTGTTTCTGATGAAATCCCTCCTTTTAATGCATTTTCTCACAGAAAACGAGTCTCTCGCCATGAGAACATGGCTTTTTTGAAAAAGCATATTCTCGTCGAGAAATCGTGTTTTAAACAATAAAAACGACTCTCGGTCTTATTTAGTTCACATTTTTACTTTTGGTAGCCTAGCTCATATGTATAAAGCACTAAACGTTTTTATCGCGTTAAACGCATTTTCTCGACAAGGAAAGCACAATTTCATCAAAAACAAACAAAACAAGAAAAATGAATCTATTCAACAAGTCTGCAACACGTCCTTAAGAGTTACATGGTTTCACCCAATGTCAATGTGTAATTTCTCCAGTTCTGATCATTGTTTAGGTTGTTGGTAGCTTGGTCCAATGCCAAAACACAGTGAAATCTTTTTATGGCTTTAAACGCGTTTTCTCCTCGAGAGAAACATGATTTCACTAAAAACGTTATAGTTTAAACATGCCTGCTGTACATGTGTGCAAACACTCAGAGCCTTAAGATAGGGTTTTCACCAATGTGTTTTTTGGTGAGAAACCTTCTATTTCAAGGTTCTGTGCGTTTTCAGACAAGTACAATATGTATTTATAGTGTTTCTGATGAAATTGCTCCTTTTAATGCATTTTCTCACAGAAAATGAGTCTCTCGCCATGGGAACATGGCTTTTTTGAAAAAGCATATTCTCGTCGAGACATCGTGTTTTAACCAATAAAAACGACTCCCGGTCTTATTTAGTTCACATTTTTACTTTTGGTAACCTAGCTCATATGTATAAAGCAAAAAACGTTTTTATCGCGTTAAACGCATTTTGTCGACAAGGAAAGCACAATTTCATCAAAAACAAACAAAACAAGAAAAATGAATCTATTCAACAAGTCTGCAGCACGTCCTGAAGAGTTACATGGTTTCACCCAATGTCAATGTGTAATTTCTCCAGTTCTGATCATTGTTTAGGTTGTTGGTAGCTTGGTCCAATGCCAAAACACAGTGAAATCTTTTTATGGCTTTAAACGCGTTTTCTCCTCGAGAGAAACATGATTTCACTAAAAACGTTATAGTTTAAACATGCCTGCTGTACATGTGTGCAAACACTCAGAGCCTTAAGATAGGGTTTTCACCAATGTGTTTTTTGGTGAGAAACCTTCTATTTCAAGGTTCTGTGCGTTTTCAGACAAGTATAATATGTATTTATAGTGTTTCTGATGAAATCCCTCCTTTTAATGCATTTTCTCACAGAAAACGAGTCTCTCGCCATGAGAACATGGCTTTTTTGAAAAAGCATATTCTCGTCGAGACATCGTGTTTTAACCAATAAAAACGACTCCCGGTCTTATTTAGTTCACATTTTTACTTTTGGTAACCTAGCTCATATGTATAAAGCACTAAACGTTTTTATCGCGTTAAACGCATTTTGTCGACAAGGAAAGCACAATTTCATCAAAAACAAACAAAACAAGAAAAATGAATCTATTCAACAAGTCTGCAGCACGTCCTGAAGAGTTACATGGTTTCATCCAATGTCAATGTGTAATTTCTCCAGTTCTGATCATTGTTTAGGTTGTTGGTAGCTTGGTCCAATGCCAAAACACAGTGAAATCTTTTTATGGCTTTAAACGCGTTTTCTCCTCGAGAGAAACATGATTTCACTAAAAACGTTATAGTTTAAACATGCCTGCTGTACATGTGTGCAAACACTCAGAGCCTTAAGATAGGGTTTTCACCAATGTGTTTTTTGGTGAGAAACCTTCTATTTCAAGGTTCTGTCCGTTTTCAGACAAGTACAATATGTATTTATAGTGTTTCTGATGAAATCCCTCCTTTTAATGCATTCTCTCACAGAAAACGAGTCTCTCGCCATGAGAACATGGCTTTTTTGAAAAAGCATATTCTCGTCGAGAAATCGTGTTTTAAACAATAAAAACGACTCCCGGTCTTATTTAGTTCACATTTTTACTTTTGGTAACCTAGCTCATATGTATAAAGCACTAAACGTTTTTATCGCGTTAAACGCATTTTCTCGACAAGGAAAGCACAATTTCATCAACAACAAACAAAACAAGAAAAATGAATCTATTCAACAAGTCTGCAACACGTCCTGAAGAGTTACATGGTTTCATCCAATGTCAATGTGTAATTTCTCCAGTTCTGATCATTGTTTAGGTTGTTGGTAGCTTGGTCCAATGCCAAAACACAGTGAAATCTTTTTATGGCTTTAAACGCGTTTTCTCCTCGAGAGAAACATGATTTCACTAAAAACGTTATAGTTTAAACATGCCTGCTGTACATATGTGCAAACACTCAGAGCCTTAAGATAGGGTTTTCACCAATGTGTTTTTTGGTGAGAAACCTTCTATTTCAAGGTTCTGTGCGTTTTCAGACAAGTACAATATGTATTTACAGTGTTTCTGATGAAATCCCTCCTTTTAATGCATTTTCTCACAGAAAATGAGTCTCTCGCCATGGGAACATGGCTTTTTTTTAAAACGCATATTCTCGTCGAGACATCGTGTTTTAACCAATAAAAACGACTCCCGGTCTTATTTAGTTCACATTTTTACTTTTGGTAACCTAGCTCATATGTATAAAGCACTAAACGTTTTTATCGCGTTAAACGCATTTTGTCGACAAGGAAAGCACAATTTCATCAAAAACAAACAAAACAAGAAAAATGAATCTATTCAACAAGTCTGCAGCACGTCCTGAAGAGTTACATGGTTTCATCCAATGTCAATGTGTAATTTCTCCAGTTCTGATCATTGTTTCGGTTGTTGGTAGCTTGGTCCAATGCCAAAACACAGTGAAATCTTTTTATGGCTTTAAACGCGTTTTCTCCTCGAGAGAAACATGATTTCACTAAAAACGTTATAGTTTAAACATGCCTGCTGTACATGTGTGCAAACACTCAGAGCCTTAAGATAGGGTTTTCACCAATGTGTTTTTTGGTGAGAAACCTTCTATTTCAAGGTTCTGTCCGTTTTCAGACAAGTACAATATGTATTTATAGTGTTTCTGATGAAATCCCTCCTTTTAATGCATTCTCTCACAGAAAACGAGTCTCTCGCCATGAGAACATGGCTTTTTTGAAAAAGTATATTCTCGTCGAGAAATCGTGTTTTAAACAATAAAAACGACTCTCGGTCTTATTTAGTTCACATTTTTACTTTTGGTAGCCTAGCTCATATGTATAAAGCACTAAACGTTTTTATCGCGTTAAACGCATTTTCTCGACAAGGAAAGCACAATTTCATCAAAAACAAACAAAACAAGAAAAATGAATCTATTCAACAAGTCTGCAACACGTCCTTAAGAGTTACATGGTTTCACCCAATGTCAATGTGTAATTTCTCCAGTTCTGATCATTGTTTAGGTTGTTGGTAGCTTGGTCCAATGCCAAAACACAGTGAAATCTTTTTATGGCTTTAAACGCGTTTTCTCCTCGAGAGAAACATGATTTCACTAAAAACGTTATAGTTTAAACATGCCTGCTGTACATGTGTGCAAACACTCAGAGCCTTAAGATAGGGTTTTCACCAATGTGTTTTTTGGTGAGAAACCTTCTATTTCAAGGTTCTGTGCGTTTTCAGACAAGTACAATATGTATTTATAGTGTTTCTGATGAAATCCCTCCTTTTAATGCATTTTCTCACAGAAAATGAGTCTCTCGCCATGGGAACATGGCTTTTTTGAAAAAGCATATTCTCGTCGAGAAATCGTGTTTTAAACAATAAAAACGACTCCCGGTCTTATTTAGTTCACATTTTTACTTTTGGTAACCTAGCTCATATGTATAAAGCACTAAACGTTTTTATCGCGTTAAACGCCTTTTCTCGACAAGAAAAGCACAATTTCATCAAAAACAAACAAAACAAGAAAAATGAATCTATTCAACAAGTCTGCAACACGTCCTGAAGAGTTACATGATTTCACCCAATGTCAATGTGTAATTTCTCCAGTTCTGATCATTGTTTCGGTTGTTGGTAGCTTGGTCCAATGCCAAAACACAGTGAAATATTTTTATGGCTTTAAACGCGTTTTCTCCTCGAGAGAAACATGATTTCACTAAAAACGTTATAGTTTAAACATGCCTGCTGTACATGTGTGCAAACACTCAGAGCCTTAAGATAGGGTTTTCACCAATGTGTTTTTTGGTGAGAAACCTTCTATTTCAAGGTTCTGTGCGTTTTCAGACAAGTACAATATGTATTTATAGTGTTTCTGATGAAATCCCTCCTTTTAATGCATCTTCTCACAGAAAACGAGTCTCTCGCCATGAGAACATGGCTTTTTTGAAAAAGCATATTCTCGTCGAGAAATCGTGTTTTACACAATAAAAACGACTCCCGGTCTTATTTAGTTCACATTTTTACTTTTGGTAACCTAGCTCATATGTATAAAGCACTAAACGTTTTTATCGCGTTAAACGCCTTTTCTCGACAAGAAAAGCACAATTTCATCAAAAACAAACAAAACAAGAAAAATGAATCTATTCAACAAGTCTGCAACACGTCCTGAAGAGTTACATGATTTCACCCAATGTCAATGTGTAATTTCTCCAGTTCTGATCATTGTTTCGGTTGTTGGTAGCTTGGTCCAATGCCAAAACACAGTGAAATCTTTTTATGGCTTTAAACGCGTTTTCTCCTCGAGAGAAACATGATTTCACTAAAAACGTTATAGTTTAAACATGCCTGCTGTACATGTGTGCAAACACTCAGAGCCTTAAGATAGGGTTTTCACCAATGTGTTTTTTGGTGAGAAACCTTCTATTTCAAGGTTCTGTGCGTTTTCAGACAAGTACAATATGTATTTATAGTGTTTCTGATGAAATTGCTCCTTTTAATGCATTTTCTCACAGAAAATGAGTCTCTCGCCATGGGAACATGGCTTTTTTGAAAAAGCATATTCTCGTCGAGACATCGTGTTTTAACCTATAAAAACGACTCCCGGTCTTATTTAGTTCACATTTTTACTTTTGGTAACCTAGCTCATATGTATAAAGCAAAAAACGTTTTTATCGCGTTAAACGCATTTTGTCGACAAGGAAAGCACAATTTCATCAAAAACAAACAAAACAAGAAAAATGAATCTATTCAACAAGTCTGCAGCACGTCCTGAAGAGTTACATGGTTTCACCCAATGTCAATGTGTAATTTCTCCAGTTCTGATCATTGTTTAGGTTGTTGGTAGCTTGGTCCAATGCCAAAACACAGTGAAATCTTTTTATGGCTTTAAACGCGTTTTCTCCTCGAGAGAAACATGATTTCACTAAAAACGTTATAGTTTAAACATGCCTGCTGTACATGTGTGCAAACACTCAGAGCCTTAAGATAGGGTTTTCACCAATGTGTTTTTTGGTGAGAAACCTTCTATTTCAAGGTTCTGTCCGTTTTCAGACAAGTACAATATGTATTTATAGTGTTTCTGATGAAATCCCTCCTTTTAATGCATTTTCTCACAGAAAAAGAGTCTCTCGCCATGAGAACATGGCTTTTTTGAAAAAGCATATTCTCGTCGAGACATCGTGTTTTAACCAATAAAAACGACTCCCGGTCTTATTTAGTTCACATTTTTACTTTTGGTAACCTAGCTCATATGTATAAAGCACTAAACGTTTTTATCGCGTTAAACGCATTTTGTCGACAAGGAAAGCACAATTTCATCAAAAACAAACAAAACAAGAAAAATGAATCTATTCAACAAGTCTGCAGCACGTCCTGAAGAGTTACATGGTTTCATCCAATGTCAATGTGTAATTTCTCCAGTTCTGATCATTGTTTAGGTTGTTGGTAGCTTGGTCCAATGCCAAAACACAGTGAAATCTTTTTATGGCTTTAAACGCGTTTTCTCCTCGAGAGAAACATGATTTCACTAAAAACGTTATAGTTTAAACATGCCTGCTGTACATGTGTGCAAACACTCAGAGCCTTAAGATAGGGTTTTCACCAATGTGTTTTTTGGTGAGAAACCTTCTATTTCAAGGTTCTGTCCGTTTTCAGACAAGTACAATATGTATTTATAGTGTTTCTGATGAAATCCCTCCTTTTAATGCATTCTCTCACAGAAAACGAGTCTCTCGCCATGAGAACATGGCTTTTTTGAAAAAGTATATTCTCGTCGAGAAATCGTGTTTTAAACAATAAAAACGACTCTCGGTCTTATTTAGTTCACATTTTTACTTTTGGTAGCCTAGCTCATATGTATAAAGCACTAAACGTTTTTATCGCGTTAAACGCATTTTCTCGACAAGGAAAGCACAATTTCATCAAAAACAAACAAAACAAGAAAAATGAATCTATTCAACAAGTCTGCAACACGTCCTTAAGAGTTACATGGTTTCACCCAATGTCAATGTGTAATTTCTCCAGTTCTGATCATTGTTTAGGTTGTTGGTAGCTTGGTCCAATGCCAAAACACAGTGAAATCTTTTTATGGCTTTAAACGCGTTTTCTCCTCGAGAGAAACATGATTTCACTAAAAACGTTATAGTTTAAACATGCCTGCTGTACATGTGTGCAAACACTCAGAGCCTTAAGATAGGGTTTTCACCAATGTGTTTTTTGGTGAGAAACCTTCTATTTCAAGGTTCTGTGCGTTTTCAGACAAGTACAATATGTATTTATAGTGTTTCTGATGAAATCCCTCCTTTTAATGCATTTTCTCACAGAAAATGAGTCTCTCGCCATGGGAACATGGCTTTTTTGAAAAAGCATATTCTCGTCGAGAAATCGTGTTTTAAACAATAAAAACGACTCCCGGTCTTATTTAGTTCACATTTTTACTTTTGGTAACCTAGCTCATATGTATAAAGCACTAAACGTTTTTATCGCGTTAAACGCCTTTTCTCGACAAGAAAAGCACAATTTCATCAAAAACAAACAAAACAAGAAAAATGAATCTATTCAACAAGTCTGCAACACGTCCTGAAGAGTTACATGATTTCACCCAATGTCAATGTGTAATTTCTCCAGTTCTGATCATTGTTTCGGTTGTTGGTAGCTTGGTCCAATGCCAAAACACAGTGAAATATTTTTATGGCTTTAAACGCGTTTTCTCCTCGAGAGAAACATGATTTCACTAAAAACGTTATAGTTTAAACATGCCTGCTGTACATGTGTGCAAACACTCAGAGCCTTAAGATAGGGTTTTCACCAATGTGTTTTTTGGTGAGAAACCTTCTATTTCAAGGTTCTGTGCGTTTTCAGACAAGTACAATATGTATTTATAGTGTTTCTGATGAAATCCCTCCTTTTAATGCATCTTCTCACAGAAAACGAGTCTCTCGCCATGAGAACATGGCTTTTTTGAAAAAGCATATTCTCGTCGAGAAATCGTGTTTTACACAATAAAAACGACTCTCGGTCTTATTTAGTTCACATTTTTACTTTTGGTAACCTAGCTCATATGTATAAAGCACTAAACGTTTTTATCGCGTTAAACGCCTTTTCTCGACAAGAAAAGCACAATTTCATCAAAAACAAACAAAACAAGAAAAATGAATCTATTCAACAAGTCTGCAACACGTCCTGAAGAGTTACATGATTTCACCCAATGTCAATGTGTAATTTCTCCAGTTCTGATCATTGTTTCGGTTGTTGGTAGCTTGGTCCAATGCCAAAACACAGTGAAATCTTTTTATGGCTTTAAACGCGTTTTCTCCTCGAGAGAAACATGATTTCACTAAAAACGTTATAGTTTAAACATGCCTGCTGTACATGTGTGCAAACACTCAGAGCCTTAAGATAGGGTTTTCACCAATGTGTTTTTTGGTGAGAAACCTTCTATTTCAAGGTTCTGTGCGTTTTCAGACAAGTACAATATGTATTTATAGTGTTTCTGATGAAATTGCTCCTTTTAATGCATTTTCTCACAGAAAATGAGTCTCTCGCCATGGGAACATGGCTTTTTTGAAAAAGCATATTCTCGTCGAGACATCGTGTTTTAACCAATAAAAACGACTCCCGGTCTTATTTAGTTCACATTTTTACTTTTGGTAACCTAGCTCATATGTATAAAGCAAAAAACGTTTTTATCGCGTTAAACGCATTTTGTCGACAAGGAAAGCACAATTTCATCAAAAACAAACAAAACAAGAAAAATGAATCTATTCAACAAGTCTGCAGCACGTCCTGAAGAGTTACATGGTTTCACCCAATGTCAATGTGTAATTTCTCCAGTTCTGATCATTGTTTAGGTTGTTGGTAGCTTGGTCCAATGCCAAAACACAGTGAAATCTTTTTATGGCTTTAAACGCGTTTTCTCCTCGAGAGAAACATGATTTCACTAAAAACGTTATAGTTTAAACATGCCTGCTGTACATGTGTGCAAACACTCAGAGCCTTAAGATAGGGTTTTCACCAATGTGTTTTTTGGTGAGAAACCTTCTATTTCAAGGTTCTGTCCGTTTTCAGACAAGTACAATATGTATTTATAGTGTTTCTGATGAAATCCCTCCTTTTAATGCATTTTCTCACAGAAAACGAGTCTCTCGCCATGAGAACATGGCTTTTTTGAAAAAGCATATTCTCGTCGAGACATCGTGTTTTAACCAATAAAAACGACTCCCGGTCTTATTTAGTTCACATTTTTACTTTTGGTAACCTAGCTCATATGTATAAAGCACTAAACGTTTTTATCGCGTTAAACACATTTTGTCGACAAGGAAAGCACAATTTCATCAAAAACAAACAAAACAAGAAAGATGAATCTATTCAACAAGTCTGCAACACGTCCTGAAGAGTTACATGATTTCACCCAATGTCAATGTGTACTTTCTCCAGTTCTGATCATTGTTTCGGTTGTTGGTAGCTTGGTCCAATGCCAAAACACAGTGAAATATTTTTATGGCTTTAAACGCGTTTTCTCCTCGAGAGAGACATGATTTCACTAAAAACGTTATAGTTTAAACATGCCTGCTGTACATGTGTGCAAACACTCAGAGCCTTAAGATAGGGTTTTCACCAATGTGTTTTTTGGTGAGAAACCTTCTATTTCAAGGTTCTGTGCGTTTTCAGACAAGTACAATATGTATTTATAGTGTTTCTGATGAAATCCCTCCTTTTAATGCATTTTCTCACAGAAAATGAGTCTCTCGCCATGGGAACATGGCTTTTTTGAAAACGCATATTCTCGTCGAGACATCGTGTTTTAACCAATAAAAACGACTCCCGGTCTTATTTAGTTCACATTTTTACTTTTGGTAACCTAGCTCATATGTATAAAGCACTAAACGTTTTTATCGCGTTAAACACATTTTGTCGACAAGGAAAGCACAATTTCATCAAAAACAAACAAAACAAGAAAAATGAATCTATTCAACAAGTCTGCAGCACGTCCTGAAGAGTTACATGGTTTCATCCAATGTCAATGTGTAATTTCTCCAGTTCTGATCATTGTTTAGGTTGTTGGTAGCTTGGTCCAATGCCAAAACACAGTGAAATCTTTTTATGGCTTTAAACGCGTTTTCTCCTCGAGAGAAACATGATTTCACTAAAAACGTTATAGTTTAAACATGCCTGCTGTACATGTGTGCAAACACTCAGAGCCTTAAGATAGGGTTTTCACCAATGTGTTTTTTGGTGAGAAACCTTCTATTTCAAGGTTCTGTCCGTTTTCAGACAAGTACAATATGTATTTATAGTGTTTCTGATGAAATCCCTCCTTTTAATGCATTCTCTCACAGAAAACGAGTCTCTCGCCATGAGAACATGGCTTTTTTGAAAAAGCATATTCTCGTCGAGAAATCGTGTTTTAAACAATAAAAACGACTCCCGGTCTTATTTAGTTCACATTTTTACTTTTGGTAACCTAGCTCATATGTATAAAGCACTAAACGTTTTTATCGCGTTAAACGCATTTTCTCGACAAGGAAAGCACAATTTCATCAACAACAAACAAAACAAGAAAAATGAATCTATTCAACAAGTCTGCAACACGTCCTGAAGAGTTACATGGTTTCATCCAATGTCAATGTGTAATTTCTCCAGTTCTGATCATTGTTTAGGTTGTTGGTAGCTTGGTCCAATGCCAAAACACAGTGAAATATTTTTATGGCTTTAAACGCGTTTTCTCCTCGAGAGAAACATGATTTCACTAAAAACGTTATAGTTTAAACATGCCTGCTGTACATGTGTGCAAACACTCAGAGCCTTAAGATAGGGTTTTCACCAATGTGTTTTTTGGTGAGAAACCTTCTATTTCAAGGTTCTGTGCGTTTTCAGACAAGTACAATATGTATTTATAGTGTTTCTGATGAAATCCCTCCTTTTAATGCATCTTCTCACAGAAAACGAGTCTCTCGCCATGAGAACATGGCTTTTTTGAAAAAGCATATTCTCGTCGAGAAATCGTGTTTTACACAATAAAAACGACTCTCGGTCTTATTTAGTTCACATTTTTACTTTTGGTAACCTAGCTCATATGTATAAAGCACTAAACGTTTTTATCGCGTTAAACGCATTTTGTCGACAAGGAAAGCACAATTTCATCAAAAACAAACAAAACAAGAAAAATGAATCTATTCAACAAGTCTGCAGCACGTCCTGAAGAGTTACATGGTTTCATCCAATGTCAATGTGTAATTTCTCCAGTTCTGATCATTGTTTAGGTTGTTGGTAGCTTGGTCCAATGCCAAAACACAGTGAAATCTTTTTATGGCTTTAAACGCGTTTTCTCCTCGAGAGAAACATGATTTCACTAAAAACGTTATAGTTTAAACATGCCTGCTGTACATGTGTGCAAACACTCAGAGCCTTAAGATAGGGTTTTCACCAATGTGTTTTTTGGTGAGAAACCTTCTATTTCAAGGTTCTGTCCGTTTTCAGACAAGTACAATATGTATTTATAGTGTTTCTGATGAAATCCCTCCTTTTAATGCATTCTCTCACAGAAAACGAGTCTCTCGCCATGAGAACATGGCTTTTTTGAAAAAGTATATTCTCGTCGAGAAATCGTGTTTTAAACAATAAAAACGACTCTCGGTCTTATTTAGTTCACATTTTTACTTTTGGTAGCCTAGCTCATATGTATAAAGCACTAAACGTTTTTATCGCGTTAAACGCATTTTCTCGACAAGGAAAGCACAATTTCATCAAAAACAAACAAAACAAGAAAAATGAATCTATTCAACAAGTCTGCAACACGTCCTTAAGAGTTACATGGTTTCACCCAATGTCAATGTGTAATTTCTCCAGTTCTGATCATTGTTTAGGTTGTTGGTAGCTTGGTCCAATGCCAAAACACAGTGAAATCTTTTTATGGCTTTAAACGCGTTTTCTCCTCGAGAGAAACATGATTTCACTAAAAACGTTATAGTTTAAACATGCCTGCTGTACATGTGTGCAAACACTCAGAGCCTTAAGATAGGGTTTTCACCAATGTGTTTTTTGGTGAGAAACCTTCTATTTCAAGGTTCTGTGCGTTTTCAGACAAGTACAATATGTATTTATAGTGTTTCTGATGAAATCCCTCCTTTTAATGCATTTTCTCACAGAAAATGAGTCTCTCGCCATGGGAACATGGCTTTTTTGAAAAAGCATATTCTCGTCGAGAAATCGTGTTTTAAACAATAAAAACGACTCCCGGTCTTATTTAGTTCACATTTTTACTTTTGGTAACCTAGCTCATATGTATAAAGCACTAAACGTTTTTATCGCGTTAAACGCCTTTTCTCGACAAGAAAAGCACAATTTCATCAAAAACAAACAAAACAAGAAAAATGAATCTATTCAACAAGTCTGCAACACGTCCTGAAGAGTTACATGATTTCACCCAATGTCAATGTGTAATTTCTCCAGTTCTGATCATTGTTTCGGTTGTTGGTAGCTTGGTCCAATGCCAAAACACAGTGAAATATTTTTATGGCTTTAAACGCGTTTTCTCCTCGAGAGAAACATGATTTCACTAAAAACGTTATAGTTTAAACATGCCTGCTGTACATGTGTGCAAACACTCAGAGCCTTAAGATAGGGTTTTCACCAATGTGTTTTTTGGTGAGAAACCTTCTATTTCAAGGTTCTGTGCGTTTTCAGACAAGTACAATATGTATTTATAGTGTTTCTGATGAAATCCCTCCTTTTAATGCATCTTCTCACAGAAAACGAGTCTCTCGCCATGAGAACATGGCTTTTTTGAAAAAGCATATTCTCGTCGAGAAATCGTGTTTTACACAATAAAAACGACTCTCGGTCTTATTTAGTTCACATTTTTACTTTTGGTAACCTAGCTCATATGTATAAAGCACTAAACGTTTTTATCGCGTTAAACGCCTTTTCTCGACAAGAAAAGCACAATTTCATCAAAAACAAACAAAACAAGAAAAATGAATCTATTCAACAAGTCTGCAACACGTCCTGAAGAGTTACATGATTTCACCCAATGTCAATGTGTAATTTCTCCAGTTCTGATCATTGTTTCGGTTGTTGGTAGCTTGGTCCAATGCCAAAACACAGTGAAATCTTTTTATGGCTTTAAACGCGTTTTCTCCTCGAGAGAAACATGATTTCACTAAAAACGTTATAGTTTAAACATGCCTGCTGTACATGTGTGCAAACACTCAGAGCCTTAAGATAGGGTTTTCACCAATGTGTTTTTTGGTGAGAAACCTTCTATTTCAAGGTTCTGTGCGTTTTCAGACAAGTACAATATGTATTTATAGTGTTTCTGATGAAATTGCTCCTTTTAATGCATTTTCTCACAGAAAATGAGTCTCTCGCCATGGGAACATGGCTTTTTTGAAAAAGCATATTCTCGTCGAGACATCGTGTTTTAACCAATAAAAACGACTCCCGGTCTTATTTAGTTCACATTTTTACTTTTGGTAACCTAGCTCATATGTATAAAGCAAAAAACGTTTTTATCGCGTTAAACGCATTTTGTCGACAAGGAAAGCACAATTTCATCAAAAACAAACAAAACAAGAAAAATGAATCTATTCAACAAGTCTGCAGCACGTCCTGAAGAGTTACATGGTTTCACCCAATGTCAATGTGTAATTTCTCCAGTTCTGATCATTGTTTAGGTTGTTGGTAGCTTGGTCCAATGCCAAAACACAGTGAAATCTTTTTATGGCTTTAAACGCGTTTTCTCCTCGAGAGAAACATGATTTCACTAAAAACGTTATAGTTTAAACATGCCTGCTGTACATGTGTGCAAACACTCAGAGCCTTAAGATAGGGTTTTCACCAATGTGTTTTTTGGTGAGAAACCTTCTATTTCAAGGTTCTGTCCGTTTTCAGACAAGTACAATATGTATTTATAGTGTTTCTGATGAAATCCCTCCTTTTAATGCATTTTCTCACAGAAAACGAGTCTCTCGCCATGAGAACATGGCTTTTTTGAAAAAGCATATTCTCGTCGAGACATCGTGTTTTAACCAATAAAAACGACTCCCGGTCTTATTTAGTTCACATTTTTACTTTTGGTAACCTAGCTCATATGTATAAAGCACTAAACGTTTTTATCGCGTTAAACACATTTTGTCGACAAGGAAAGCACAATTTCATCAAAAACAAACAAAACAAGAAAGATGAATCTATTCAACAAGTCTGCAACACGTCCTGAAGAGTTACATGATTTCACCCAATGTCAATGTGTACTTTCTCCAGTTCTGATCATTGTTTCGGTTGTTGGTAGCTTGGTCCAATGCCAAAACACAGTGAAATATTTTTATGGCTTTAAACGCGTTTTCTCCTCGAGAGAGACATGATTTCACTAAAAACGTTATAGTTTAAACATGCCTGCTGTACATGTGTGCAAACACTCAGAGCCTTAAGATAGGGTTTTCACCAATGTGTTTTTTGGTGAGAAACCTTCTATTTCAAGGTTCTGTGCGTTTTCAGACAAGTACAATATGTATTTATAGTGTTTCTGATGAAATCCCTCCTTTTAATGCATTTTCTCACAGAAAATGAGTCTCTCGCCATGGGAACATGGCTTTTTTGAAAACGCATATTCTCGTCGAGACATCGTGTTTTAACCAATAAAAACGACTCCCGGTCTTATTTAGTTCACATTTTTACTTTTGGTAACCTAGCTCATATGTATAAAGCACTAAACGTTTTTATCGCGTTAAACACATTTTGTCGACAAGGAAAGCACAATTTCATCAAAAACAAACAAAACAAGAAAAATGAATCTATTCAACAAGTCTGCAGCACGTCCTGAAGAGTTACATGGTTTCATCCAATGTCAATGTGTAATTTCTCCAGTTCTGATCATTGTTTAGGTTGTTGGTAGCTTGGTCCAATGCCAAAACACAGTGAAATCTTTTTATGGCTTTAAACGCGTTTTCTCCTCGAGAGAAACATGATTTCACTAAAAACGTTATAGTTTAAACATGCCTGCTGTACATGTGTGCAAACACTCAGAGCCTTAAGATAGGGTTTTCACCAATGTGTTTTTTGGTGAGAAACCTTCTATTTCAAGGTTCTGTCCGTTTTCAGACAAGTACAATATGTATTTATAGTGTTTCTGATGAAATCCCTCCTTTTAATGCATTCTCTCACAGAAAACGAGTCTCTCGCCATGAGAACATGGCTTTTTTGAAAAAGCATATTCTCGTCGAGAAATCGTGTTTTAAACAATAAAAACGACTCCCGGTCTTATTTAGTTCACATTTTTACTTTTGGTAACCTAGCTCATATGTATAAAGCACTAAACGTTTTTATCGCGTTAAACGCATTTTCTCGACAAGGAAAGCACAATTTCATCAACAACAAACAAAACAAGAAAAATGAATCTATTCAACAAGTCTGCAACACGTCCTGAAGAGTTACATGGTTTCATCCAATGTCAATGTGTAATTTCTCCAGTTCTGATCATTGTTTAGGTTGTTGGTAGCTTGGTCCAATGCCAAAACACAGTGAAATATTTTTATGGCTTTAAACGCGTTTTCTCCTCGAGAGAAACATGATTTCACTAAAAACGTTATAGTTTAAACATGCCTGCTGTACATGTGTGCAAACACTCAGAGCCTTAAGATAGGGTTTTCACCAATGTGTTTTTTGGTGAGAAACCTTCTATTTCAAGGTTCTGTGCGTTTTCAGACAAGTACAATATGTATTTATAGTGTTTCTGATGAAATCCCTCCTTTTAATGCATCTTCTCACAGAAAACGAGTCTCTCGCCATGAGAACATGGCTTTTTTGAAAAAGCATATTCTCGTCGAGAAATCGTGTTTTACACAATAAAAACGACTCTCGGTCTTATTTAGTTCACATTTTTACTTTTGGTAACCTAGCTCATATGTATAAAGCACTAAACGTTTTTATCGCGTTAAACGCCTTTTCTCGACAAGAAAAGCACAATTTCATCAAAAACAAACAAAACAAGAAAAATGAATCTATTCAACAAGTCTGCAACACGTCCTGAAGAGTTACATGATTTCACCCAATGTCAATGTGTAATTTCTCCAGTTCTGATCATTGTTTCGGTTGTTGGTAGCTTGGTCCAATGCCAAAACACAGTGAAATCTTTTTATGGCTTTAAACGCGTTTTCTCCTCGAGAGAAACATGATTTCACTAAAAACGTTATAGTTTAAACATGCCTGCTGTACATGTGTGCAAACACTCAGAGCCTTAAGATAGGGTTTTCACCAATGTGTTTTTTGGTGAGAAACCTTCTATTTCAAGGTTCTGTGCGTTTTCAGACAAGTACAATATGTATTTATAGTGTTTCTGATGAAATTGCTCCTTTTAATGCATTTTCTCACAGAAAATGAGTCTCTCGCCATGGGAACATGGCTTTTTTGAAAAAGCATATTCTCGTCGAGACATCGTGTTTTAACCAATAAAAACGACTCCCGGTCTTATTTAGTTCACATTTTTACTTTTGGTAACCTAGCTCATATGTATAAAGCAAAAAACGTTTTTATCGCGTTAAACGCATTTTGTCGACAAGGAAAGCACAATTTCATCAAAAACAAACAAAACAAGAAAAATGAATCTATTCAACAAGTCTGCAGCACGTCCTGAAGAGTTACATGGTTTCACCCAATGTCAATGTGTAATTTCTCCAGTTCTGATCATTGTTTAGGTTGTTGGTAGCTTGGTCCAATGCCAAAACACAGTGAAATCTTTTTATGGCTTTAAACGCGTTTTCTCCTCGAGAGAAACATGATTTCACTAAAAACGTTATAGTTTAAACATGCCTGCTGTACATGTGTGCAAACACTCAGAGCCTTAAGATAGGGTTTTCACCAATGTGTTTTTTGGTGAGAAACCTTCTATTTCAAGGTTCTGTCCGTTTTCAGACAAGTACAATATGTATTTATAGTGTTTCTGATGAAATCCCTCCTTTTAATGCATTTTCTCACAGAAAACGAGTCTCTCGCCATGAGAACATGGCTTTTTTGAAAAAGCATATTCTCGTCGAGACATCGTGTTTTAACCAATAAAAACGACTCCCGGTCTTATTTAGTTCACATTTTTACTTTTGGTAACCTAGCTCATATGTATAAAGCACTAAACGTTTTTATCGCGTTAAACACATTTTGTCGACAAGGAAAGCACAATTTCATCAAAAACAAACAAAACAAGAAAGATGAATCTATTCAACAAGTCTGCAACACGTCCTGAAGAGTTACATGATTTCACCCAATGTCAATGTGTACTTTCTCCAGTTCTGATCATTGTTTCGGTTGTTGGTAGCTTGGTCCAATGCCAAAACACAGTGAAATATTTTTATGGCTTTAAACGCGTTTTCTCCTCGAGAGAGACATGATTTCACTAAAAACGTTATAGTTTAAACATGCCTGCTGTACATGTGTGCAAACACTCAGAGCCTTAAGATAGGGTTTTCACCAATGTGTTTTTTGGTGAGAAACCTTCTATTTCAAGGTTCTGTGCGTTTTCAGACAAGTACAATATGTATTTATAGTGTTTCTGATGAAATCCCTCCTTTTAATGCATTTTCTCACAGAAAATGAGTCTCTCGCCATGGGAACATGGCTTTTTTGAAAACGCATATTCTCGTCGAGACATCGTGTTTTAACCAATAAAAACGACTCCCGGTCTTATTTAGTTCACATTTTTACTTTTGGTAACCTAGCTCATATGTATAAAGCACTAAACGTTTTTATCGCGTTAAACACATTTTGTCGACAAGGAAAGCACAATTTCATCAAAAACAAACAAAACAAGAAAAATGAATCTATTCAACAAGTCTGCAGCACGTCCTGAAGAGTTACATGGTTTCATCCAATGTCAATGTGTAATTTCTCCAGTTCTGATCATTGTTTAGGTTGTTGGTAGCTTGGTCCAATGCCAAAACACAGTGAAATCTTTTTATGGCTTTAAACGCGTTTTCTCCTCGAGAGAAACATGATTTCACTAAAAACGTTATAGTTTAAACATGCCTGCTGTACATGTGTGCAAACACTCAGAGCCTTAAGATAGGGTTTTCACCAATGTGTTTTTTGGTGAGAAACCTTCTATTTCAAGGTTCTGTCCGTTTTCAGACAAGTACAATATGTATTTATAGTGTTTCTGATGAAATCCCTCCTTTTAATGCATTCTCTCACAGAAAACGAGTCTCTCGCCATGAGAACATGGCTTTTTTGAAAAAGCATATTCTCGTCGAGAAATCGTGTTTTAAACAATAAAAACGACTCCCGGTCTTATTTAGTTCACATTTTTACTTTTGGTAACCTAGCTCATATGTATAAAGCACTAAACGTTTTTATCGCGTTAAACGCATTTTCTCGACAAGGAAAGCACAATTTCATCAACAACAAACAAAACAAGAAAAATGAATCTATTCAACAAGTCTGCAACACGTCCTGAAGAGTTACATGGTTTCATCCAATGTCAATGTGTAATTTCTCCAGTTCTGATCATTGTTTAGGTTGTTGGTAGCTTGGTCCAATGCCAAAACACAGTGAAATCTTTTTATGGCTTTAAACGCGTTTTCTCCTCGAGAGAAACATGATTTCACTAAAAACGTTATAGTTTAAACATGCCTGCTGTACATATGTGCAAACACTCAGAGCCTTAAGATAGGGTTTTCACCAATGTGTTTTTTGGTGAGAAACCTTCTATTTCAAGGTTCTGTGCGTTTTCAGACAAGTACAATATGTATTTACAGTGTTTCTGATGAAATCCCTCCTTTTAATGCATTTTCTCACAGAAAATGAGTCTCTCGCCATGGGAACATGGCTTTTTTTTAAAACGCATATTCTCGTCGAGACATCGTGTTTTAACCAATAAAAACGACTCCCGGTCTTATTTAGTTCACATTTTTACTTTTGGTAACCTAGCTCATATGTATAAAGCACTAAACGTTTTTATCGCGTTAAACGCATTTTGTCGACAAGGAAAGCACAATTTCATCAAAAACAAACAAAACAAGAAAAATGAATCTATTCAACAAGTCTGCAGCACGTCCTGAAGAGTTACATGGTTTCATCCAATGTCAATGTGTAATTTCTCCAGTTCTGATCATTGTTTCGGTTGTTGGTAGCTTGGTCCAATGCCAAAACACAGTGAAATCTTTTTATGGCTTTAAACGCGTTTTCTCCTCGAGAGAAACATGATTTCACTAAAAACGTTATAGTTTAAACATGCCTGCTGTACATGTGTGCAAACACTCAGAGCCTTAAGATAGGGTTTTCACCAATGTGTTTTTTGGTGAGAAACCTTCTATTTCAAGGTTCTGTCCGTTTTCAGACAAGTACAATATGTATTTATAGTGTTTCTGATGAAATCCCTCCTTTTAATGCATTCTCTCACAGAAAACGAGTCTCTCGCCATGAGAACATGGCTTTTTTGAAAAAGTATATTCTCGTCGAGAAATCGTGTTTTAAACAATAAAAACGACTCTCGGTCTTATTTAGTTCACATTTTTACTTTTGGTAGCCTAGCTCATATGTATAAAGCACTAAACGTTTTTATCGCGTTAAACGCATTTTCTCGACAAGGAAAGCACAATTTCATCAAAAACAAACAAAACAAGAAAAATGAATCTATTCAACAAGTCTGCAACACGTCCTTAAGAGTTACATGGTTTCACCCAATGTCAATGTGTAATTTCTCCAGTTCTGATCATTGTTTAGGTTGTTGGTAGCTTGGTCCAATGCCAAAACACAGTGAAATCTTTTTATGGCTTTAAACGCGTTTTCTCCTCGAGAGAAACATGATTTCACTAAAAACGTTATAGTTTAAACATGCCTGCTGTACATGTGTGCAAACACTCAGAGCCTTAAGATAGGGTTTTCACCAATGTGTTTTTTGGTGAGAAACCTTCTATTTCAAGGTTCTGTGCGTTTTCAGACAAGTACAATATGTATTTATAGTGTTTCTGATGAAATCCCTCCTTTTAATGCATTTTCTCACAGAAAATGAGTCTCTCGCCATGGGAACATGGCTTTTTTGAAAAAGCATATTCTCGTCGAGAAATCGTGTTTTAAACAATAAAAACGACTCCCGGTCTTATTTAGTTCACATTTTTACTTTTGGTAACCTAGCTCATATGTATAAAGCACTAAACGTTTTTATCGCGTTAAACGCCTTTTCTCGACAAGAAAAGCACAATTTCATCAAAAACAAACAAAACAAGAAAAATGAATCTATTCAACAAGTCTGCAACACGTCCTGAAGAGTTACATGATTTCACCCAATGTCAATGTGTAATTTCTCCAGTTCTGATCATTGTTTCGGTTGTTGGTAGCTTGGTCCAATGCCAAAACACAGTGAAATATTTTTATGGCTTTAAACGCGTTTTCTCCTCGAGAGAAACATGATTTCACTAAAAACGTTATAGTTTAAACATGCCTGCTGTACATGTGTGCAAACACTCAGAGCCTTAAGATAGGGTTTTCACCAATGTGTTTTTTGGTGAGAAACCTTCTATTTCAAGGTTCTGTGCGTTTTCAGACAAGTACAATATGTATTTATAGTGTTTCTGATGAAATCCCTCCTTTTAATGCATCTTCTCACAGAAAACGAGTCTCTCGCCATGAGAACATGGCTTTTTTGAAAAAGCATATTCTCGTCGAGAAATCGTGTTTTACACAATAAAAACGACTCTCGGTCTTATTTAGTTCACATTTTTACTTTTGGTAACCTAGCTCATATGTATAAAGCACTAAACGTTTTTATCGCGTTAAACGCCTTTTCTCGACAAGAAAAGCACAATTTCATCAAAAACAAACAAAACAAGAAAAATGAATCTATTCAACAAGTCTGCAACACGTCCTGAAGAGTTACATGATTTCACCCAATGTCAATGTGTAATTTCTCCAGTTCTGATCATTGTTTCGGTTGTTGGTAGCTTGGTCCAATGCCAAAACACAGTGAAATCTTTTTATGGCTTTAAACGCGTTTTCTCCTCGAGAGAAACATGATTTCACTAAAAACGTTATAGTTTAAACATGCCTGCTGTACATGTGTGCAAACACTCAGAGCCTTAAGATAGGGTTTTCACCAATGTGTTTTTTGGTGAGAAACCTTCTATTTCAAGGTTCTGTGCGTTTTCAGACAAGTACAATATGTATTTATAGTGTTTCTGATGAAATTGCTCCTTTTAATGCATTTTCTCACAGAAAATGAGTCTCTCGCCATGGGAACATGGCTTTTTTGAAAAAGCATATTCTCGTCGAGACATCGTGTTTTAACCTATAAAAACGACTCCCGGTCTTATTTAGTTCACATTTTTACTTTTGGTAACCTAGCTCATATGTATAAAGCAAAAAACGTTTTTATCGCGTTAAACGCATTTTGTCGACAAGGAAAGCACAATTTCATCAAAAACAAACAAAACAAGAAAAATGAATCTATTCAACAAGTCTGCAGCACGTCCTGAAGAGTTACATGGTTTCACCCAATGTCAATGTGTAATTTCTCCAGTTCTGATCATTGTTTAGGTTGTTGGTAGCTTGGTCCAATGCCAAAACACAGTGAAATCTTTTTATGGCTTTAAACGCGTTTTCTCCTCGAGAGAAACATGATTTCACTAAAAACGTTATAGTTTAAACATGCCTGCTGTACATGTGTGCAAACACTCAGAGCCTTAAGATAGGGTTTTCACCAATGTGTTTTTTGGTGAGAAACCTTCTATTTCAAGGTTCTGTCCGTTTTCAGACAAGTACAATATGTATTTATAGTGTTTCTGATGAAATCCCTCCTTTTAATGCATTTTCTCACAGAAAACGAGTCTCTCGCCATGAGAACATGGCTTTTTTGAAAAAGCATATTCTCGTCGAGACATCGTGTTTTAACCAATAAAAACGACTCCCGGTCTTATTTAGTTCACATTTTTACTTTTGGTAACCTAGCTCATATGTATAAAGCACTAAACGTTTTTATCGCGTTAAACGCATTTTGTCGACAAGGAAAGCACAATTTCATCAAAAACAAACAAAACAAGAAAAATGAATCTATTCAACAAGTCTGCAGCACGTCCTGAAGAGTTACATGGTTTCATCCAATGTCAATGTGTAATTTCTCCAGTTCTGATCATTGTTTAGGTTGTTGGTAGCTTGGTCCAATGCCAAAACACAGTGAAATCTTTTTATGGCTTTAAACGCGTTTTCTCCTCGAGAGAAACATGATTTCACTAAAAACGTTATAGTTTAAACATGCCTGCTGTACATGTGTGCAAACACTCAGAGCCTTAAGATAGGGTTTTCACCAATGTGTTTTTTGGTGAGAAACCTTCTATTTCAAGGTTCTGTCCGTTTTCAGACAAGTACAATATGTATTTATAGTGTTTCTGATGAAATCCCTCCTTTTAATGCATTCTCTCACAGAAAACGAGTCTCTCGCCATGAGAACATGGCTTTTTTGAAAAAGTATATTCTCGTCGAGAAATCGTGTTTTAAACAATAAAAACGACTCTCGGTCTTATTTAGTTCACATTTTTACTTTTGGTAGCCTAGCTCATATGTATAAAGCACTAAACGTTTTTATCGCGTTAAACGCATTTTCTCGACAAGGAAAGCACAATTTCATCAAAAACAAACAAAACAAGAAAAATGAATCTATTCAACAAGTCTGCAACACGTCCTTAAGAGTTACATGGTTTCACCCAATGTCAATGTGTAATTTCTCCAGTTCTGATCATTGTTTAGGTTGTTGGTAGCTTGGTCCAATGCCAAAACACAGTGAAATCTTTTTATGGCTTTAAACGCGTTTTCTCCTCGAGAGAAACATGATTTCACTAAAAACGTTATAGTTTAAACATGCCTGCTGTACATGTGTGCAAACACTCAGAGCCTTAAGATAGGGTTTTCACCAATGTGTTTTTTGGTGAGAAACCTTCTATTTCAAGGTTCTGTGCGTTTTCAGACAAGTACAATATGTATTTATAGTGTTTCTGATGAAATCCCTCCTTTTAATGCATTTTCTCACAGAAAATGAGTCTCTCGCCATGGGAACATGGCTTTTTTGAAAAAGCATATTCTCGTCGAGAAATCGTGTTTTAAACAATAAAAACGACTCCCGGTCTTATTTAGTTCACATTTTTACTTTTGGTAACCTAGCTCATATGTATAAAGCACTAAACGTTTTTATCGCGTTAAACGCCTTTTCTCGACAAGAAAAGCACAATTTCATCAAAAACAAACAAAACAAGAAAAATGAATCTATTCAACAAGTCTGCAACACGTCCTGAAGAGTTACATGATTTCACCCAATGTCAATGTGTAATTTCTCCAGTTCTGATCATTGTTTCGGTTGTTGGTAGCTTGGTCCAATGCCAAAACACAGTGAAATATTTTTATGGCTTTAAACGCGTTTTCTCCTCGAGAGAAACATGATTTCACTAAAAACGTTATAGTTTAAACATGCCTGCTGTACATGTGTGCAAACACTCAGAGCCTTAAGATAGGGTTTTCACCAATGTGTTTTTTGGTGAGAAACCTTCTATTTCAAGGTTCTGTGCGTTTTCAGACAAGTACAATATGTATTTATAGTGTTTCTGATGAAATCCCTCCTTTTAATGCATCTTCTCACAGAAAACGAGTCTCTCGCCATGAGAACATGGCTTTTTTGAAAAAGCATATTCTCGTCGAGAAATCGTGTTTTACACAATAAAAACGACTCTCGGTCTTATTTAGTTCACATTTTTACTTTTGGTAACCTAGCTCATATGTATAAAGCACTAAACGTTTTTATCGCGTTAAACGCCTTTTCTCGACAAGAAAAGCACAATTTCATCAAAAACAAACAAAACAAGAAAAATGAATCTATTCAACAAGTCTGCAACACGTCCTGAAGAGTTACATGATTTCACCCAATGTCAATGTGTAATTTCTCCAGTTCTGATCATTGTTTCGGTTGTTGGTAGCTTGGTCCAATGCCAAAACACAGTGAAATCTTTTTATGGCTTTAAACGCGTTTTCTCCTCGAGAGAAACATGATTTCACTAAAAACGTTATAGTTTAAACATGCCTGCTGTACATGTGTGCAAACACTCAGAGCCTTAAGATAGGGTTTTCACCAATGTGTTTTTTGGTGAGAAACCTTCTATTTCAAGGTTCTGTGCGTTTTCAGACAAGTACAATATGTATTTATAGTGTTTCTGATGAAATTGCTCCTTTTAATGCATTTTCTCACAGAAAATGAGTCTCTCGCCATGGGAACATGGCTTTTTTGAAAAAGCATATTCTCGTCGAGACATCGTGTTTTAACCAATAAAAACGACTCCCGGTCTTATTTAGTTCACATTTTTACTTTTGGTAACCTAGCTCATATGTATAAAGCAAAAAACGTTTTTATCGCGTTAAACGCATTTTGTCGACAAGGAAAGCACAATTTCATCAAAAACAAACAAAACAAGAAAAATGAATCTATTCAACAAGTCTGCAGCACGTCCTGAAGAGTTACATGGTTTCACCCAATGTCAATGTGTAATTTCTCCAGTTCTGATCATTGTTTAGGTTGTTGGTAGCTTGGTCCAATGCCAAAACACAGTGAAATCTTTTTATGGCTTTAAACGCGTTTTCTCCTCGAGAGAAACATGATTTCACTAAAAACGTTATAGTTTAAACATGCCTGCTGTACATGTGTGCAAACACTCAGAGCCTTAAGATAGGGTTTTCACCAATGTGTTTTTTGGTGAGAAACCTTCTATTTCAAGGTTCTGTCCGTTTTCAGACAAGTACAATATGTATTTATAGTGTTTCTGATGAAATCCCTCCTTTTAATGCATTTTCTCACAGAAAACGAGTCTCTCGCCATGAGAACATGGCTTTTTTGAAAAAGCATATTCTCGTCGAGACATCGTGTTTTAACCAATAAAAACGACTCCCGGTCTTATTTAGTTCACATTTTTACTTTTGGTAACCTAGCTCATATGTATAAAGCACTAAACGTTTTTATCGCGTTAAACACATTTTGTCGACAAGGAAAGCACAATTTCATCAAAAACAAACAAAACAAGAAAGATGAATCTATTCAACAAGTCTGCAACACGTCCTGAAGAGTTACATGATTTCACCCAATGTCAATGTGTACTTTCTCCAGTTCTGATCATTGTTTCGGTTGTTGGTAGCTTGGTCCAATGCCAAAACACAGTGAAATATTTTTATGGCTTTAAACGCGTTTTCTCCTCGAGAGAGACATGATTTCACTAAAAACGTTATAGTTTAAACATGCCTGCTGTACATGTGTGCAAACACTCAGAGCCTTAAGATAGGGTTTTCACCAATGTGTTTTTTGGTGAGAAACCTTCTATTTCAAGGTTCTGTGCGTTTTCAGACAAGTACAATATGTATTTATAGTGTTTCTGATGAAATCCCTCCTTTTAATGCATTTTCTCACAGAAAATGAGTCTCTCGCCATGGGAACATGGCTTTTTTGAAAACGCATATTCTCGTCGAGACATCGTGTTTTAACCAATAAAAACGACTCCCGGTCTTATTTAGTTCACATTTTTACTTTTGGTAACCTAGCTCATATGTATAAAGCACTAAACGTTTTTATCGCGTTAAACACATTTTGTCGACAAGGAAAGCACAATTTCATCAAAAACAAACAAAACAAGAAAAATGAATCTATTCAACAAGTCTGCAGCACGTCCTGAAGAGTTACATGGTTTCATCCAATGTCAATGTGTAATTTCTCCAGTTCTGATCATTGTTTAGGTTGTTGGTAGCTTGGTCCAATGCCAAAACACAGTGAAATCTTTTTATGGCTTTAAACGCGTTTTCTCCTCGAGAGAAACATGATTTCACTAAAAACGTTATAGTTTAAACATGCCTGCTGTACATGTGTGCAAACACTCAGAGCCTTAAGATAGGGTTTTCACCAATGTGTTTTTTGGTGAGAAACCTTCTATTTCAAGGTTCTGTCCGTTTTCAGACAAGTACAATATGTATTTATAGTGTTTCTGATGAAATCCCTCCTTTTAATGCATTCTCTCACAGAAAACGAGTCTCTCGCCATGAGAACATGGCTTTTTTGAAAAAGCATATTCTCGTCGAGAAATCGTGTTTTAAACAATAAAAACGACTCCCGGTCTTATTTAGTTCACATTTTTACTTTTGGTAACCTAGCTCATATGTATAAAGCACTAAACGTTTTTATCGCGTTAAACGCATTTTGTCGACAAGGAAAGCACAATTTCATCAAAAACAAACAAAACAAGAAAAATGAATCTATTCAACAAGTCTGCAGCACGTCCTGAAGAGTTACATGGTTTCATCCAATGTCAATGTGTAATTTCTCCAGTTCTGATCATTGTTTAGGTTGTTGGTAGCTTGGTCCAATGCCAAAACACAGTGAAATCTTTTTATGGCTTTAAACGCGTTTTCTCCTCGAGAGAAACATGATTTCACTAAAAACGTTATAGTTTAAACATGCCTGCTGTACATGTGTGCAAACACTCAGAGCCTTAAGATAGGGTTTTCACCAATGTGTTTTTTGGTGAGAAACCTTCTATTTCAAGGTTCTGTCCGTTTTCAGACAAGTACAATATGTATTTATAGTGTTTCTGATGAAATCCCTCCTTTTAATGCATTCTCTCACAGAAAACGAGTCTCTCGCCATGAGAACATGGCTTTTTTGAAAAAGCATATTCTCGTCGAGAAATCGTGTTTTAAACAATAAAAACGACTCCCGGTCTTATTTAGTTCACATTTTTACTTTTGGTAACCTAGCTCATATGTATAAAGCACTAAACGTTTTTATCGCGTTAAACGCATTTTCTCGACAAGGAAAGCACAATTTCATCAACAACAAACAAAACAAGAAAAATGAATCTATTCAACAAGTCTGCAACACGTCCTGAAGAGTTACATGGTTTCATCCAATGTCAATGTGTAATTTCTCCAGTTCTGATCATTGTTTAGGTTGTTGGTAGCTTGGTCCAATGCCAAAACACAGTGAAATCTTTTTATGGCTTTAAACGCGTTTTCTCCTCGAGAGAAACATGATTTCACTAAAAACGTTATAGTTTAAACATGCCTGCTGTACATATGTGCAAACACTCAAAGCCTTAAGATAGGGTTTTCACCAATGTGTTTTTTGGTGAGAAACCTTCTATTTCAAGTTTCTGTGCGTTTTCAGACAAGTACAATATGTATTTACAGTGTTTCTGATGAAATCCCTCCTTTTAATGCATTTTCTCACAGAAAACGAGTCTCTCGCCATGAGAACATGGCTTTTTTGAAAAAGCATATTCTCGTCGAGAAATCGTGTTTTAAACAATAAAAACGACTCTCGGTCTTATTTAGTTCACATTTTTACTTTTGGTAGCCTAGCTCATATGTATAAAGCACTAAACGTTTTTATTGCGTTAAACGCATTTTCTCGACAAGGAAAGCACAATTTCATCAAAAACAAACAAAACAAGAAAAATGAATCTATTCAACAAGTCTGCAACACGTCCTTAAGAGTTACATGGTTTCACCCAATGTCAATGTGTAATTTCTCCAGTTCTGATCATTGTTTAGGTTGTTGGTAGCTTGGTCCAATGCCAAAACACAGTGAAATCTTTTTATGGCTTTAAACGCGTTTTCTCCTCGAGAGAAACATGATTTCACTAAAAACGTTATAGTTTAAACATGCCTGCTGTACATGTGTGCAAACACTCAGAGCCTTAAGATAGGGTTTTCACCAATGTGTTTTTTGGTGAGAAACCTTCTATTTCAAGGTTCTGTGCGTTTTCAGACAAGTACAATATGTATTTATAGTGTTTCTGATGAAATCCCTCCTTTTAATGCATTTTCTCACAGAAAATGAGTCTCTCGCAATGGGAACATGGCTTTTTTGAAAAAGCATATTCTCGTCGAGAAATCGTGTTTTAAACAATAAAAACGACTCCCGGTCTTATTTAGTTCACATTTTTACTTTTGGTAACCTAGCTCATATGTATAAAGCACTAAACGTTTTTATCGCGTTAAACGCCTTTTCTCGACAAGAAAAGCACAATTTCATCAAAAACAAACAAAACAAGAAAAATGAATCTATTCAACAAGTCTGCAACACGTCCTGAAGAGTTACATGATTTCACCCAATGTCAATGTGTAATTTCTCCAGTTCTGATCATTGTTTCGGTTGTTGGTAGCTTGGTCCAATGCCAAAACACAGTGAAATCTTTTTATGGCTTTAAACGCGTTTTCTCCTCGAGAGAAACATGATTTCACTAAAAACGTTATAGTTTAAACATGCCTGCTGTACATGTGTGCAAACACTCAGAGCCTTAAGATAGGGTTTTCACCAATGTGTTTTTTGGTGAGAAACCTTCTATTTCAATGTTCTGTGCGTTTTCAGACAAGTACAATATGTATTTACAGTGTTTCTGATGAAATCCCTCCTTTTAATGCATTTTCTCACAGAAAACGAGTCTCTCGCCATGAGAACATGGCTTTTTTGAAAAAGCATATTCTCGTCGAGAAATCGTGTTTTAAACAATAAAAACGACTCTCGGTCTTATTTAGTTCACATTTTTACTTTTGGTAGCCTAGCTCATATGTATAAAGCACTAAACGTTTTTATTGCGTTAAACGCATTTTCTCGACAAGGAAAGCACAATTTCATCAAAAACAAACAAAACAAGAAAAATGAATCTATTCAACAAGTCTGCAACACGTCCTTAAGAGTTACATGGTTTCACCCAATGTCAATGTGTAATTTCTCCAGTTCTGATCATTGTTTAGGTTGTTGGTAGCTTGGTCCAATGCCAAAACACAGTGAAATCTTTTTATGGCTTTAAACGCGTTTTCTCCTCGAGAGAAACATGATTTCACTAAAAACGTTATAGTTTAAACATGCCTGCTGTACATGTGTGCAAACACTCAGAGCCTTAAGATAGGGTTTTCACCAATGTGTTTTTTGGTGAGAAACCTTCTATTTCAAGGTTCTGTGCGTTTTCAGACAAGTACAATATGTATTTATAGTGTTTCTGATGAAATCCCTCCTTTTAATGCATTTTCTCACAGAAAATGAGTCTCTCGCCATGGGAACATGGCTTTTTTGAAAAAGCATATTCTCGTCGAGAAATCGTGTTTTAAACAATAAAAACGACTCCCGGTCTTATTTAGTTCACATTTTTACTTTTGGTAACCTAGCTCATATGTATAAAGCACTAAACGTTTTTATCGCGTTAAACGCCTTTTCTCGACAAGAAAAGCACAATTTCATCAAAAACAAACAAAACAAGAAAAATGAATCTATTCAACAAGTCTGCAACACGTCCTGAAGAGTTACATGATTTCACCCAATGTCAATGTGTAATTTCTCCAGTTCTGATCATTGTTTCGGTTGTTGGTAGCTTGGTCCAATGCCAAAACACAGTGAAATCTTTTTATGGCTTTAAACGCGTTTTCTCCTCGAGAGAAACATGATTTCACTAAAAACGTTATAGTTTAAACATGCCTGCTGTACATGTGTGCAAACACTCAGAGCCTTAAGATAGGGTTTTCACCAATGTGTTTTTTGGTGAGAAACCTTCTATTTCAATGTTCTGTGCGTTTTCAGACAAGTACAATATGTATTTACAGTGTTTCTGATGAAATCCCTCCTTTTAATGCATTTTCTCACAGAAAACGAGTCTCTCGCCATGAGAACATGGCTTTTTTGAAAAAGCATATTCTCGTCGAGAAATCGTGTTTTAAACAATAAAAACGACTCTCGGTCTTATTTAGTTCACATTTTTACTTTTGGTAGCCTAGCTCATATGTATAAAGCACTAAACGTTTTTATCGCGTTAAACGCATTTTCTCGACAAGGAAAGCACAATTTCATCAAAAACAAACAAAACAAGAAAAATGAATCTATTCAACAAGTCTGCAACACGTCCTTAAGAGTTACATGGTTTCACCCAATGTCAATGTGTAATTTCTCCAGTTCTGATCATTGTTTAGGTTGTTGGTAGCTTGGTCCAATGCCAAAACACAGTGAAATCTTTTTATGGCTTTAAACGCGTTTTCTCCTCGAGAGAAACATGATTTCACTAAAAACGTTATAGTTTAAACATGCCTGCTGTACATGTGTGCAAACACTCAGAGCCTTAAGATAGGGTTTTCACCAATGTGTTTTTTGGTGAGAAACCTTCTATTTCAAGGTTCTGTGCGTTTTCAGACAAGTACAATATGTATTTATAGTGTTTCTGATGAAATCCCTCCTTTTAATGCATTTTCTCACAGAAAATGAGTCTCTCGCCATGGGAACATGGCTTTTTTGAAAAAGCATATTCTCGTCGAGAAATCGTGTTTTAAACAATAAAAACGACTCCCGGTCTTATTTAGTTCACATTTTTACTTTTGGTAACCTAGCTCATATGTATAAAGCACTAAACGTTTTTATCGCGTTAAACGCCTTTTCTCGACAAGAAAAGCACAATTTCATCAAAAACAAACAAAACAAGAAAAATGAATCTATTCAACAAGTCTGCAACACGTCCTGAAGAGTTACATGATTTCACCCAATGTCAATGTGTAATTTCTCCAGTTCTGATCATTGTTTCGGTTGTTGGTAGCTTGGTCCAATGCCAAAACACAGTGAAATATTTTTATGGCTTTAAACGCGTTTTCTCCTCGAGAGAAACATGATTTCACTAAAAACGTTATAGTTTAAACATGCCTGCTGTACATGTGTGCAAACACTCAGAGCCTTAAGATAGGGTTTTCACCAATGTGTTTTTTGGTGAGAAACCTTCTATTTCAAGGTTCTGTGCGTTTTCAGACAAGTACAATATGTATTTATAGTGTTTCTGATGAAATCCCTCCTTTTAATGCATCTTCTCACAGAAAACGAGTCTCTCGCCATGAGAACATGGCTTTTTTGAAAAAGCATATTCTCGTCGAGAAATCGTGTTTTACACAATAAAAACGACTCTCGGTCTTATTTAGTTCACATTTTTACTTTTGGTAACCTAGCTCATATGTATAAAGCACTAAACGTTTTTATCGCGTTAAACGCCTTTTCTCGACAAGAAAAGCACAATTTCATCAAAAACAAACAAAACAAGAAAAATGAATCTATTCAACAAGTCTGCAACACGTCCTGAAGAGTTACATGATTTCACCCAATGTCAATGTGTAATTTCTCCAGTTCTGATCATTGTTTCGGTTGTTGGTAGCTTGGTCCAATGCCAAAACACAGTGAAATCTTTTTATGGCTTTAAACGCGTTTTCTCCTCGAGAGAAACATGATTTCACTAAAAACGTTATAGTTTAAACATGCCTGCTGTACATGTGTGCAAACACTCAGAGCCTTAAGATAGGGTTTTCACCAATGTGTTTTTTGGTGAGAAACCTTCTATTTCAAGGTTCTGTGCGTTTTCAGACAAGTACAATATGTATTTATAGTGTTTCTGATGAAATTGCTCCTTTTAATGCATTTTCTCACAGAAAATGAGTCTCTCGCCATGGGAACATGGCTTTTTTGAAAAAGCATATTCTCGTCGAGACATCGTGTTTTAACCAATAAAAACGACTCCCGGTCTTATTTAGTTCACATTTTTACTTTTGGTAACCTAGCTCATATGTATAAAGCAAAAAACGTTTTTATCGCGTTAAACGCATTTTGTCGACAAGGAAAGCACAATTTCATCAAAAACAAACAAAACAAGAAAAATGAATCTATTCAACAAGTCTGCAGCACGTCCTGAAGAGTTACATGGTTTCACCCAATGTCAATGTGTAATTTCTCCAGTTCTGATCATTGTTTAGGTTGTTGGTAGCTTGGTCCAATGCCAAAACACAGTGAAATCTTTTTATGGCTTTAAACGCGTTTTCTCCTCGAGAGAAACATGATTTCACTAAAAACGTTATAGTTTAAACATGCCTGCTGTACATGTGTGCAAACACTCAGAGCCTTAAGATAGGGTTTTCACCAATGTGTTTTTTGGTGAGAAACCTTCTATTTCAAGGTTCTGTCCGTTTTCAGACAAGTACAATATGTATTTATAGTGTTTCTGATGAAATCCCTCCTTTTAATGCATTTTCTCACAGAAAACGAGTCTCTCGCCATGAGAACATGGCTTTTTTGAAAAAGCATATTCTCGTCGAGACATCGTGTTTTAACCAATAAAAACGACTCCCGGTCTTATTTAGTTCACATTTTTACTTTTGGTAACCTAGCTCATATGTATAAAGCACTAAACGTTTTTATCGCGTTAAACACATTTTGTCGACAAGGAAAGCACAATTTCATCAAAAACAAACAAAACAAGAAAGATGAATCTATTCAACAAGTCTGCAACACGTCCTGAAGAGTTACATGATTTCACCCAATGTCAATGTGTAATTTCTCCAGTTCTGATCATTGTTTCGGTTGTTGGTAGCTTGGTCCAATGCCAAAACACAGTGAAATCTTTTTATGGCTTTAAACGCGTTTTCTCCTCGAGAGAAACATGATTTCACTAAAAACGTTATAGTTTAAACATGCCTGCTGTACATGTGTGCAAACACTCAGAGCCTTAAGATAGGGTTTTCACCAATGTGTTTTTTGGTGAGAAACCTTCTATTTCAAGTTTCTGTGCGTTTTCAGACAAGTACAATATGTATTTATAGTGTTTCTGATGAAATCCCTCCTTTTAATGCATTTTCTCACAGAAAATGAGTCTCTCGCCATGGGAACATGGCTTTTTTGAAAACGCATATTCTCGTCGAGACATCGTGTTTTAACCAATAAAAACGACTCCCGGTCTTATTTAGTTCACATTTTTACTTTTGGTAACCTAGCTCATATGTATAAAGCACTAAACGTTTTTATCGCGTTAAACGCATTTTGTCGACAAGGAAAGCACAATTTCATCAAAAACAAACAAAACAAGAAAAATGAATCTATTCAACAAGTCTGCAGCACGTCCTGAAGAGTTACATGGTTTCATCCAATGTCAATGTGTAATTTCTCCAGTTCTGATCATTGTTTAGGTTGTTGGTAGCTTGGTCCAATGCCAAAACACAGTGAAATCTTTTTATGGCTTTAAACGCGTTTTCTCCTCGAGAGAAACATGATTTCACTAAAAACGTTATAGTTTAAACATGCCTGCTGTACATGTGTGCAAACACTCAGAGCCTTAAGATAGGGTTTTCACCAATGTGTTTTTTGGTGAGAAACCTTCTATTTCAAGGTTCTGTCCGTTTTCAGACAAGTACAATATGTATTTATAGTGTTTCTGATGAAATCCCTCCTTTTAATGCATTCTCTCACAGAAAACGAGTCTCTCGCCATGAGAACATGGCTTTTTTGAAAAAGCATATTCTCGTCGAGAAATCGTGTTTTAAACAATAAAAACGACTCCCGGTCTTATTTAGTTCACATTTTTACTTTTGGTAACCTAGCTCATATGTATAAAGCACTAAACGTTTTTATCGCGTTAAACGCATTTTCTCGACAAGGAAAGCACAATTTCATCAACAACAAACAAAACAAGAAAAATGAATCTATTCAACAAGTCTGCAACACGTCCTGAAGAGTTACATGGTTTCATCCAATGTCAATGTGTAATTTCTCCAGTTCTGATCATTGTTTAGGTTGTTGGTAGCTTGGTCCAATGCCAAAACACAGTGAAATCTTTTTATGGCTTTAAACGCGTTTTCTCCTCGAGAGAAACATGATTTCACTAAAAACGTTATAGTTTAAACATGCCTGCTGTACATATGTGCAAACACTCAAAGCCTTAAGATAGGGTTTTCACCAATGTGTTTTTTGGTGAGAAACCTTCTATTTCAAGTTTCTGTGCGTTTTCAGACAAGTACAATATGTATTTACAGTGTTTCTGATGAAATCCCTCCTTTTAATGCATTTTCTCACAGAAAACGAGTCTCTCGCCATGAGAACATGGCTTTTTTGAAAAAGCATATTCTCGTCGAGAAATCGTGTTTTAAACAATAAAAACGACTCTCGGTCTTATTTAGTTCACATTTTTACTTTTGGTAGCCTAGCTCATATGTATAAAGCACTAAACGTTTTTATTGCGTTAAACGCATTTTCTCGACAAGGAAAGCACAATTTCATCAAAAACAAACAAAACAAGAAAAATGAATCTATTCAACAAGTCTGCAACACGTCCTTAAGAGTTACATGGTTTCACCCAATGTCAATGTGTAATTTCTCCAGTTCTGATCATTGTTTAGGTTGTTGGTAGCTTGGTCCAATGCCAAAACACAGTGAAATCTTTTTATGGCTTTAAACGCGTTTTCTCCTCGAGAGAAACATGATTTCACTAAAAACGTTATAGTTTAAACATGCCTGCTGTACATGTGTGCAAACACTCAGAGCCTTAAGATAGGGTTTTCACCAATGTGTTTTTTGGTGAGAAACCTTCTATTTCAAGGTTCTGTGCGTTTTCAGACAAGTACAATATGTATTTATAGTGTTTCTGATGAAATCCCTCCTTTTAATGCATTTTCTCACAGAAAATGAGTCTCTCGCCATGGGAACATGGCTTTTTTGAAAAAGCATATTCTCGTCGAGAAATCGTGTTTTAAACAATAAAAACGACTCCCGGTCTTATTTAGTTCACATTTTTACTTTTGGTAACCTAGCTCATATGTATAAAGCACTAAACGTTTTTATCGCGTTAAACGCCTTTTCTCGACAAGAAAAGCACAATTTCATCAAAAACAAACAAAACAAGAAAAATGAATCTATTCAACAAGTCTGCAACACGTCCTGAAGAGTTACATGATTTCACCCAATGTCAATGTGTAATTTCTCCAGTTCTGATCATTGTTTCGGTTGTTGGTAGCTTGGTCCAATGCCAAAACACAGTGAAATCTTTTTATGGCTTTAAACGCGTTTTCTCCTCGAGAGAAACATGATTTCACTAAAAACGTTATAGTTTAAACATGCCTGCTGTACATGTGTGCAAACACTCAGAGCCTTAAGATAGGGTTTTCACCAATGTGTTTTTTGGTGAGAAACCTTCTATTTCAATGTTCTGTGCGTTTTCAGACAAGTACAATATGTATTTACAGTGTTTCTGATGAAATCCCTCCTTTTAATGCATTTTCTCACAGAAAACGAGTCTCTCGCCATGAGAACATGGCTTTTTTGAAAAAGCATATTCTCGTCGAGAAATCGTGTTTTAAACAATAAAAACGACTCTCGGTCTTATTTAGTTCACATTTTTACTTTTGGTAGCCTAGCTCATATGTATAAAGCACTAAACGTTTTTATTGCGTTAAACGCATTTTCTCGACAAGGAAAGCACAATTTCATCAAAAACAAACAAAACAAGAAAAATGAATCTATTCAACAAGTCTGCAACACGTCCTTAAGAGTTACATGGTTTCACCCAATGTCAATGTGTAATTTCTCCAGTTCTGATCATTGTTTAGGTTGTTGGTAGCTTGGTCCAATGCCAAAACACAGTGAAATCTTTTTATGGCTTTAAACGCGTTTTCTCCTCGAGAGAAACATGATTTCACTAAAAACGTTATAGTTTAAACATGCCTGCTGTACATGTGTGCAAACACTCAGAGCCTTAAGATAGGGTTTTCACCAATGTGTTTTTTGGTGAGAAACCTTCTATTTCAAGGTTCTGTGCGTTTTCAGACAAGTACAATATGTATTTATAGTGTTTCTGATGAAATCCCTCCTTTTAATGCATTTTCTCACAGAAAATGAGTCTCTCGCCATGGGAACATGGCTTTTTTGAAAAAGCATATTCTCGTCGAGAAATCGTGTTTTAAACAATAAAAACGACTCCCGGTCTTATTTAGTTCACATTTTTACTTTTGGTAACCTAGCTCATATGTATAAAGCACTAAACGTTTTTATCGCGTTAAACGCCTTTTCTCGACAAGAAAAGCACAATTTCATCAAAAACAAACAAAACAAGAAAAATGAATCTATTCAACAAGTCTGCAACACGTCCTGAAGAGTTACATGATTTCACCCAATGTCAATGTGTAATTTCTCCAGTTCTGATCATTGTTTCGGTTGTTGGTAGCTTGGTCCAATGCCAAAACACAGTGAAATCTTTTTATGGCTTTAAACGCGTTTTCTCCTCGAGAGAAACATGATTTCACTAAAAACGTTATAGTTTAAACATGCCTGCTGTACATGTGTGCAAACACTCAGAGCCTTAAGATAGGGTTTTCACCAATGTGTTTTTTGGTGAGAAACCTTCTATTTCAATGTTCTGTGCGTTTTCAGACAAGTACAATATGTATTTACAGTGTTTCTGATGAAATCCCTCCTTTTAATGCATTTTCTCACAGAAAACGAGTCTCTCGCCATGAGAACATGGCTTTTTTGAAAAAGCATATTCTCGTCGAGAAATCGTGTTTTAAACAATAAAAACGACTCTCGGTCTTATTTAGTTCACATTTTTACTTTTGGTAGCCTAGCTCATATGTATAAAGCACTAAACGTTTTTATCGCGTTAAACGCATTTTCTCGACAAGGAAAGCACAATTTCATCAAAAACAAACAAAACAAGAAAAATGAATCTATTCAACAAGTCTGCAACACGTCCTTAAGAGTTACATGGTTTCACCCAATGTCAATGTGTAATTTCTCCAGTTCTGATCATTGTTTAGGTTGTTGGTAGCTTGGTCCAATGCCAAAACACAGTGAAATCTTTTTATGGCTTTAAACGCGTTTTCTCCTCGAGAGAAACATGATTTCACTAAAAACGTTATAGTTTAAACATGCCTGCTGTACATGTGTGCAAACACTCAGAGCCTTAAGATAGGGTTTTCACCAATGTGTTTTTTGGTGAGAAACCTTCTATTTCAAGGTTCTGTGCGTTTTCAGACAAGTACAATATGTATTTATAGTGTTTCTGATGAAATCCCTCCTTTTAATGCATTTTCTCACAGAAAATGAGTCTCTCGCCATGGGAACATGGCTTTTTTGAAAAAGCATATTCTCGTCGAGAAATCGTGTTTTAAACAATAAAAACGACTCCCGGTCTTATTTAGTTCACATTTTTACTTTTGGTAACCTAGCTCATATGTATAAAGCACTAAACGTTTTTATCGCGTTAAACGCCTTTTCTCGACAAGAAAAGCACAATTTCATCAAAAACAAACAAAACAAGAAAAATGAATCTATTCAACAAGTCTGCAACACGTCCTGAAGAGTTACATGATTTCACCCAATGTCAATGTGTAATTTCTCCAGTTCTGATCATTGTTTCGGTTGTTGGTAGCTTGGTCCAATGCCAAAACACAGTGAAATCTTTTTATGGCTTTAAACGCGTTTTCTCCTCGAGAGAAACATGATTTCACTAAAAACGTTATAGTTTAAACATGCCTGCTGTACATGTGTGCAAACACTCAGAGCCTTAAGATAGGGTTTTCACCAATGTGTTTTTTGGTGAGAAACCTTCTATTTCAAGGTTCTGTGCGTTTTCAGACAAGTACAATATGTATTTATAGTGTTTCTGATGAAATTGCTCCTTTTAATGCATTTTCTCACAGAAAATGAGTCTCTCGCCATGGGAACATGGCTTTTTTGAAAAAGCATATTCTCGTCGAGACATCGTGTTTTAACCAATAAAAACGACTCCCGGTCTTATTTAGTTCACATTTTTACTTTTGGTAACCTAGCTCATATGTATAAAGCAAAAAACGTTTTTATCGCGTTAAACGCATTTTGTCGACAAGGAAAGCACAATTTCATCAAAAACAAACAAAACAAGAAAAATGAATCTATTCAACAAGTCTGCAGCACGTCCTGAAGAGTTACATGGTTTCACCCAATGTCAATGTGTAATTTCTCCAGTTCTGATCATTGTTTAGGTTGTTGGTAGCTTGGTCCAATGCCAAAACACAGTGAAATCTTTTTATGGCTTTAAACGCGTTTTCTCCTCGAGAGAAACATGATTTCACTAAAAACGTTATAGTTTAAACATGCCTGCTGTACATGTGTGCAAACACTCAGAGCCTTAAGATAGGGTTTTCACCAATGTGTTTTTTGGTGAGAAATCTTCTATTTCAAGGTTCTGTCCGTTTTCAGACAAGTACAATATGTATTTATAGTGTTTCTGATGAAATCCCTCCTTTTAATGCATTTTCTCACAGAAAACGAGTCTCTCGCCATGAGAACATGGCTTTTTTGAAAAAGCATATTCTCGTCGAGACATCGTGTTTTAACCAATAAAAACGACTCCCGGTCTTATTTAGTTCACATTTTTACTTTTGGTAACCTAGCTCATATGTATAAAGCACTAAACGTTTTTATCGCGTTAAACACATTTTGTCGACAAGGAAAGCACAATTTCATCAAAAACAAACAAAACAAGAAAGATGAATCTATTCAACAAGTCTGCAACACGTCCTGAAGAGTTACATGATTTCACCCAATGTCAATGTGTACTTTCTCCAGTTCTGATCATTGTTTCGGTTGTTGGTAGCTTGGTCCAATGCCAAAACACAGTGAAATATTTTTATGGCTTTAAACGCGTTTTCTCCTCGAGAGAAACATGATTTCACTAAAAACGTTATAGTTTAAACATGCCTGCTGTACATGTGTGCAAACACTCAGAGCCTTAAGATAGGGTTTTCACCAATGTGTTTTTTGGTGAGAAACCTTCTATTTCAAGGTTCTGTGCGTTTTCAGACAAGTACAATATGTATTTATAGTGTTTCTGATGAAATCCCTCCTTTTAATGCATTTTCTCACAGAAAATGAGTCTCTCGCCATGGGAACATGGCTTTTTTGAAAACGCATATTCTCGTCGAGACATCGTGTTTTAACCAATAAAAACGACTCCCGGTCTTATTTAGTTCACATTTTTACTTTTGGTAACCTAGCTCATATGTATAAAGCACTAAACGTTTTTATCGCGTTAAACACATTTTGTCGACAAGGAAAGCACAATTTCATCAAAAACAAACAAAACAAGAAAAATGAATCTATTCAACAAGTCTGCAGCACGTCCTGAAGAGTTACATGGTTTCATCCAATGTCAATGTGTAATTTCTCCAGTTCTGATCATTGTTTAGGTTGTTGGTAGCTTGGTCCAATGCCAAAACACAGTGAAATCTTTTTATGGCTTTAAACGCGTTTTCTCCTCGAGAGAAACATGATTTCACTAAAAACGTTATAGTTTAAACATGCCTGCTGTACATGTGTGCAAACACTCAGAGCCTTAAGATAGGGTTTTCACCAATGTGTTTTTTGGTGAGAAACCTTCTATTTCAAGGTTCTGTCCGTTTTCAGACAAGTACAATATGTATTTATAGTGTTTCTGATGAAATCCCTCCTTTTAATGCATTCTCTCACAGAAAACGAGTCTCTCGCCATGAGAACATGGCTTTTTTGAAAAAGCATATTCTCGTCGAGAAATCGTGTTTTAAACAATAAAAACGACTCCCGGTCTTATTTAGTTCACATTTTTACTTTTGGTAACCTAGCTCATATGTATAAAGCACTAAACGTTTTTATCGCGTTAAACGCATTTTCTCGACAAGGAAAGCACAATTTCATCAACAACAAACAAAACAAGAAAAATGAATCTATTCAACAAGTCTGCAACACGTCCTGAAGAGTTACATGGTTTCATCCAATGTCAATGTGTAATTTCTCCAGTTCTGATCATTGTTTAGGTTGTTGGTAGCTTGGTCCAATGCCAAAACACAGTGAAATCTTTTTATGGCTTTAAACGCGTTTTCTCCTCGAGAGAAACATGATTTCACTAAAAACGTTATAGTTTAAACATGCCTGCTGTACATGTGTGCAAACACTCAGAGCCTTAAGATAGGGTTTTCACCAATGTGTTTTTTGGTGAGAAACCTTCTATTTCAAGGTTCTGTGCGTTTTCAGACAAGTACAATATGTATTTACAGTGTTTCTGATGAAATCCCTCCTTTTAATGCATTTTCTCACAGAAAATGAGTCTCTCGCCATGGGAACATGGCTTTTTTTTAAAACGCATATTCTCGTCGAGACATCGTGTTTTAACCAATAAAAACGACTCCCGGTCTTATTTAGTTCACATTTTTACTTTTGGTAACCTAGCTCATATGTATAAAGCACTAAACGTTTTTATCGCGTTAAACGCATTTTCTCGACAAGGAAAGCACAATTTCATCAAAAACAAACAAAACAAGAAAAATGAATCTATTCAACAAGTCTGCAACACGTCCTTAAGAGTTACATGGTTTCACCCAATGTCAATGTGTAATTTCTCCAGTTCTGATCATTGTTTAGGTTGTTGGTAGCTTGGTCCAATGCCAAAACACAGTGAAATCTTTTTATGGCTTTAAACGCGTTTTCTCCTCGAGAGAAACATGATTTCACTAAAAACGTTATAGTTTAAACATGCCTGCTGTACATGTGTGCAAACACTCAGAGCCTTAAGATAGGGTTTTCACCAATGTGTTTTTTGGTGAGAAACCTTCTATTTCAAGGTTCTGTCCGTTTTCAGACAAGTACAATATGTATTTATAGTGTTTCTGATGAAATCCCTCCTTTTAATGCATTCTCTCACAGAAAACGAGTCTCTCGCCATGAGAACATGGCTTTTTTGAAAAAGTATATTCTCGTCGAGAAATCGTGTTTTAAACAATAAAAACGACTCTCGGTCTTATTTAGTTCACATTTTTACTTTTGGTAGCCTAGCTCATATGTATAAAGCACTAAACGTTTTTATCGCGTTAAACGCATTTTCTCGACAAGGAAAGCACAATTTCATCAAAAACAAACAAAACAAGAAAAATGAATCTATTCAACAAGTCTGCAACACGTCCTTAAGAGTTACATGGTTTCACCCAATGTCAATGTGTAATTTCTCCAGTTCTGATCATTGTTTAGGTTGTTGGTAGCTTGGTCCAATGCCAAAACACAGTGAAATCTTTTTATGGCTTTAAACGCGTTTTCTCCTCGAGAGAAACATGATTTCACTAAAAACGTTATAGTTTAAACATGCCTGCTGTACATGTGTGCAAACACTCAGAGCCTTAAGATAGGGTTTTCACCAATGTGTTTTTTGGTGAGAAACCTTCTATTTCAAGGTTCTGTGCGTTTTCAGACAAGTACAATATGTATTTATAGTGTTTCTGATGAAATCCCTCCTTTTAATGCATTTTCTCACAGAAAATGAGTCTCTCGCCATGGGAACATGGCTTTTTTGAAAAAGCATATTCTCGTCGAGAAATCGTGTTTTAAACAATAAAAACGACTCCCGGTCTTATTTAGTTCACATTTTTACTTTTGGTAACCTAGCTCATATGTATAAAGCACTAAACGTTTTTATCGCGTTAAACGCCTTTTCTCGACAAGAAAAGCACAATTTCATCAAAAACAAACAAAACAAGAAAAATGAATCTATTCAACAAGTCTGCAACACGTCCTGAAGAGTTACATGATTTCACCCAATGTCAATGTGTAATTTCTCCAGTTCTGATCATTGTTTCGGTTGTTGGTAGCTTGGTCCAATGCCAAAACACAGTGAAATATTTTTATGGCTTTAAACGCGTTTTCTCCTCGAGAGAAACATGATTTCACTAAAAACGTTATAGTTTAAACATGCCTGCTGTACATGTGTGCAAACACTCAGAGCCTTAAGATAGGGTTTTCACCAATGTGTTTTTTGGTGAGAAACCTTCTATTTCAAGGTTCTGTGCGTTTTCAGACAAGTACAATATGTATTTATAGTGTTTCTGATGAAATCCCTCCTTTTAATGCATCTTCTCACAGAAAACGAGTCTCTCGCCATGAGAACATGGCTTTTTTGAAAAAGCATATTCTCGTCGAGAAATCGTGTTTTACACAATAAAAACGACTCTCGGTCTTATTTAGTTCACATTTTTACTTTTGGTAACCTAGCTCATATGTATAAAGCATTAAACGTTTTTATCGCGTTAAACGCCTTTTCTCGACAAGAAAAGCACAATTTCATCAAAAACAAACAAAACAAGAAAAATGAATCTATTCAACAAGTCTGCAACACGTCCTGAAGAGTTACATGATTTCACCCAATGTCAATGTGTAATTTCTCCAGTTCTGATCATTGTTTCGGTTGTTGGTAGCTTGGTCCAATGCCAAAACACAGTGAAATCTTTTTATGGCTTTAAACGCGTTTTCTCCTCGAGAGAAACATGATTTCACTAAAAACGTTATAGTTTAAACATGCCTGCTGTACATGTGTGCAAACACTCAGAGCCTTAAGATAGGGTTTTCACCAATGTGTTTTTTGGTGAGAAACCTTCTATTTCAAGGTTCTGTCCGTTTTCAGACAAGTACAATATGTATTTATAGTGTTTCTGATGAAATCCCTCCTTTTAATGCATTTTCTCACAGAAAACGAGTCTCTCGCCATGAGAACATGGCTTTTTTGAAAAAGCATATTCTCGTCGAGACATCGTGTTTTAACCAATAAAAACGACTCCCGGTCTTATTTAGTTCACATTTTTACTTTTGGTAACCTAGCTCATATGTATAAAGCACTAAACGTTTTTATCGCGTTAAACGCATTTTGTCGACAAGGAAAGCACAATTTCATCAAAAACAAACAAAACAAGAAAAATGAATCTATTCAACAAGTCTGCAGCACGTCCTGAAGAGTTACATGGTTTCATCCAATGTCAATGTGTAATTTCTCCAGTTCTGATCATTGTTTAGGTTGTTGGTAGCTTGGTCCAATGCCAAAACACAGTGAAATCTTTTTATGGCTTTAAACGCGTTTTCTCCTCGAGAGAAACATGATTTCACTAAAAACGTTATAGTTTAAACATGCCTGCTGTACATGTGTGCAAACACTCAGAGCCTTAAGATAGGGTTTTCACCAATGTGTTTTTTGGTGAGAAACCTTCTATTTCAAGGTTCTGTCCGTTTTCAGACAAGTACAATATGTATTTATAGTGTTTCTGATGAAATCCCTCCTTTTAATGCATTCTCTCACAGAAAACGAGTCTCTCGCCATGAGAACATGGCTTTTTTGAAAAAGCATATTCTCGTCGAGAAATCGTGTTTTAAACAATAAAAACGACTCCCGGTCTTATTTAGTTCACATTTTTACTTTTGGTAACCTAGCTCATATGTATAAAGCACTAAACGTTTTTATCGCGTTAAACGCATTTTCTCGACAAGGAAAGCACAATTTCATCAACAACAAACAAAACAAGAAAAATGAATCTATTCAACAAGTCTGCAACACGTCCTGAAGAGTTACATGGTTTCATCCAATGTCAATGTGTAATTTCTCCAGTTCTGATCATTGTTTAGGTTGTTGGTAGCTTGGTCCAATGCCAAAACACAGTGAAATCTTTTTATGGCTTTAAACGCGTTTTCTCCTCGAGAGAAACATGATTTCACTAAAAACGTTATAGTTTAAACATGCCTGCTGTACATGTGTGCAAACACTCAGAGCCTTAAGATAGGGTTTTCACCAATGTGTTTTTTGGTGAGAAATCTTCTATTTCAAGGTTCTGTCCGTTTTCAGACAAGTACAATATGTATTTATAGTGTTTCTGATGAAATCCCTCCTTTTAATGCATTTTCTCACAGAAAACGAGTCTCTCGCCATGAGAACATGGCTTTTTTGAAAAAGCATATTCTCGTCGAGACATCGTGTTTTAACCAATAAAAACGACTCCCGGTCTTATTTAGTTCACATTTTTACTTTTGGTAACCTAGCTCATATGTATAAAGCACTAAACGTTTTTATCGCGTTAAACACATTTTGTCGACAAGGAAAGCACAATTTCATCAAAAACAAACAAAACAAGAAAGATGAATCTATTCAACAAGTCTGCAACACGTCCTGAAGAGTTACATGATTTCACCCAATGTCAATGTGTACTTTCTCCAGTTCTGATCATTGTTTCGGTTGTTGGTAGCTTGGTCCAATGCCAAAACACAGTGAAATATTTTTATGGCTTTAAACGCGTTTTCTCCTCGAGAGAAACATGATTTCACTAAAAACGTTATAGTTTAAACATGCCTGCTGTACATGTGTGCAAACACTCAGAGCCTTAAGATAGGGTTTTCACCAATGTGTTTTTTGGTGAGAAACCTTCTATTTCAAGGTTCTGTGCGTTTTCAGACAAGTACAATATGTATTTATAGTGTTTCTGATGAAATCCCTCCTTTTAATGCATTTTCTCACAGAAAATGAGTCTCTCGCCATGGGAACATGGCTTTTTTGAAAACGCATATTCTCGTCGAGACATCGTGTTTTAACCAATAAAAACGACTCCCGGTCTTATTTAGTTCACATTTTTACTTTTGGTAACCTAGCTCATATGTATAAAGCACTAAACGTTTTTATCGCGTTAAACACATTTTGTCGACAAGGAAAGCACAATTTCATCAAAAACAAACAAAACAAGAAAAATGAATCTATTCAACAAGTCTGCAGCACGTCCTGAAGAGTTACATGGTTTCATCCAATGTCAATGTGTAATTTCTCCAGTTCTGATCATTGTTTAGGTTGTTGGTAGCTTGGTCCAATGCCAAAACACAGTGAAATCTTTTTATGGCTTTAAACGCGTTTTCTCCTCGAGAGAAACATGATTTCACTAAAAACGTTATAGTTTAAACATGCCTGCTGTACATGTGTGCAAACACTCAGAGCCTTAAGATAGGGTTTTCACCAATGTGTTTTTTGGTGAGAAACCTTCTATTTCAAGGTTCTGTCCGTTTTCAGACAAGTACAATATGTATTTATAGTGTTTCTGATGAAATCCCTCCTTTTAATGCATTCTCTCACAGAAAACGAGTCTCTCGCCATGAGAACATGGCTTTTTTGAAAAAGCATATTCTCGTCGAGAAATCGTGTTTTAAACAATAAAAACGACTCCCGGTCTTATTTAGTTCACATTTTTACTTTTGGTAACCTAGCTCATATGTATAAAGCACTAAACGTTTTTATCGCGTTAAACGCATTTTCTCGACAAGGAAAGCACAATTTCATCAACAACAAACAAAACAAGAAAAATGAATCTATTCAACAAGTCTGCAACACGTCCTGAAGAGTTACATGGTTTCATCCAATGTCAATGTGTAATTTCTCCAGTTCTGATCATTGTTTAGGTTGTTGGTAGCTTGGTCCAATGCCAAAACACAGTGAAATCTTTTTATGGCTTTAAACGCGTTTTCTCCTCGAGAGAAACATGATTTCACTAAAAACGTTATAGTTTAAACATGCCTGCTGTACATGTGTGCAAACACTCAGAGCCTTAAGATAGGGTTTTCACCAATGTGTTTTTTGGTGAGAAACCTTCTATTTCAAGGTTCTGTGCGTTTTCAGACAAGTACAATATGTATTTACAGTGTTTCTGATGAAATCCCTCCTTTTAATGCATTTTCTCACAGAAAATGAGTCTCTCGCCATGGGAACATGGCTTTTTTTTAAAACGCATATTCTCGTCGAGACATCGTGTTTTAACCAATAAAAACGACTCCCGGTCTTATTTAGTTCACATTTTTACTTTTGGTAACCTAGCTCATATGTATAAAGCACTAAACGTTTTTATCGCGTTAAACGCATTTTCTCGACAAGGAAAGCACAATTTCATCAAAAACAAACAAAACAAGAAAAATGAATCTATTCAACAAGTCTGCAACACGTCCTTAAGAGTTACATGGTTTCACCCAATGTCAATGTGTAATTTCTCCAGTTCTGATCATTGTTTAGGTTGTTGGTAGCTTGGTCCAATGCCAAAACACAGTGAAATCTTTTTATGGCTTTAAACGCGTTTTCTCCTCGAGAGAAACATGATTTCACTAAAAACGTTATAGTTTAAACATGCCTGCTGTACATGTGTGCAAACACTCAGAGCCTTAAGATAGGGTTTTCACCAATGTGTTTTTTGGTGAGAAACCTTCTATTTCAAGGTTCTGTCCGTTTTCAGACAAGTACAATATGTATTTATAGTGTTTCTGATGAAATCCCTCCTTTTAATGCATTCTCTCACAGAAAACGAGTCTCTCGCCATGAGAACATGGCTTTTTTGAAAAAGTATATTCTCGTCGAGAAATCGTGTTTTAAACAATAAAAACGACTCTCGGTCTTATTTAGTTCACATTTTTACTTTTGGTAGCCTAGCTCATATGTATAAAGCACTAAACGTTTTTATCGCGTTAAACGCATTTTCTCGACAAGGAAAGCACAATTTCATCAAAAACAAACAAAACAAGAAAAATGAATCTATTCAACAAGTCTGCAACACGTCCTTAAGAGTTACATGGTTTCACCCAATGTCAATGTGTAATTTCTCCAGTTCTGATCATTGTTTAGGTTGTTGGTAGCTTGGTCCAATGCCAAAACACAGTGAAATCTTTTTATGGCTTTAAACGCGTTTTCTCCTCGAGAGAAACATGATTTCACTAAAAACGTTATAGTTTAAACATGCCTGCTGTACATGTGTGCAAACACTCAGAGCCTTAAGATAGGGTTTTCACCAATGTGTTTTTTGGTGAGAAACCTTCTATTTCAAGGTTCTGTGCGTTTTCAGACAAGTACAATATGTATTTATAGTGTTTCTGATGAAATCCCTCCTTTTAATGCATTTTCTCACAGAAAATGAGTCTCTCGCCATGGGAACATGGCTTTTTTGAAAAAGCATATTCTCGTCGAGAAATCGTGTTTTAAACAATAAAAACGACTCCCGGTCTTATTTAGTTCACATTTTTACTTTTGGTAACCTAGCTCATATGTATAAAGCACTAAACGTTTTTATCGCGTTAAACGCCTTTTCTCGACAAGAAAAGCACAATTTCATCAAAAACAAACAAAACAAGAAAAATGAATCTATTCAACAAGTCTGCAACACGTCCTGAAGAGTTACATGATTTCACCCAATGTCAATGTGTAATTTCTCCAGTTCTGATCATTGTTTCGGTTGTTGGTAGCTTGGTCCAATGCCAAAACACAGTGAAATATTTTTATGGCTTTAAACGCGTTTTCTCCTCGAGAGAAACATGATTTCACTAAAAACGTTATAGTTTAAACATGCCTGCTGTACATGTGTGCAAACACTCAGAGCCTTAAGATAGGGTTTTCACCAATGTGTTTTTTGGTGAGAAACCTTCTATTTCAAGGTTCTGTGCGTTTTCAGACAAGTACAATATGTATTTATAGTGTTTCTGATGAAATCCCTCCTTTTAATGCATCTTCTCACAGAAAACGAGTCTCTCGCCATGAGAACATGGCTTTTTTGAAAAAGCATATTCTCGTCGAGAAATCGTGTTTTACACAATAAAAACGACTCTCGGTCTTATTTAGTTCACATTTTTACTTTTGGTAACCTAGCTCATATGTATAAAGCATTAAACGTTTTTATCGCGTTAAACGCCTTTTCTCGACAAGAAAAGCACAATTTCATCAAAAACAAACAAAACAAGAAAAATGAATCTATTCAACAAGTCTGCAACACGTCCTGAAGAGTTACATGATTTCACCCAATGTCAATGTGTAATTTCTCCAGTTCTGATCATTGTTTCGGTTGTTGGTAGCTTGGTCCAATGCCAAAACACAGTGAAATCTTTTTATGGCTTTAAACGCGTTTTCTCCTCGAGAGAAACATGATTTCACTAAAAACGTTATAGTTTAAACATGCCTGCTGTACATGTGTGCAAACACTCAGAGCCTTAAGATAGGGTTTTCACCAATGTGTTTTTTGGTGAGAAACCTTCTATTTCAAGGTTCTGTCCGTTTTCAGACAAGTACAATATGTATTTATAGTGTTTCTGATGAAATCCCTCCTTTTAATGCATTTTCTCACAGAAAACGAGTCTCTCGCCATGAGAACATGGCTTTTTTGAAAAAGCATATTCTCGTCGAGACATCGTGTTTTAACCAATAAAAACGACTCCCGGTCTTATTTAGTTCACATTTTTACTTTTGGTAACCTAGCTCATATGTATAAAGCACTAAACGTTTTTATCGCGTTAAACACATTTTGTCGACAAGGAAAGCACAATTTCATCAAAAACAAACAAAACAAGAAAGATGAATCTATTCAACAAGTCTGCAACACGTCCTGAAAGAGTTACATGATTTCACCCAATGTCAATGTGTAATTTCTCCAGTTCTGATCATTGTTTCGGTTGTTGGTAGCTTGGTCCAATGCCAAAACACAGTGAAATCTTTTTATGGCTTTAAACGCGTTTTCTCCTCGAGAGAAACATGATTTCACTAAAAACGTTATAGTTTAAACATGCCTGCTGTACATGTGTGCAAACACTCAGAGCCTTAAGATAGGGTTTTCACCAATGTGTTTTTTGGTGAGAAACCTTCTATTTCAAGTTTCTGTGCGTTTTCAGACAAGTACAATATGTATTTATAGTGTTTCTGATGAAATCCCTCCTTTTAATGCATTTTCTCACAGAAAATGAGTCTCTCGCCATGGGAACATGGCTTTTTTGAAAACGCATATTCTCGTCGAGACATCGTGTTTTAACCAATAAAAACGACTCCCGGTCTTATTTAGTTCACATTTTTACTTTTGGTAACCTAGCTCATATGTATAAAGCACTAAACGTTTTTATCGCGTTAAACGCATTTTGTCGACAAGGAAAGCACAATTTCATCAAAAACAAACAAAACAAGAAAAATGAATCTATTCAACAAGTCTGCAGCACGTCCTGAAGAGTTACATGGTTTCATCCAATGTCAATGTGTAATTTCTCCAGTTCTGATCATTGTTTAGGTTGTTGGTAGCTTGGTCCAATGCCAAAACACAGTGAAATCTTTTTATGGCTTTAAACGCGTTTTCTCCTCGAGAGAAACATGATTTCACTAAAAACGTTATAGTTTAAACATGCCTGCTGTACATGTGTGCAAACACTCAGAGCCTTAAGATAGGGTTTTCACCAATGTGTTTTTTGGTGAGAAACCTTCTATTTCAAGGTTCTGTCCGTTTTCAGACAAGTACAATATGTATTTATAGTGTTTCTGATGAAATCCCTCCTTTTAATGCATTCTCTCACAGAAAACGAGTCTCTCGCCATGAGAACATGGCTTTTTTGAAAAAGCATATTCTCGTCGAGAAATCGTGTTTTAAACAATAAAAACGACTCCCGGTCTTATTTAGTTCACATTTTTACTTTTGGTAACCTAGCTCATATGTATAAAGCACTAAACGTTTTTATCGCGTTAAACGCATTTTCTCGACAAGGAAAGCACAATTTCATCAACAACAAACAAAACAAGAAAAATGAATCTATTCAACAAGTCTGCAACACGTCCTGAAGAGTTACATGGTTTCATCCAATGTCAATGTGTAATTTCTCCAGTTCTGATCATTGTTTAGGTTGTTGGTAGCTTGGTCCAATGCCAAAACACAGTGAAATCTTTTTATGGCTTTAAACGCGTTTTCTCCTCGAGAGAAACATGATTTCACTAAAAACGTTATAGTTTAAACATGCCTGCTGTACATATGTGCAAACACTCAAAGCCTTAAGATAGGGTTTTCACCAATGTGTTTTTTGGTGAGAAACCTTCTATTTCAAGTTTCTGTGCGTTTTCAGACAAGTACAATATGTATTTACAGTGTTTCTGATGAAATCCCTCCTTTTAATGCATTTTCTCACAGAAAACGAGTCTCTCGCCATGAGAACATGGCTTTTTTGAAAAAGCATATTCTCGTCGAGAAATCGTGTTTTAAACAATAAAAACGACTCTCGGTCTTATTTAGTTCACATTTTTACTTTTGGTAGCCTAGCTCATATGTATAAAGCACTAAACGTTTTTATTGCGTTAAACGCATTTTCTCGACAAGGAAAGCACAATTTCATCAAAAACAAACAAAACAAGAAAAATGAATCTATTCAACAAGTCTGCAACACGTCCTTAAGAGTTACATGGTTTCACCCAATGTCAATGTGTAATTTCTCCAGTTCTGATCATTGTTTAGGTTGTTGGTAGCTTGGTCCAATGCCAAAACACAGTGAAATCTTTTTATGGCTTTAAACGCGTTTTCTCCTCGAGAGAAACATGATTTCACTAAAAACGTTATAGTTTAAACATGCCTGCTGTACATGTGTGCAAACACTCAGAGCCTTAAGATAGGGTTTTCACCAATGTGTTTTTTGGTGAGAAACCTTCTATTTCAAGGTTCTGTGCGTTTTCAGACAAGTACAATATGTATTTATAGTGTTTCTGATGAAATCCCTCCTTTTAATGCATTTTCTCACAGAAAATGAGTCTCTCGCCATGGGAACATGGCTTTTTTGAAAAAGCATATTCTCGTCGAGAAATCGTGTTTTAAACAATAAAAACGACTCCCGGTCTTATTTAGTTCACATTTTTACTTTTGGTAACCTAGCTCATATGTATAAAGCACTAAACGTTTTTATCGCGTTAAACGCCTTTTCTCGACAAGAAAAGCACAATTTCATCAAAAACAAACAAAACAAGAAAAATGAATCTATTCAACAAGTCTGCAACACGTCCTGAAGAGTTACATGATTTCACCCAATGTCAATGAGTAATTTCTCCAGTTCTGATCATTGTTTCGGTTGTTGGTAGCTTGGTCCAATGCCAAAACACAGTGAAATCTTTTTATGGCTTTAAACGCGTTTTCTCCTCGAGAGAAACATGATTTCACTAAAAACGTTATAGTTTAAACATGCCTGCTGTACATGTGTGCAAACACTCAGAGCCTTAAGATAGGGTTTTCACCAATGTGTTTTTTGGTGAGAAACCTTCTATTTCAATGTTCTGTGCGTTTTCAGACAAGTACAATATGTATTTACAGTGTTTCTGATGAAATCCCTCCTTTTAATGCATTTTCTCACAGAAAACGAGTCTCTCGCCATGAGAACATGGCTTTTTTGAAAAAGCATATTCTCGTCGAGAAATCGTGTTTTAAACAATAAAAACGACTCTCGGTCTTATTTAGTTCACATTTTTACTTTTGGTAGCCTAGCTCATATGTATAAAGCACTAAACGTTTTTATTGCGTTAAACGCATTTTCTCGACAAGGAAAGCACAATTTCATCAAAAACAAACAAAACAAGAAAAATGAATCTATTCAACAAGTCTGCAACACGTCCTTAAGAGTTACATGGTTTCACCCAATGTCAATGTGTAATTTCTCCAGTTCTGATCATTGTTTAGGTTGTTGGTAGCTTGGTCCAATGCCAAAACACAGTGAAATCTTTTTATGGCTTTAAACGCGTTTTCTCCTCGAGAGAAACATGATTTCACTAAAAACGTTATAGTTTAAACATGCCTGCTGTACATGTGTGCAAACACTCAGAGCCTTAAGATAGGGTTTTCACCAATGTGTTTTTTGGTGAGAAACCTTCTATTTCAAGGTTCTGTGCGTTTTCAGACAAGTACAATATGTATTTATAGTGTTTCTGATGAAATCCCTCCTTTTAATGCATTTTCTCACAGAAAATGAGTCTCTCGCCATGGGAACATGGCTTTTTTGAAAAAGCATATTCTCGTCGAGAAATCGTGTTTTAAACAATAAAAACGACTCCCGGTCTTATTTAGTTCACATTTTTACTTTTGGTAACCTAGCTCATATGTATAAAGCACTAAACGTTTTTATCGCGTTAAACGCCTTTTCTCGACAAGAAAAGCACAATTTCATCAAAAACAAACAAAACAAGAAAAATGAATCTATTCAACAAGTCTGCAACACGTCCTGAAGAGTTACATGATTTCACCCAATGTCAATGTGTAATTTCTCCAGTTCTGATCATTGTTTCGGTTGTTGGTAGCTTGGTCCAATGCCAAAACACAGTGAAATCTTTTTATGGCTTTAAACGCGTTTTCTCCTCGAGAGAAACATGATTTCACTAAAAACGTTATAGTTTAAACATGCCTGCTGTACATGTGTGCAAACACTCAGAGCCTTAAGATAGGGTTTTCACCAATGTGTTTTTTGGTGAGAAACCTTCTATTTCAATGTTCTGTGCGTTTTCAGACAAGTACAATATGTATTTACAGTGTTTCTGATGAAATCCCTCCTTTTAATGCATTTTCTCACAGAAAACGAGTCTCTCGCCATGAGAACATGGCTTTTTTGAAAAAGCATATTCTCGTCGAGAAATCGTGTTTTAAACAATAAAAACGACTCTCGGTCTTATTTAGTTCACATTTTTACTTTTGGTAGCCTAGCTCATATGTATAAAGCACTAAACGTTTTTATCGCGTTAAACGCATTTTCTCGACAAGGAAAGCACAATTTCATCAAAAACAAACAAAACAAGAAAAATGAATCTATTCAACAAGTCTGCAACACGTCCTTAAGAGTTACATGGTTTCACCCAATGTCAATGTGTAATTTCTCCAGTTCTGATCATTGTTTAGGTTGTTGGTAGCTTGGTCCAATGCCAAAACACAGTGAAATCTTTTTATGGCTTTAAACGCGTTTTCTCCTCGAGAGAAACATGATTTCACTAAAAACGTTATAGTTTAAACATGCCTGCTGTACATGTGTGCAAACACTCAGAGCCTTAAGATAGGGTTTTCACCAATGTGTTTTTTGGTGAGAAACCTTCTATTTCAAGGTTCTGTGCGTTTTCAGACAAGTACAATATGTATTTATAGTGTTTCTGATGAAATCCCTCCTTTTAATGCATTTTCTCACAGAAAATGAGTCTCTCGCCATGGGAACATGGCTTTTTTGAAAAAGCATATTCTCGTCGAGAAATCGTGTTTTAAACAATAAAAACGACTCCCGGTCTTATTTAGTTCACATTTTTACTTTTGGTAACCTAGCTCATATGTATAAAGCACTAAACGTTTTTATCGCGTTAAACGCCTTTTCTCGACAAGAAAAGCACAATTTCATCAAAAACAAACAAAACAAGAAAAATGAATCTATTCAACAAGTCTGCAACACGTCCTGAAGAGTTACATGATTTCACCCAATGTCAATGTGTAATTTCTCCAGTTCTGATCATTGTTTCGGTTGTTGGTAGCTTGGTCCAATGCCAAAACACAGTGAAATATTTTTATGGCTTTAAACGCGTTTTCTCCTCGAGAGAAACATGATTTCACTAAAAACGTTATAGTTTAAACATGCCTGCTGTACATGTGTGCAAACACTCAGAGCCTTAAGATAGGGTTTTCACCAATGTGTTTTTTGGTGAGAAACCTTCTATTTCAAGGTTCTGTGCGTTTTCAGACAAGTACAATATGTATTTATAGTGTTTCTGATGAAATCCCTCCTTTTAATGCATTTTCTCACAGAAAATGAGTCTCTCGCCATGGGAACATGGCTTTTTTGAAAACGCATATTCTCGTCGAGACATCGTGTTTTAACCAATAAAAACGACTCCCGGTCTTATTTAGTTCACATTTTTACTTTTGGTAACCTAGCTCATATGTATAAAGCACTAAACGTTTTTATCGCGTTAAACGCATTTTGTCGACAAGGAAAGCACAATTTCATCAAAAACAAACAAAACAAGAAAAATGAATCTATTCAACAAGTCTGCAGCACGTCCTGAAGAGTTACATGGTTTCATCCAATGTCAATGTGTAATTTCTCCAGTTCTGATCATTGTTTAGGCTGTTGGTAGCTTGGTCCAATGCCAAAACACAGTGAAATCTTTTTATGGCTTTAAACGCGTTTTCTCCTCGAGAGAAACATGATTTCACTAAAAACGTTATAGTTTAAACATGCCTGCTGTACATGTGTGCAAACACTCAGAGCCTTAAGATAGGGTTTTCACCAATGTGTTTTTTGGTGAGAAACCTTCTATTTCAAGTTTCTGTGCGTTTTCAGACAAGTACAATATGTATTTATAGTGTTTCTGATGAAATCCCTCCTTTTAATGCATTTTCTCACAGAAAATGAGTCTCTCGCCATGGGAACATGGCTTTTTTGAAAACGCATATTCTCGTCGAGACATCGTGTTTTAACCAATAAAAACGACTCCCGGTCTTATTTAGTTCACATTTTTACTTTTGGTAACCTAGCTCATATGTATAAAGCACTAAACGTTTTTATCGCGTTAAACGCATTTTGTCGACAAGGAAAGCACAATTTCATCAAAAACAAACAAAACAAGAAAAATGAATCTATTCAACAAGTCTGCAGCACGTCCTGAAGAGTTACATGGTTTCATCCAATGTCAATGTGTAATTTCTCCAGTTCTGATCATTGTTTAGGTTGTTGGTAGCTTGGTCCAATGCCAAAACACAGTGAAATCTTTTTATGGCTTTAAACGCGTTTTCTCCTCGAGAGAAACATGATTTCACTAAAAACGTTATAGTTTAAACATGCCTGCTGTACATGTGTGCAAACACTCAGAGCCTTAAGATAGGGTTTTCACCAATGTGTTTTTTGGTGAGAAACCTTCTATTTCAAGGTTCTGTCCGTTTTCAGACAAGTACAATATGTATTTATAGTGTTTCTGATGAAATCCCTCCTTTTAATGCATTCTCTCACAGAAAACGAGTCTCTCGCCATGAGAACATGGCTTTTTTGAAAAAGCATATTCTCGTCGAGAAATCGTGTTTTAAACAATAAAAACGACTCCCGGTCTTATTTAGTTCACATTTTTACTTTTGGTAACCTAGCTCATATGTATAAAGCACTAAACGTTTTTATCGCGTTAAACGCATTTTCTCGACAAGGAAAGCACAATTTCATCAACAACAAACAAAACAAGAAAAATGAATCTATTCAACAAGTCTGCAACACGTCCTGAAGAGTTACATGGTTTCATCCAATGTCAATGTGTAATTTCTCCAGTTCTGATCATTGTTTAGGTTGTTGGTAGCTTGGTCCAATGCCAAAACACAGTGAAATCTTTTTATGGCTTTAAACGCGTTTTCTCCTCGAGAGAAACATGATTTCACTAAAAACGTTATAGTTTAAACATGCCTGCTGTACATATGTGCAAACACTCAAAGCCTTAAGATAGGGTTTTCACCAATGTGTTTTTTGGTGAGAAACCTTCTATTTCAAGTTTCTGTGCGTTTTCAGACAAGTACAATATGTATTTACAGTGTTTCTGATGAAATCCCTCCTTTTAATGCATTTTCTCACAGAAAACGAGTCTCTCGCCATGAGAACATGGCTTTTTTGAAAAAGCATATTCTCGTCGAGAAATCGTGTTTTAAACAATAAAAACGACTCTCGGTCTTATTTAGTTCACATTTTTACTTTTGGTAGCCTAGCTCATATGTATAAAGCACTAAACGTTTTTATTGCGTTAAACGCATTTTCTCGACAAGGAAAGCACAATTTCATCAAAAACAAACAAAACAAGAAAAATGAATCTATTCAACAAGTCTGCAACACGTCCTTAAGAGTTACATGGTTTCACCCAATGTCAATGTGTAATTTCTCCAGTTCTGATCATTGTTTAGGTTGTTGGTAGCTTGGTCCAATGCCAAAACACAGTGAAATCTTTTTATGGCTTTAAACGCGTTTTCTCCTCGAGAGAAACATGATTTCACTAAAAACGTTATAGTTTAAACATGCCTGCTGTACATGTGTGCAAACACTCAGAGCCTTAAGATAGGGTTTTCACCAATGTGTTTTTTGGTGAGAAACCTTCTATTTCAAGGTTCTGTGCGTTTTCAGACAAGTACAATATGTATTTATAGTGTTTCTGATGAAATCCCTCCTTTTAATGCATTTTCTCACAGAAAATGAGTCTCTCGCCATGGGAACATGGCTTTTTTGAAAAAGCATATTCTCGTCGAGAAATCGTGTTTTAAACAATAAAAACGACTCCCGGTCTTATTTAGTTCACATTTTTACTTTTGGTAACCTAGCTCATATGTATAAAGCACTAAACGTTTTTATCGCGTTAAACGCCTTTTCTCGACAAGAAAAGCACAATTTCATCAAAAACAAACAAAACAAGAAAAATGAATCTATTCAACAAGTCTGCAACACGTCCTGAAGAGTTACATGATTTCACCCAATGTCAATGTGTAATTTCTCCAGTTCTGATCATTGTTTCGGTTGTTGGTAGCTTGGTCCAATGCCAAAACACAGTGAAATCTTTTTATGGCTTTAAACGCGTTTTCTCCTCGAGAGAAACATGATTTCACTAAAAACGTTATAGTTTAAACATGCCTGCTGTACATGTGTGCAAACACTCAGAGCCTTAAGATAGGGTTTTCACCAATGTGTTTTTTGGTGAGAAACCTTCTATTTCAATGTTCTGTGCGTTTTCAGACAAGTACAATATGTATTTACAGTGTTTCTGATGAAATCCCTCCTTTTAATGCATTTTCTCACAGAAAACGAGTCTCTCGCCATGAGAACATGGCTTTTTTGAAAAAGCATATTCTCGTCGAGAAATCGTGTTTTAAACAATAAAAACGACTCTCGGTCTTATTTAGTTCACATTTTTACTTTTGGTAGCCTAGCTCATATGTATAAAGCACTAAACGTTTTTATCGCGTTAAACGCATTTTCTCGACAAGGAAAGCACAATTTCATCAAAAACAAACAAAACAAGAAAAATGAATCTATTCAACAAGTCTGCAACACGTCCTTAAGAGTTACATGGTTTCACCCAATGTCAATGTGTAATTTCTCCAGTTCTGATCATTGTTTAGGTTGTTGGTAGCTTGGTCCAATGCCAAAACACAGTGAAATCTTTTTATGGCTTTAAACGCGTTTTCTCCTCGAGAGAAACATGATTTCACTAAAAACGTTATAGTTTAAACATGCCTGCTGTACATGTGTGCAAACACTCAGAGCCTTAAGATAGGGTTTTCACCAATGTGTTTTTTGGTGAGAAACCTTCTATTTCAAGGTTCTGTGCGTTTTCAGACAAGTACAATATGTATTTATAGTGTTTCTGATGAAATCCCTCCTTTTAATGCATTTTCTCACAGAAAATGAGTCTCTCGCCATGGGAACATGGCTTTTTTGAAAAAGCATATTCTCGTCGAGAAATCGTGTTTTAAACAATAAAAACGACTCCCGGTCTTATTTAGTTCACATTTTTACTTTTGGTAACCTAGCTCATATGTATAAAGCACTAAACGTTTTTATCGCGTTAAACGCCTTTTCTCGACAAGAAAAGCACAATTTCATCAAAAACAAACAAAACAAGAAAAATGAATCTATTCAACAAGTCTGCAACACGTCCTGAAGAGTTACATGATTTCACCCAATGTCAATGTGTAATTTCTCCAGTTCTGATCATTGTTTCGGTTGTTGGTAGCTTGGTCCAATGCCAAAACACAGTGAAATATTTTTATGGCTTTAAACGCGTTTTCTCCTCGAGAGAAACATGATTTCACTAAAAACGTTATAGTTTAAACATGCCTGCTGTACATGTGTGCAAACACTCAGAGCCTTAAGATAGGGTTTTCACCAATGTGTTTTTTGGTGAGAAACCTTCTATTTCAAGGTTCTGTGCGTTTTCAGACAAGTACAATATGTATTTATAGTGTTTCTGATGAAATCCCTCCTTTTAATGCATTTTCTCACAGAAAATGAGTCTCTCGCCATGGGAACATGGCTTTTTTGAAAACGCATATTCTCGTCGAGACATCGTGTTTTAACCAATAAAAACGACTCCCGGTCTTATTTAGTTCACATTTTTACTTTTGGTAACCTAGCTCATATGTATAAAGCACTAAACGTTTTTATCGCGTTAAACGCATTTTGTCGACAAGGAAAGCACAATTTCATCAAAAACAAACAAAACAAGAAAAATGAATCTATTCAACAAGTCTGCAGCACGTCCTGAAGAGTTACATGGTTTCATCCAATGTCAATGTGTAATTTCTCCAGTTCTGATCATTGTTTAGGCTGTTGGTAGCTTGGTCCAATGCCAAAACACAGTGAAATCTTTTTATGGCTTTAAACGCGTTTTCTCCTCGAGAGAAACATGATTTCACTAAAAACGTTATAGTTTAAACATGCCTGCTGTACATGTGTGCAAACACTCAGAGCCTTAAGATAGGGTTTTCACCAATGTGTTTTTTGGTGAGAAACCTTCTATTTCAAGTTTCTGTGCGTTTTCAGACAAGTACAATATGTATTTATAGTGTTTCTGATGAAATCCCTCCTTTTAATGCATTTTCTCACAGAAAATGAGTCTCTCGCCATGGGAACATGGCTTTTTTGAAAACGCATATTCTCGTCGAGACATCGTGTTTTAACCAATAAAAACGACTCCCGGTCTTATTTAGTTCACATTTTTACTTTTGGTAACCTAGCTCATATGTATAAAGCACTAAACGTTTTTATCGCGTTAAACGCATTTTGTCGACAAGGAAAGCACAATTTCATCAAAAACAAACAAAACAAGAAAAATGAATCTATTCAACAAGTCTGCAGCACGTCCTGAAGAGTTACATGGTTTCATCCAATGTCAATGTGTAATTTCTCCAGTTCTGATCATTGTTTAGGTTGTTGGTAGCTTGGTCCAATGCCAAAACACAGTGAAATCTTTTTATGGCTTTAAACGCGTTTTCTCCTCGAGAGAAACATGATTTCACTAAAAACGTTATAGTTTAAACATGCCTGCTGTACATGTGTGCAAACACTCAGAGCCTTAAGATAGGGTTTTCACCAATGTGTTTTTTGGTGAGAAACCTTCTATTTCAAGGTTCTGTCCGTTTTCAGACAAGTACAATATGTATTTATAGTGTTTCTGATGAAATCCCTCCTTTTAATGCATTTTCTCACAGAAAACGAGTCTCTCGCCATGAGAACATGGCTTTTTTGAAAAAGCATATTCTCGTCGAGAAATCGTGTTTTAAACAATAAAAACGACTCTCGGTCTTATTTAGTTCACATTTTTACTTTTGGTAGCCTAGCTCATATGTATAAAGCACTAAACGTTTTTATTGCGTTAAACGCATTTTCTCGACAAGGAAAGCACAATTTCATCAAAAACAAACAAAACAAGAAAAATGAATCTATTCAACAAGTCTGCAACACGTCCTTAAGAGTTACATGGTTTCACCCAATGTCAATGTGTAATTTCTCCAGTTCTGATCATTGTTTAGGTTGTTGGTAGCTTGGTCCAATGCCAAAACACAGTGAAATCTTTTTATGGCTTTAAACGCGTTTTCTCCTCGAGAGAAACATGATTTCACTAAAAACGTTATAGTTTAAACATGCCTGCTGTACATGTGTGCAAACACTCAGAGCCTTAAGATAGGGTTTTCACCAATGTGTTTTTTGGTGAGAAACCTTCTATTTCAAGGTTCTGTGCGTTTTCAGACAAGTACAATATGTATTTATAGTGTTTCTGATGAAATCCCTCCTTTTAATGCATTTTCTCACAGAAAATGAGTCTCTCGCCATGGGAACATGGCTTTTTTGAAAAAGCATATTCTCGTCGAGAAATCGTGTTTTAAACAATAAAAACGACTCCCGGTCTTATTTAGTTCACATTTTTACTTTTGGTAACCTAGCTCATATGTATAAAGCACTAAACGTTTTTATCGCGTTAAACGCCTTTTCTCGACAAGAAAAGCACAATTTCATCAAAAACAAACAAAACAAGAAAAATGAATCTATTCAACAAGTCTGCAACACGTCCTGAAGAGTTACATGATTTCACCCAATGTCAATGTGTAATTTCTCCAGTTCTGATCATTGTTTCGGTTGTTGGTAGCTTGGTCCAATGCCAAAACACAGTGAAATCTTTTTATGGCTTTAAACGCGTTTTCTCCTCGAGAGAAACATGATTTCACTAAAAACGTTATAGTTTAAACATGCCTGCTGTACATGTGTGCAAACACTCAGAGCCTTAAGATAGGGTTTTCACCAATGTGTTTTTTGGTGAGAAACCTTCTATTTCAATGTTCTGTGCGTTTTCAGACAAGTACAATATGTATTTACAGTGTTTCTGATGAAATCCCTCCTTTTAATGCATTTTCTCACAGAAAACGAGTCTCTCGCCATGAGAACATGGCTTTTTTGAAAAAGCATATTCTCGTCGAGAAATCGTGTTTTAAACAATAAAAACGACTCTCGGTCTTATTTAGTTCACATTTTTACTTTTGGTAGCCTAGCTCATATGTATAAAGCACTAAACGTTTTTATCGCGTTAAACGCATTTTCTCGACAAGGAAAGCACAATTTCATCAAAAACAAACAAAACAAGAAAAATGAATCTATTCAACAAGTCTGCAACACGTCCTTAAGAGTTACATGGTTTCACCCAATGTCAATGTGTAATTTCTCCAGTTCTGATCATTGTTTAGGTTGTTGGTAGCTTGGTCCAATGCCAAAACACAGTGAAATCTTTTTATGGCTTTAAACGCGTTTTCTCCTCGAGAGAAACATGATTTCACTAAAAACGTTATAGTTTAAACATGCCTGCTGTACATGTGTGCAAACACTCAGAGCCTTAAGATAGGGTTTTCACCAATGTGTTTTTTGGTGAGAAACCTTCTATTTCAAGGTTCTGTGCGTTTTCAGACAAGTACAATATGTATTTACAGTGTTTCTGATGAAATCCCTCCTTTTAATGCATTTTCTCACAGAAAACGAGTCTCTCGCCATGAGAACATGGCTTTTTTGAAAAAGCATATTCTCGTCGAGAAATCGTGTTTTAAACAATAAAAACGACTCTCGGTCTTATTTAGTTCACATTTTTACTTTTGGTAGCCTAGCTCATATGTATAAAGCACTAAACGTTTTTATTGCGTTAAACGCATTTTCTCGACAAGGAAAGCACAATTTCATCAAAAACAAACAAAACAAGAAAAATGAATCTATTCAACAAGTCTGCAACACGTCCTTAAGAGTTACATGGTTTCACCCAATGTCAATGTGTAATTTCTCCAGTTCTGATCATTGTTTAGGTTGTTGGTAGCTTGGTCCAATGCCAAAACACAGTGAAATCTTTTTATGGCTTTAAACGCGTTTTCTCCTCGAGAGAAACATGATTTCACTAAAAACGTTATAGTTTAAACATGCCTGCTGTACATGTGTGCAAACACTCAGAGCCTTAAGATAGGGTTTTCACCAATGTGTTTTTTGGTGAGAAACCTTCTATTTCAAGGTTCTGTGCGTTTTCAGACAAGTACAATATGTATTTATAGTGTTTCTGATGAAATCCCTCCTTTTAATGCATTTTCTCACAGAAAATGAGTCTCTCGCCATGGGAACATGGCTTTTTTGAAAAAGCATATTCTCGTCGAGAAATCGTGTTTTAAACAATAAAAACGACTCCCGGTCTTATTTAGTTCACATTTTTACTTTTGGTAACCTAGCTCATATGTATAAAGCACTAAACGTTTTTATCGCGTTAAACGCCTTTTCTCGACAAGAAAAGCACAATTTCATCAAAAACAAACAAAACAAGAAAAATGAATCTATTCAACAAGTCTGCAACACGTCCTGAAGAGTTACATGATTTCACCCAATGTCAATGTGTAATTTCTCCAGTTCTGATCATTGTTTCGGTTGTTGGTAGCTTGGTCCAATGCCAAAACACAGTGAAATCTTTTTATGGCTTTAAACGCGTTTTCTCCTCGAGAGAAACATGATTTCACTAAAAACGTTATAGTTTAAACATGCCTGCTGTACATGTGTGCAAACACTCAGAGCCTTAAGATAGGGTTTTCACCAATGTGTTTTTTGGTGAGAAACCTTCTATTTCAATGTTCTGTGCGTTTTCAGACAAGTACAATATGTATTTACAGTGTTTCTGATGAAATCCCTCCTTTTAATGCATTTTCTCACAGAAAACGAGTCTCTCGCCATGAGAACATGGCTTTTTTGAAAAAGCATATTCTCGTCGAGAAATCGTGTTTTAAACAATAAAAACGACTCTCGGTCTTATTTAGTTCACATTTTTACTTTTGGTAGCCTAGCTCATATGTATAAAGCACTAAACGTTTTTATCGCGTTAAACGCATTTTCTCGACAAGGAAAGCACAATTTCATCAAAAACAAACAAAACAAGAAAAATGAATCTATTCAACAAGTCTGCAACACGTCCTTAAGAGTTACATGGTTTCACCCAATGTCAATGTGTAATTTCTCCAGTTCTGATCATTGTTTAGGTTGTTGGTAGCTTGGTCCAATGCCAAAACACAGTGAAATCTTTTTATGGCTTTAAACGCGTTTTCTCCTCGAGAGAAACATGATTTCACTAAAAACGTTATAGTTTAAACATGCCTGCTGTACATGTGTGCAAACACTCAGAGCCTTAAGATAGGGTTTTCACCAATGTGTTTTTTGGTGAGAAACCTTCTATTTCAAGGTTCTGTGCGTTTTCAGACAAGTACAATATGTATTTATAGTGTTTCTGATGAAATCCCTCCTTTTAATGCATTTTCTCACAGAAAATGAGTCTCTCGCCATGGGAACATGGCTTTTTTGAAAAAGCATATTCTCGTCGAGAAATCGTGTTTTAAACAATAAAAACGACTCCCGGTCTTATTTAGTTCACATTTTTACTTTTGGTAACCTAGCTCATATGTATAAAGCACTAAACGTTTTTATCGCGTTAAACGCCTTTTCTCGACAAGAAAAGCACAATTTCATCAAAAACAAACAAAACAAGAAAAATGAATCTATTCAACAAGTCTGCAACACGTCCTGAAGAGTTACATGATTTCACCCAATGTCAATGTGTAATTTCTCCAGTTCTGATCATTGTTTCGGTTGTTGGTAGCTTGGTCCAATGCCAAAACACAGTGAAATATTTTTATGGCTTTAAACGCGTTTTCTCCTCGAGAGAAACATGATTTCACTAAAAACGTTATAGTTTAAACATGCCTGCTGTACATGTGTGCAAACACTCAGAGCCTTAAGATAGGGTTTTCACCAATGTGTTTTTTGGTGAGAAACCTTCTATTTCAAGGTTCTGTGCGTTTTCAGACAAGTACAATATGTATTTATAGTGTTTCTGATGAAATCCCTCCTTTTAATGCATTTTCTCACAGAAAATGAGTCTCTCGCCATGGGAACATGGCTTTTTTGAAAACGCATATTCTCGTCGAGACATCGTGTTTTAACCAATAAAAACGACTCCCGGTCTTATTTAGTTCACATTTTTACTTTTGGTAACCTAGCTCATATGTATAAAGCACTAAACGTTTTTATCGCGTTAAACGCATTTTGTCGACAAGGAAAGCACAATTTCATCAAAAACAAACAAAACAAGAAAAATGAATCTATTCAACAAGTCTGCAGCACGTCCTGAAGAGTTACATGGTTTCATCCAATGTCAATGTGTAATTTCTCCAGTTCTGATCATTGTTTAGGCTGTTGGTAGCTTGGTCCAATGCCAAAACACAGTGAAATCTTTTTATGGCTTTAAACGCGTTTTCTCCTCGAGAGAAACATGATTTCACTAAAAACGTTATAGTTTAAACATGCCTGCTGTACATGTGTGCAAACACTCAGAGCCTTAAGATAGGGTTTTCACCAATGTGTTTTTTGGTGAGAAACCTTCTATTTCAAGGTTCTGTCCGTTTTCAGACAAGTACAATATGTATTTATAGTGTTTCTGATGAAATCCCTCCTTTTAATGCATTCTCTCACAGAAAACGAGTCTCTCGCCATGAGAACATGGCTTTTTTGAAAAAGCATATTCTCGTCGAGAAATCGTGTTTTAAACAATAAAAACGACTCCCGGTCTTATTTAGTTCACATTTTTACTTTTGGTAACCTAGCTCATATGTATAAAGCACTAAACGTTTTTATCGCGTTAAACGCATTTTCTCGACAAGGAAAGCACAATTTCATCAACAACAAACAAAACAAGAAAAATGAATCTATTCAACAAGTCTGCAACACGTCCTGAAGAGTTACATGGTTTCATCCAATGTCAATGTGTAATTTCTCCAGTTCTGATCATTGTTTAGGTTGTTGGTAGCTTGGTCCAATGCCAAAACACAGTGAAATCTTTTTATGGCTTTAAACGCGTTTTCTCCTCGAGAGAAACATGATTTCACTAAAAACGTTATAGTTTAAACATGCCTGCTGTACATATGTGCAAACACTCAGAGCCTTAAGATAGGGTTTTCACCAATGTGTTTTTTGGTGAGAAACCTTCTATTTCAAGGTTCTGTGCGTTTTCAGACAAGTACAATATGTATTTACAGTGTTTCTGATGAAATCCCTCCTTTTAATGCATTTTCTCACAGAAAACGAGTCTCTCGCCATGAGAACATGGCTTTTTTGAAAAAGCATATTCTCGTCGAGAAATCGTGTTTTAAACAATAAAAACGACTCTCGGTCTTATTTAGTTCACATTTTTACTTTTGGTAGCCTAGCTCATATGTATAAAGCACTAAACGTTTTTATCGCTTTAAACGCATTTTCTCGACAAGGAAAGCACAATTTCATCAAAAACAAACAAAACAAGAAAAATGAATCTATTCAACAAGTCTGCAACACGTCCTTAAGAGTTACATGGTTTCACCCAATGTCAATGTGTAATTTCTCCAGTTCTGATCATTGTTTAGGTTGTTGGTAGCTTGGTCCAATGCCAAAACACAGTGAAATCTTTTTATGGCTTTAAACGCGTTTTCTCCTCGAGAGAAACATGATTTCACTAAAAACGTTATAGTTTAAACATGCCTGCTGTACATGTGTGCAAACACTCAGAGCCTTAAGATAGGGTTTTCACCAATGTGTTTTTTGGTGAGAAACCTTCTATTTCAAGGTTCTGTGCGTTTTCAGACAAGTACAATATGTATTTATAGTGTTTCTGATGAAATCCCTCCTTTTAATGCATTTTCTCACAGAAAATGAGTCTCTCGCCATGGGAACATGGCTTTTTTGAAAAAGCATATTCTCGTCGAGAAATCGTGTTTTAAACAATAAAAACGACTCCCGGTCTTATTTAGTTCACATTTTTACTTTTGGTAACCTAGCTCATATGTATAAAGCACTAAACGTTTTTATCGCGTTAAACGCCTTTTCTCGACAAGAAAAGCACAATTTCATCAAAAACAAACAAAACAAGAAAAATGAATCTATTCAACAAGTCTGCAACACGTCCTGAAGAGTTACATGATTTCAACCAATGTCAATGTGTAATTTCTCCAGTTCTGATCATTGTTTCGGTTGTTGGTAGCTTGGTCCAATGCCAAAACACAGTGAAATATTTTTATGGCTTTAAACGCGTTTTCTCCTCGAGAGAAACATGATTTCACTAAAAACGTTATAGTTTAAACATGCCTGCTGTACATGTGTGCAAACACTCAGAGCCTTAAGATAGGGTTTTCACCAATGTGTTTTTTGGTGAGAAACCTTCTATTTCAAGGTTCTGTGCGTTTTCAGACAAGTACAATATGTATTTATAGTGTTTCTGATGAAATCCCTCCTTTTAATGCATCTTCTCACAGAAAACGAGTCTCTCGCCATGAGAACATGGCTTTTTTGAAAAAGCATATTCTCGTCGAGAAATCGTGTTTTACACAATAAAAACGACTCTCGGTCTTATTTAGTTCACATTTTTACTTTTGGTAACCTAGCTCATATGTATAAAGCACTAAACGTTTTTATCGCGTTAAACGCCTTTTCTCGACAAGAAAAGCACAATTTCATCAAAAACAAACAAAACAAGAAAAATGAATCTATTCAACAAGTCTGCAACACGTCCTGAAGAGTTACATGATTTCACCCAATGTCAATGTGTAATTTCTCCAGTTCTGATCATTGTTTCGGTTGTTGGTAGCTTGGTCCAATGCCAAAACACAGTGAAATCTTTTTATGGCTTTAAACGCGTTTTCTCCTCGAGAGAAACATGATTTCACTAAAAACGTTATAGTTTAAACATGCCTGCTGTACATGTGTGCAAACACTCAGAGCCTTAAGATAGGGTTTTCACCAATGTGTTTTTTGGTGAGAAACCTTCTATTTCAAGGTTCTGTGCGTTTTCAGACAAGTACAATATGTATTTATAGTGTTTCTGATGAAATCCCTCCTTTTAATGCATCTTCTCACAGAAAACGAGTCTCTCGCCATGAGAACATGGCTTTTTTGAAAAAGCATATTCTCGTCGAGAAATCGTGTTTTACACAATAAAAACGACTCTCGGTCTTATTTAGTTCACGTTTTTACTTTTGGTAACCTAGCCCATATGTATAAAGCACTAAACCTTTTTATCGCGTTAAACGCATTTTCTCGACAAGGAAAGCACAATTTCATCAAAAACAAACACAACAAGAAAGATGAATCTATTCAACAAGTCTGCAACACGTCCTGAAGACTTACATGATTTCATCCAATGTCAATGTGTAATTTCTCCAGTTCTGATCATTGTTTAGGTTGTTGGTAGCTTGGTCCAATGCCAAAACACAGTGAAATCTTTTTATGGCTTTAAACGCGTTTTCTCCTCGAGAGAAACATGATTTCACTAAAAACGTTATAGTTTAAACATGCCTGCTGTACATGTGTGCAAACACTCAGAGCCTTAAGAAGGGGTTTTCACCAATGTGTTTTTTGGTGAGAAACCTTCTATTTCAAGGTTCTGTCCGTTTTCAGACAAGTACAATATGTATTTATAGTGTTTCTGATGAAATCCCTCCTTTTAATGCATTTTCTCACAGAAAACGAGTCTCTCGCCATGAGAACATGGCTTTTTTGAAAAAGCATATTCTCGTCGAGACATCGTGTTTTAACCAATAAAAACGACTCCCGGTCTTATTTAGTTCACATTTTTACTTTTGGTAACCTAGCTCATATGTATAAAGCACTAAACGTTTTTATCGCGTTAAACGCCTTTTCTCGACAAGAAAAGCACAATTTCATCAAAAACAAACAAAACAAGAAAAATGAATCTATTCAACAAGTCTGCAACACGTCCTGAAGAGTTACATGATTTCACCCAATGTCAATGTGTAATTTATCCAGTTCTGATCATTGTTTCGGTTGTTGGTAGCTTGGTCCAATGCCAAAACACAGTGAAATCTTTTTATGGCTTTAAACGCGTTTTCTCCTCGAGAGAAACATGATTTCACTAAAAACGTTATAGTTTAAACATGCCTGCTGTACATGTGTGCAAACACTCAGAGCCTTAAGATAGGGTTTTCACCAATGTGTTTTTTGGTGAGAAACCTTCTATTTCAAGGTTCTGTCCGTTTTCAGACAAGTACAATATGTATTTATAGTGTTTCTGATGAAATCCCTCCTTTTAATGCATTCTCTCACAGAAAACGAGTCTCTCGCCATGAGAACATGGCTTTTTTGAAAAAGCATATTCTCGTCGAGAAATCGTGTTTTAAACAATAAAAACGACTCCCGGTCTTATTTAGTTCACATTTTTACTTTTGGTAACCTAGCTCATATGTATAAAGCACTAAACGTTTTTATCGCGTTAAACGCATTTTCTCGACAAGGAAAGCACAATTTCATCAACAACAAACAAAACAAGAAAAATGAATCTATTCAACAAGTCTGCAACACGTCCTGAAGAGTTACATGGTTTCATCCAATGTCAATGTGTAATTTCTCCAGTTCTGATCATTGTTTAGGTTGTTGGTAGCTTGGTCCAATGCCAAAACACAGTGAAATCTTTTTATGGCTTTAAACGCGTTTTCTCCTCGAGAGAAACATGATTTCACTAAAAACGTTATAGTTTAAACATGCCTGCTGTACATATGTGCAAACACTCAGAGCCTTAAGATAGGGTTTTCACCAATGTGTTTTTTGGTGAGAAACCTTCTATTTCAAGGTTCTGTGCGTTTTCAGACAAGTACAATATGTATTTACAGTGTTTCTGATGAAATCCCTCCTTTTAATGCATTTTCTCACAGAAAACGAGTCTCTCGCCATGAGAACATGGCTTTTTTGAAAAAGCATATTCTCGTCGAGAAATCGTGTTTTAAACAATAAAAACGACTCTCGGTCTTATTTAGTTCACATTTTTACTTTTGGTAGCCTAGCTCATATGTATAAAGCACTAAACGTTTTTATCGCTTTAAACGCATTTTCTCGACAAGGAAAGCACAATTTCATCAAAAACAAACAAAACAAGAAAAATGAATCTATTCAACAAGTCTGCAACACGTCCTTAAGAGTTACATGGTTTCACCCAATGTCAATGTGTAATTTCTCCAGTTCTGATCATTGTTTAGGTTGTTGGTAGCTTGGTCCAATGCCAAAACACAGTGAAATCTTTTTATGGCTTTAAACGCGTTTTCTCCTCGAGAGAAACATGATTTCACTAAAAACGTTATAGTTTAAACATGCCTGCTGTACATGTGTGCAAACACTCAGAGCCTTAAGATAGGGTTTTCACCAATGTGTTTTTTGGTGAGAAACCTTCTATTTCAAGGTTCTGTGCGTTTTCAGACAAGTACAATATGTATTTATAGTGTTTCTGATGAAATCCCTCCTTTTAATGCATTTTCTCACAGAAAATGAGTCTCTCGCCATGGGAACATGGCTTTTTTGAAAAAGCATATTCTCGTCGAGAAATCGTGTTTTAAACAATAAAAACGACTCCCGGTCTTATTTAGTTCACATTTTTACTT